>NW_027507785.1:316375590-316580590 GCF_037356315.1 Lithobates pipiens
GATAGATCGATAGATAGATAGATAGATAGATAGATAGATAGATAGATAGATAGATAGATAGTTTTTGAATAAATAGATAGCTAGATACTGTAGATAAATATTGAATGGATAAGATAGACAGACAGATAGATAGATAGATGATAGATGGATAGATCGGTAGATAGATAATAGATGGATAGATGGATACTGTAGATGATCGATAGATAGATAGATAGATAGATAGATAGATAGATAATAGACAGATCTGTAGATAGATAATAGATAGATACTGTAGATATTAGATGCATAGATAGGTATATAATAGATGGATAGGTAGATAGATAGTTATTTGTTATTCAGTCCCAGCAGTTACGGCCCTCTGGCCAACCAATCTTGGATGAAGAATCAATCTTCTGGGTGACATTTTCTTGGATGATGCCCATTGTTCACCTGAGATAAGTTTCGGAGTGTTTGCTCAGCCTTATCTCATCTGTAGAAAGTTCTTGGGTTGATTAGATATCCCAATTGCCATTTATTGTTTATAGGTGATCTGCCAATCTTCCATCAAATGGCCACCTACCTCCGTGGAGTATGGGCCCGGCTAACAGACAGCAACCATCAGTTTTCAGGTCTTTCATCTCGTTTTCTATTGCGGCTTAAGTAAATAAGATGTCCCGGGGAATAATGGCCTCCCCAGCAGGGCTTGGTTAGTGTCTTTTCATGGCAATTAAACATATTTGTTACAGTGTAAATGCATCAATGGGTGTCTGTTCAGCTCTCCCCGGCTGCATAATACGACAGGGAATGGAATAAATGCTCCAATACGTCTCTCAATGAGTCCCTTCATCAGACGGAACCTTTTTTTTTTTTTTTTTTTTTTCAGAATAAACACATCAATCTTGGAGCTTGTTACATTCCATAACGAGAGTCAACTGTATCCTAAATGCTGACACACAGAAAACATCGCCCAATGTGAGATCCCACTTTTATTATTTGATTCTATTCCAGGGCTCACAGGACGCCAATTATTGTAACAGAAACAATTTAGATACAGAAGGACAGAGCGGAAGAAAGAAAAGAAAAACGGGAGTTATAGGAAAAGTTGTTTGTGAAAGATCATTGCTGTGATCAGATGCGATGACTGGCCTTCCGGAAACAAAAAGAAAGAAAAATAGTTAAAAAGAGAAGGAATGGATAGATTATTTTATATGTGAAAAAATGTGATAACAATAAAATAACGTGATATCAATCTAAAAAGATTGGGTAGTAATCAATATATCAGTCTATACAGGAGTCCTCATATACTATTTAAGCAAAGTCAGCCAATTTTCTCTTGGAAACCTTGAATTAAGATGACAGAAAAATCAACGACAGAGATCTGCTTGTCTGTGGTGATATCTGAAGACACCGCACTCAATAGAAATAAGGTGGACACCCTTACCAGAAATGTTGGACCCACCTGCCGTTCGACAGTGGGTCTAAAATGCGTATCGTCCCAAAGGGACTGTGCTCCAACTCCTCACATGGAATGGGTCCCAGCATCCAGTCCTCCCATAGACATCCTCAATCTCAAGTGGAGGTAGATGATCCAAGCTGTCGCCAACCGATGTTTTCCACAATCGAGGGCGATAATATTTCCAGGGCCAGATGTGTCCCAACTTTAGTTTCGGATAGGAACTCAAACAGATGGCATAAAAACCGAAAAAAGAAAAAGAAAGGGGGGGGGGGGCTCCGGATAGTGTAGGTCAAAATAAACCAGTTGGTTTTATTAAAATTATACGTATTTGACAAATATAAAAAGTGATCACAAAAGGCGAAATCGAATATAAAAGCAATGTGGGGTGCAAGTAATGCTTCCCGACGCGTTTCGACACAAGCGGTCATCAACAGGGGCATACGTATGCCCCTGTTGATGACCGCTTGTGTAGAAAACGCTATCTATTCGAAACTAAAGTTGGGACACATCTGGCCCTGGAAATATTATCGCCCTCGATTGTGGAAAACATCGGTTGGCGACAGCTTGGATCATCTACCTCCACTTGAGATTGAGGACGTCTATGGGAGGACCGGATGCTGGGACCCATTCCATGAGGAGTTGGAGCACAGTCCCTTTGGGACGATACGCATTTTAGACCCACTGTCGAACGGCAGGTGGGTCCAACATTTCTGGTAAGGGTGTCCACCTTATTTCTATTGAGTGCGGTGTCTTCAGATATCACCACAGACAAGCAGATCTCTGTCGTTGATTTTTCTGCCATCTTAATTCAAGGTTTCCAAGAGAAAATTGTCTGTCTTTGCTTAAATAGTATATGAGGACTCCTGTATAGACTGATATATTGATTACTACCCAATCTTTTTAGATTTATATCACGTTATTTTATTGTTATCACATTTTTTCACATAAAAGTTGTATGTATACTCCATTGAGGACTATATAGTACACATAGTGTTGTTTACACTGATCTCACAACAAGTGTGCGATTCCTCTGTGGTTTAACACAGGTTGTTTACATTTGCTCATCAATTGTATTCAGTGTGTTTGTATTTACTCTTTCAGCGCTACACTTTTTTGTTCCACATTCTTTGTAACTTTGTTTGTTTGAGTGTTAGCTGCTAGTTGTATTATAGTAGCGCAGTGTTTTCTTTTTTGTTTGTATTTTAAATGATAGAGACAAAATATCAAACAAAAATCCAGAAAAAACACACAATACAAATGTTATAAATTAAGTTGCAGTTCAGTGTTTAAAACAAGTATTTTATCCCCAAACAAAACATGACTTAGTACTTTTTACTTAATTTTTTTTTTTGTTTCGTTTTGATTCGTTAATCTAGTTATTTAATTTACTAAATTCGGTTGATTCGTTCAATTCGTTTTCGGAATTATTTTTCGGAGTTTATATTCCCAATTTTCAAATTTTCTTCGAATTTACCAATTTTTTCAATTCGAAACGATCAAATCGATACATTTTCGAATCAGTCAAAACAAAAATGTTATATTGTTTTCAATTCGAATGCAGCAAAGGGACCAAACAAAAGAAAAATCTTCATCAAATGATGACAATGACTCTTTAAATCACCTTTGGCTTAACAAAAGAGCATTATTTCGAAATGGTACCCTAATAACACACAGTCTTTGATTTCAGCAATATGTGTAGTAAGTAATGTAAAATTCGATTCGAATTTCAGTCCGAATTTCTGAAATTTGGACGAATTTCGTTACGTTATTTGGAGCATTCTGGAAAATTCATTTATATTATAACTCGGTTATTCAGATATATCCAAATCTCTGAATGTCTAGTTTCTTGGCTGTTGCATGGCAACTCAAAGTTTCAGCTCCCTCCATAAATTTTCTATAGGATTAAGGTCTGGAGATTGGCTAGGCCACGCCATGACCTTAATGTGCTTCTTCTTGAGCCACTCCTTTGTTGCCTTGGTGGTATGTTTTGGGTCATTGTCATGCTGGAAGACCCATCTTCAGTGTTCTGGCTGAGCGAAGAAGGTTTTACAATACATGGCCCCATTCATTGGCACCTCAATACGACAAAGTCGGCCTGTACCTTTAGTAGAGAAACAGGCCCAAAGCATAATGTTTCCACCTCCATGCTTGACTGTAGGGATGGTGTTCTTAGGGTCATATAAAAAGGGAAAACACTGCGCTATAATTTGTGAAAAAATGGCCACAACGGCCACAACAGCAGCCAACACCAAAAACAAACAAAGTTCAACAGGTAAAATAAAAAATATAGTGTAGCGCTTCAATAATAAGTGTAATCAACACAAATTCTATAAAGATAATAGTAGCAAAACAGAGATCACACAGAACCAAATGCCTAGAAATCAAAGTCCAACATAAAACAGTCATTCAACTGTGTTGATGGCGTAGAAGTGACCAAACCGTCACCTAGAAGGACAATGATGTACTGGACGAATGAGTTCATGCGGGTAAACTTGATTGTAAGCATCAAACTGAAAAGTGAATAAATACTTCTTACCGGAACGGTTGGACTCACACAGTCATATGACGGTTGAGTCTAGAAGGCTTGGGGTCACACTCTGGGACCAAAGACTGTAAGGAGAGAGGTCAGTTGGGCTGGTGCAGAAACTCCTGACGGTTGTAGGCTCGAAGGTGGATCCTTTCAGATGAAACCTCAAAGGTCAAGCCCAGACGCAGCTCACTGTACCAACAATCCTGCCACCCCCGAATGGAGAGGGAGGTACTCGTAAAATTTTACACCAAGGCAACGGAGAGGGGAAAAAAGAAAAAAAGGCTCCACATGGTGCGGGTCAAACAATATAAAAAAGTTGATTTATTAAAGTCAAAAAGATAATAAATTGACTTAGTGATCACATAAAAAGCAAAATGAACTAAAAGCAATGTGGGGTACCAACAGCTCGCCCGACGCGTTTCGACATATGTGTCTTCAACTGGGGCATGTTGGAACCCACCACATTGCTAACAAATATATAGAGAATGAGGAAGAGGTCACGCCTAACAAGAGGCGGGGCATCCAATCTCAAACAGTCTCTTAAAGCTACAGTGTACAATTTGATCAAACCAAAGTCTACCAATTCAAACACTATAAACAGATACAAATAACATCCAAAAATGTCATTCATGCAGACTATTAGATAAGTATTAATGGCAATAAAATCTAAAATAAAAAATACATAAAAAGTAAGTCGCCATACTCACTCGTGAGTAGCACTAAATAAACTGCATTGTTCACAGCCTAATCATATATATAAATACAGCATGATTCAATTCAATTGTAAAACATATGCAGAGAACACATCAAGTACCAATACATAAAAATCAGACCTGCGTTGTTAGTTATACATTAAATATATTAGACCTTTGCAAAAAGCTGCCAGTTTGCATTTAGATTGTTCACAGCCTAATCAGATTTGTGAATTGCAATCCCAATGTACACACAAAGCACCTATAGAAAAAACATCCAATTCTAACACATACTATCAGACCTGCACTATCGATTGTACAGCGACTACACTATACTGTCCCAAGGGCGGACTGGTTTGTCTATATTAAAACAAAAATAGAGCTGTAACGTTCTCAGTGATAGTGTCTAATAAGGATCTATCATAATGTGATTTGGATGTCTCTTACTTGTTGTGCCAACAATTCATAACCTGGAAATGTGCATGAGTGCTCATGATGTTACTGCATACATGATGATCAGTTTCATACAGTTCAGATCGAGTGAACTGAAGTGTCATGACATGTAGTGACACAGAGATGGCTAAACCAGTCACTCAATGTGTGTGTCATGTGACTGAATATGGGAGTGGTTAGAAAAGACTCAAGTCTAAGAGTAAAGCCGTATATATCCAAATGTCATCAGGCAAAACCATAAGGAGGAGGTGTCCTACAAAACATAGCGCCAGCCCACTCATCGTTATGCGTTCCACTCTGCGGGCCACAACGAACATCGTAAGCGCTCATAGGTACACAGGGACGAGACAGGGCGTGCATACAAGAGCATCAACGACTGGATGCTCATGTGAAAAAACAAAAAACAGGAAGGGGGCGTGTAAGCGTCACGCTGTGTATGTGTTCACAGCAGTGTAAGAAAGGGGGAGGCATTTAGATCTGGCGCCAATTTTGCACATGGAAAACGTCACACGCCGATGGGCGTGGACGGTAGCAAAAGGGCCAATCCAAAAGTCTATCGTTCTGCGCATGCACAGTGACTAATGACGTAATTACGTCATGTCATGCGCAGTGATAAACCGAAGGTGGATATCACAAGGCAATTGCGGGGAATATAAAAGACGTGTCAATGTCACGTCACGTCCAATATTAGAACCCGGCGTAACCATGGCAACCACAGACGCGTCATCGCATCTGAGGATGCCACAAGTACAAAAAATGCAAGAAAAGAAACAAAAGGAAAAAACGGAATGTCGCTACATCATCTGAATGTGCATCTTACCCTGGACATTTTTACCAAAACTAGCCAAAGGTTGTGTGAAATGAAAGAGATATGGAGTAATCATGTGGGTCAGATGTAATGCTTGCAAATTGCACACATATTAACCTAAAAAATATATATATATTCTGAGGTATCTGAGACTAAAAAAGGCAATGAGATATGATAGATAAGACATATTTTCAACTCATGCCCGAAGTAAGGCTAAACTTAAAAATGAGAATGTAAGGGGCAATCCGTCCCAGATTCCACATGATCTAAAGAAGTGCATAATAAATGCACATATCCGGAATGTGAGAGGGATGTGAAAGGAAACCCGTCGCACCTAATCTGGAAAAAACATAATAAATGTATATATCCAGAATGTGAGAGGAAATCTGTCCCAGACTACGCATCATCTGGAAAAATGCATAATAGATGCATGTATCCAGATTCTAATGGTAATCTGGGAGAGGAATATGTGAAGGAAAAAATATGAGGAGAACGCATGATCCATGCGGTGCATAGGGCGATGTGTCACAAAGAACACAAATTAAGTGATGAAATGAAAAGTGAAAAGTGAAGTGTCCGGTAGATGGACAGTATGTACGTTGGTGTGTAAAACCAAGAAAGAAAGGTGAACAGAATAGATAAAATTAAATACTAGTGATCCGTAATGGGATAAATTAGGCCTGATTAATAAAGCTATTGATGTCCCAATCTGTGTTCATGCCAAAAGGGGTGTAGCACCTCAACTCATAAATCCAAAATGTCTCGAGGCGCGAGACCCCCCTCAAGCATGAATCTCCTCTCCAGTTTGGGACGAATTTATCAATAATTTGAAAACAAGTGCCCGTAGGGTCTCTATTATGTTTTTCAAGGTAGTGTCTCGGAACGGGGTGTTTATCACACCCTTTTTTGATTTTACTAAGATGTTCGTTGACTCGTATGGAGAAGTTACGAATAGTACGGCCAACATATTGTTGGTTGCAAGGACAGGTAATCAAGTAAACAATATACCTCGTGACACAAGTGGTAAAGTGTTTCATAGGGTATCTGCGTGCAGTAGATGAAGAAGTAAAGGAGTCACTTTTCCCCTTACCCAACTTATTATGTAGACAAACGTTGCATTTTCTGCAGGGAAAATAACCCTTACTCTGGGGGAAGAATTGTATCGATTTAGGGATGTCTATTACATTAGGAGCGATATCATTTTGTATGGATCGAGCTCCTCTGTAAATAGTACCAGCTTTATCTGGAATCGTCCCGCCCAAAACTTTGTCGCTTTGTAGTACCTTCCAATGCCTATTAATAATTCTCTTTATGTCATTGTGTTGGGTGGAGAAAGTTGTAAAGAACGACCATTTATATTTGTCACTGGTTACTGTTTTAACTTTTTTTTGTATAAGAGAGGCCCTGTCGATATGCAAAGCTGCTTGGATCTCAACATCAAGAGTATGTGGGTCATATCCTTTGTCCTGAAACCTCCTACGTATGGTGTAAGATTGAGAAATGTAGTCACTAACATTCGTGCAGTTGCGCCTGAGCCTGAGAAACTGACTGCGTGGGATGGAATTAAGCCATTGGCGATGATGGCAGCTGTCAACGGGAATGTACCCATTCCGATCCGTTGGTTTGAAGAAAGTCTTCAGGACCAGGCGTCTCTGCACTACTGTAACCTCCAAATCAAGAAAATGAATGTTAGTTGCACTAGCCTCAAAAGTCAGCTGAATGCCGCGGTCATTGGCATTAAGGGTTGCCATGAAGGAGTCAAGAGAGGGCCGACTGCCCCTCCATAGGAGGAGGATGTCGTCTATATACCTGGCCCATAGCACCAATTCTGGCCTGTTAAGGGCATAGACGACATCCTCCTCCCATTGGGCCATAAACAAGTTGGCCAAGCTGGGTGCATATTTGGCCCCCATGGCAACCCCTCTGTTTTGGGTGTAAAAAGTGCCCTGAAACCAGAAATAATTATGGGACATAGCGAACTCTAATAGCTGCATAAGAAAATTCCTGTGTATCACCGGAAGTGTAGAGTCCCTAGAAAGAAATAGTTCAGCAGCTCTCAGGCCTAAATCCTGTGGGATACAAGTGTATAATGCAGAAACGTCTGCTGTAACAAGAATAAGATCATCATGGTACTCAATATTCTCAAGTAATCGAATTGTATCCCCTGTGTCCTGTAAGTAGGAAGGTATATTCCTTACTAAGGGCTGCAAATAGGAATCTATATATTTCCCTATTCGGGAAGTGATAGAATTTATACCACTCACAATAGGGCGACCCGGTGGGTTTACAGAATCCTTATGTATCTTGGGGAGTTGGTATATTGTCGGAATGCGTGGAGCCAATGGGATCATGAATTCTCTTTCTTTCTTATTTAGAATATTCAGAGAAAAACCTTCGTCTACAATCTGTATGAGGGTTTTTTTGTATTTGAGTGTGGGGTCCCCTGGTAGGGGGCTATAAGTGGTAACATCACTCAATAATCTATTCATTTCCCCTATGTATTGAGATTTGTCTAGAACCACTATACCCCCCCCTTTGTCTGCAGGGCGAATGATAAGATTTTTCCTTTCACATAGAGATTTGAGACCCTGTGCTATAGATGGGTCTTGATGTGTCCTTTTTATGGGTAACTTATCTAAATCATTTAAAACGAGATTTTTAAAAACATTAATGGATGGAGGTAAGATGCCTGGATTGAACAAAGATGGATTGCTCAAACCGGAATGTCTAACTGATGTAGAGTGAGAAACTGTATTAGTTACACTAGGAAGTGACAAAAAATGTCTCTGAATATGTAACTTACGGATAAACTTATGCACATCAATGAATGTGTTAAATTTATTAAGTTTTCTAGGTGGGACAAATTTGAGACCCTTATCTAGAATAGATTTTTCACTTGCTGATAATGTTGCTGTGCTTAAATTAAAAATGCCCGCACCTACTGTGTCCTTTTTCTTTTTGTGCTGGATGCGCCTCCCCCCTCTGGTGCCTCGTTTGGTTTTTGGATTCCTCCACGTATGGGGGTATCCCTGTGAAAATCCTGATGATAAGGGGGCCCTGATGAATGGTTACGGTTATATGGGGGTCTAAACGGAGGTTCATCATTATAAGTCATATACGGGGGAGGGTCGCGTTGAGAAAAATGGTCATCATCCCTAAGGGGTAGATACCGATTATAAGTACGAATTGGAGTACTGTGGGGATAATCCTCCCTACTGTGATTATAATTGTCGTCCCTCCGAGTTCTACTATGTTCACGGGGAGTATGTTGATAGCCACCATTGTTATTTCCATGGTGTCTATCTATACCGTAACCCGGATTATTTCTCCCTTTGCCCTTATGCCGAGGTTTAGAGCCTTTCCCTTGGGGGTTAGGGTATTGGACTTGGGCAGGAGATCTGTATACATGGTTATTTGTTCTAGGCGGTCCACTAGGCCTAGGGGGAGGTGGAAGAGGTTCATATATTAACCTTCTTTCCGTCTCCATGGCTTCAGATTGTATAATGTCAGATGGTGGATCGTTGTCTGGTTCTGAACCAATTTTTTTTCTGCCAATTAAAGACAGCATTGGATTTATAATCATTAACATCACGATTATATTTTTTTTGTTTTTTAACACGTTGATCTTTTTCCTCTTTCTCCAGATGATTTCTTAGATTGGAGGATAACGTGTCCTTTCACATCCCTCTCACATTCCGGATATGTGCATTTATTATGCACTTCTTTAGATCATGTGGAATCTGGGACGGATTGCCCCTTACATTCTCATTTTTAAGTTTAGCCTTACTTCGGGCATGAGTTGAAAATATGTCTTATCTATCATATCTCATTGCCTTTTTTAGTCTCAGATACCTCAGAATATATATATATTTTTTAGGTTAATATGTGTGCAATTTGCAAGCATTACATCTGACCCACATGATTACTCCATATCTCTTTCATTTCACACAACCTTTGGCTAGTTTTGGTAAAAATGTCCAGGGTAAGATGCACATTCAGATGATGTAGCGACATTCCGTTTTTTCCTTTTGTTTCTTTTCTTGCATTTTTTGTACTTGTGGCATCCTCAGATGCGATGACGCGTCTGTGGTTGCCATGGTTACGCCGGGTTCTAATATTGGACGTGACGTGACATTGACACGTCTTTTATATTCCCCGCAATTGCCTTGTGATATCCACCTTCGGTTTATCACTGCGCATGACATGACGTAATTACGTCATTAGTCACTGTGCATGCGCAGAACGATAGACTTTTGGATTGGCCCTTTTGCTACCGTCCACGCCCATCGGCGTGTGACGTTTTCCATGTGCAAAATTGGCGCCAGATCTAAATGCCTCCCCCTTTCTTACACTGCTGTGAACACATACACAGCGTGACGCTTACACGCCCCCTTCCTGTTTTTTGTTTTTTCACATGAGCATCCAGTCGTTGATGCTCTTGTATGCACGCCCTGTCTCGTCCCTGTGTACCTATGAGCGCTTACGATGTTCGTTGTGGCCCGCAGAGTGGAACGCATAACGATGAGTGGGCTGGCGCTATGTTTTGTAGGACACCTCCTCCTTATGGTTTTGCCTGATGACATTTGGATATATACGGCTTTACTCTTAGACTTGAGTCTTTTCTAACCACTCCCATATTCAGTCACATGACACACACATTGAGTGACTGGTTTAGCCATCTCTGTGTCACTACATGTCATGACACTTCAGTTCACTCGATCTGAACTGTATGAAACTGATCATCATGTATGCAGTAACATCATGAGCACTCATGCACATTTCCAGGTTATGAATTGTTGGCACAACAAGTAAGAGACATCCAAATCACATTATGATAGATCCTTATTAGACACTATCACTGAGAACGTTACAGCTCTATTTTTGTTTTAATATAGACAAACCAGTCCGCCCTTGGGACAGTATAGTGTAGTCGCTGTACAATCGATAGTGCAGGTCTGATAGTATGTGTTAGAATTGGATGTTTTTTCTATAGGTGCTTTGTGTGTACATTGGGATTGCAATTCACAAATCTGATTAGGCTGTGAACAATCTAAATGCAAACTGGCAGCTTTTTGCAAAGGTCTAATATATTTAATGTATAACTAACAACGCAGGTCTGATTTTTATGTATTGGTACTTGATGTGTTCTCTGCATATGTTTTACAATTGAATTGAATCATGCTGTATTTATATATATGATTAGGCTGTGAACAATGCAGTTTATTTAGTGCTACTCACGAGTGAGTATGGCGACTTACTTTTTATGTATTTTTTATTTTAGATTTTATTGCCATTAATACTTATCTAATAGTCTGCATGAATGACATTTTTGGATGTTATTTGTATCTGTTTATAGTGTTTGAATTGGTAGACTTTGGTTTGATCAAATTGTACACTGTAGCTTTAAGAGACTGTTTGAGATTGGATGCCCCGCCTCTTGTTAGGCGTGACCTCTTCCTCATTCTCTATATATTTGTTAGCAATGTGGTGGGTTCCAACATGCCCCAGTTGAAGACACATATGTCGAAACGCGTCGGGCGAGCTGTTGGTACCCCACATTGCTTTTAGTTCATTTTGCTTTTTATGTGATCACTAAGTCAATTTATTATCTTTTTGACTTTAATAAATCAACTTTTTTATATTGTTTGACCCGCACCATGTGGAGCCTTTTTTTCTTTTTTCCCCTCTCCGTTGCCTTGGTGTAAAATTTTACGAGTACCTCCCTCTCCATTCGGGGGTGGCAGGATTGTTGGTACAGTGAGCTGCGTCTGGGCTTGACCTTTGAGGTTTCATCTGAAAGGATCCACCTTCGAGCCTACAACCGTCAGGAGTTTCTGCACCAGCCCAACTGACCTCTCTCCTTACAGTCTTTGGTCCCAGAGTGTGACCCCAAGCCTTCTAGACTCAACCGTCATATGACTGTGTGAGTCCAACCGTTCCGGTAAGAAGTATTTATTCACTTTTCAGCTTGATGCTTACAATCAAGTTTACCCGCATGAACTCATTCGTCCAGTACATCATTGTCCTTCTAGGTGACGGTTTGGTCACTTCTACGCCATCAACACAGTTGAATGACTGTTTTATGTTGGACTTTGATTTCTAGGCATTTGGTTCTGTGTGATCTCTGTTTTGCTACTATTATCTTTATAGAATTTGTGTTGATTACACTTATTATTGAAGCGCTACACTATATTTTTTATTTTACTTCTTAGGGTCATAGTCAGCATTTTTCTACCTCCAAACATAGCCAGTCGAGTTAATGCCAAAGAGCTTAATTTTGGTCTCATCTGACCTCAGCACTTTCTCCCAATTCTTCTCTAAATCATTTAGATGTTCGTTGCCAAACTTCAGACGGGCCTGTACATGTGTCTTCTTGAGGAGGGGAACCTTGAGGGCACTGCAAGATTTCAATCCATGGTGGCATTTAGTGTTATCAATAGTTTGTTTGGTGACTGTGGTCCCAACTGCCTTGAGATCATTCACAAGCTCCTCCTGTGTAGTTCTGGGCTGATCCCTCACTTTTCTCTTTATTATCCTTTCCCCAGGAGGCAAAATCTTGCATGGAGCTCCAGACTGAGGGCGATTGATGGTTATTTTGTATTTTTTCCATTTGCGAATAATCACTCCAACAATTGTCTTCTTCTCATCAAGCTTCTTGCTGATGGTCTTGTAGCCCATTCCAGTCTTGTGCAGGTCTACAATTTTGTCTGTGACAGCCTTTGACAGCTCTTTGGTCTTGCCCATGATGGTGAGGTTTAAGGCCGGGTTCACACTGGGCCGACATGGAAGTCAGACAACTTCTGATCTTATGACTTATGACTTCAGGCCAAACTTCTTAATGCGACTTCAATGAACGTGATCCAAATTTGATCTGAACGCACCAGGCCCTTTGAGCCTGGTATGAATCTTGAGGGGGGAACCCCATGCCAAAAAAAAATAAAAAAGTGGGGTCCCCCCAAGACCATATCAGACCCTTTGGCCTGGTATGTGTTTCAAGGGGAACCCCATGTCAACATAAAAATAAAACAGCATGGGGTCCCCTCCAAAATCTATACCAGACCCTTATCCAAGCACTCAGCCAGGCAGGTCAGGAAATGGGGGGGGGGGGTTGAGCGATCGCCCCCCTCCTCTCCTGGACCATATCAGGCCACATGCCCTCTGGGGGGGGGGCAGATCCTGTCCCCCCATGTGAATGAGTATGGGGTTGTACTCCTACCCATTCACTCCAAAAAAAGTGTCAAAAATAAATAAAAACAGTACACAGGTTTTTGACAAAGTTCTTCTTTAAAAATTAAGAATGTTTCCTGTCCATCGTAGCTCCAACATGTCTTCTTACTCTGGTCTGCTTCCTCCGTTCTTCTCCCTCCCATTCTTCTCCCTCCCATTCTTCTCCCTCTGTTCTTCTCCCTCTGGATCTTATCCCACCGATTCTCCTTCTTTCACTGATGCCTCCTTCCTTTGGTTCTTCTGCCAGTCCTTCTCCCTCTGCTGATGACTTCTCCTGATGCTAGCTCCTGCTGTTGTGTTGGCTCCCGCTGTCTACCATTTATTTTATGGCCATGGGGCATGGCCATTTGGTTATATCATCCGGGGGCCTCGTACCCTTGGGATGTCACCACCTGGGGCATGCTGAAGCACACAGTGCACAGAAATCAATTGTCTGCAGAGTCGATAGCTACAGACCTCCAAACTTCATGTGGCTTTCAGATTAGCAAAACGATAGTGCATAGAAAGCTTCATGAAATGGGTTTTCATGGCCGAGCAGCTGCATCCAAGCCTTACATCACCAAGTGCAATGCAAAGCGTTGGATGCTGTGGTGAAGAGCATGACGCCATTGGACTCTAGAGCAGTGGAGACGCGTTCTCTGAAATGAAGAATCACGCTTCTTTGTCTGGCAATCCAATGGACGTGTCTGGGTTTGGCAGTTGGCAGGAGAACAGTACTTGCCTGACTGCATTTTGCCAAGTGTAAAGTTTGGTGGAAGGGGAATGATGGTGTGGGGTTGTTTTTCAGGTGTTGGGCTTGGTCCCTTATTTCCAGTGAAGGAAACTCTTGTTCAGCATATCAAGACATTTTGGACAATTTAATGCTCTCAACCTTGTGGGAATAGTTTGGGGATGGCATCTTCCTGTTCCAACATGACTGCGCACCAGTGCACAAAGCAAGGTCTATAAAGACATGGATGACCGAGTTTGGGGTGAAGGAACTTGACTGGCCTGCACAGTGTCCTCACTTCAACCCGATAGAACACCTTTAGGATGAATTAGAGCGGAGACTGCAAGCCAGGCCTTCTTATCCAAAATCAGTGCCTGACCTCACAAATGCGCTTCTGGAAGAATGGTCAAACATTCCCATAGACACACTCGTAAACATTGTGGACGGCCTTCCCAGAAGAGTTGAAGCTGTTATAGTTGCAAAGAGTGGACCAAGTCAATATTGAACCCTACGGACTAAGACTGGGATGCCATTAAAATTCATGTGTGTGTAAAGGCAGGTGTCCCAATACTTTAGGTAATATAGTGTAGATAGATATATTTATGATAGATAATAGATTAGATAGATAAATATATAGAAAGATAGATAGATAGATAGATAGATAGATAGATAGATAGATAGATAGATAGATAGATAGATATGGATAGATAGATATAGATAGATAGATAGATAGATAGATAGATAGATAGATAGATAGATAGATAGATAGATAGATAGATAGATAGATAGATATGGATAGATAGATATGGATAGATAGATATAGATAGATAGATAGATAGATAGATAGATAGATAGATAGATATAGATAGATAGATAGATAGATAGATAGATAGATAGATAGATAGATAGATAGATAGATAGATGATCGGACTGACAGATTTGGTGCTTTGTGAATGTTTTTTTATGATTATCTTTTTAGAACTTTTTGTTGCAGTAAAAAGTGACATCTATGATAATATCCGGATACTTCCGTTATAAATAAAAGAATATCAGTAAAGTCCGGGATCTGTCCGATGTTCATCATGTAGACATCTCCCCTCCCCCTGTTGTATTTTCCTTTGCAACGGAATACATTTGTTGGATTATTTCTGTGGTTCTCTGGCAGTTTATCTATCTACATAACATCTCTCCCCCCCACCCCCTCCACCTACGTTCACACCGCTGTCCATCCCGGTAACACGGGTGCGGCGTCTGGTTCCCCCGCTGAGCTGTGAAATGAGCCAGGCGGCGTGCACCTGAGCGCGGCCCGGCACAGCCCGAGGCTCCTGCCACTTCTCCGTCCTGACATCTATCCTGTCTTCCTGACAAGACGCGGATTGCCAAGCCGGCGTTATAAATGAGCCCTTCATCCTTCTCGCCGTGCCCTCTCTCTGTTTTTTCCCCCTAGCCTCAGTTTTCATTCCAGTATAAACTTCCTTGTCAAAAAGACATTTCTGCCGTGTCGGATCCTCGACCAGTAATGAGCCAGGTGACAAATGTTTAAAGGTGAGCCGAGACTCCGAGCCGAACAGATGCCTGGAGCCACGGCGAGGCGAGGATAGGGCGGCCTGCGACTGCCATTTTTTTAATGCCTTAATTAAAAGGCCACATTTCTTAATTATGGATCAAAGGGGGCAGAAAAACAGTAATTACCCCTACTATTTACAGAACCCGAGCAACGGCAAGGTGGTAACCGCGCTTCAGGTCCGGCTGAGCTAAAGTGACCTATTGGGTTAACGTGTCCCAAACCTAAAGGATACTGTGACTCCATATTTAAAATAAAATCAGAAGTACTTAAAAGGCTAGATAGATAGATAGATAGATAGATAGATAGATAGATAGATAGATAGATAGATAGATAGATACTGTACATACTGTATATAGTTGTATATTTGAGGCACTTTTTATCTTTCAAATAGTGTTTCCCAGTGCTAAACCTTACACCCAAATTCTAATTTTCTGCATTTGTAAATTTCAAAATCCGGTTTAAAGGAATAGTAGTGGTTTAAAAAAAATGTGTGGGTTTGACTAATATTTTTTTTGCATATTTCCCCTTTAAGGGGGCGTGGCCAGGGGTGTGTCCTATTCCTCCCTACTTTTGTGAATAGGTGCTACCATCTCAAAAATGTCTTAAAGCGGAGTTCCACCCTGATTTTTTTTTCAGAATCTGACTCCTCTAAACCTATAAAAAAAACAATTTGGAGGAATTTTTTTTTTTTATATATTTACCAGAATCGCCCTGTTGCTATGTAGTCCTCCTAATCTGCCACTTCCTGGTCCGCGGAGCTCTTCGTCACTTCCTCCCTTGCCTGTGCTCCTGGGAAATGATGTGTCATCATTTCCCAGGAGTCTGTGGGCAGTACTGTGATGTCGTCATAACAACGGGGCGGGACCCTCCTCCGTCGCCGCCTGTTGTTATGGCAACTTTAGAAACAATCGGCACTATGGCCACCGGTGAATCGCGCATGCCCGAGATTGAGAGGTGCATGCTGGTTACCCAGCATGCACCTCTCCAAAAATAATCCAGGAAGGGATCTCGATTGAGCTTCACATGCCCACAATCATGATGGCAACGACCACAACAGGAGGCAGCAAATATTCAGTAAGACATTAATATTTTTGCTAAATACACAATAAACATGGTATTTTAGTTTTTAAATTGTATTAGTAATAATGATAGGATCAATTAAAAAAAATAAAAATTTTTGCCGGAACTCCGCTTTAATGTCCACATTCTGCACATATACATCTATGGCAGCTGAGGTTTCTGTGCTGAGGGCGCGGTCACTGTGCCCCCCCCCCCCCGCAGTACAGTGACCGAGCTGTCACCAACACCTATGATCAGGAGAGGGCAAGACGGGCACCAGGTCATGTGACCTGCCAAGTTAGTCCACTTTTACAAGATGTTGTAAAATTGCTCATACATTCACGGGTCTCCAGTACATTAAATACAACTCCCAACTTTTTGAGATGGAAGCAAGGGACACCTATTAGAAAAAGTAATTAGGCATAGGACACACCTCCTGCCACGTCCCCCCTTAAGGCCGGGTTCACACCGCTGCGATGTGGGAACGCCGCAAATCCGCGGCGTTTTCCCGCATCGCATTACTCCTGCCGGCAGTTCACACTGCCCTATGCGGACGGCTGGGAGTGTCAATGATATGTTAATGACACCCCCAGATCCGTCCGCATATCGCAGTGCGATCTGCCGACTCGCACAGGAATCGGATCGCATGGTGTGAACCCCCATGCGATCCGATTCTGTTGCGGACCAAAAAAAGGGTCCCGTGCGAGTTTGCTGCGGGACCGATGCGAATTCAGCCATACTATCTGTATGGCTGAACTCACATCGCTACGGAGATCGGATGTGATTTGCGGTGCGAATCACATCCGGATCTCCCCCCGCAGCAGTGTGAACCCAGCCTAAAGGAGAATTGTACAAAAAAAAATGATTGGTTAAACTTACAAGTGCTTTTTTACCACTACTATTCCTTTATACTGGCTTTTGGAATTTACAAATGCAGCCATTTAGAAATTGGATGAAAGGTTTAGCACTGGGAAACACTTTTTGAAAGATAAATAGTGTATTTCATATACAGCTTATACACAGCGAGTAAAATAAGTATTGAAAGCGTCACCGTTTTTCTGGGTAAAATAATTTCTAAAGGTGCTATTGACATGAAATGTTCACCACGTGGGTAACAACCCATACAATCCATACATACAAAGACACCAAAACAAGTTCAGAAATGAAGTTATGTGTAATAAAATGGAATGACACAGGGGAAAAGTATTGAAAGGGAGGTGCAAAAAGGCATGGAAATCCAAGACACCAGCTGAAATCTATCAGTAATTTAGAGAGCAATCCTGCCCCTTGTCAGTGCAAATGAATATCAGCTGGTTCAGTCTCAACTGCTGGCCTATAAAAAGGTGTCTTATTACCAAGGTGTCACAAAACATCTCATGATGGGTAAAAGAAAAGAGCTCTCTCAAGACCTACGCAATCTTATTGTTGCAAAACTGTCAGAAACCATGAAATCAGGACGAGACAGAAGTACAGTTAAAGCGGAGGTCCACCCTAAAGTGGACCTTCCGCTCATCAGAACCCCCCCCTCCGGCGCCACAATTGGCACCTTTCAGGGGGGAGGGGGGTGCAGATACCTGTACAGTACAGGTATCTGTACCCACTTCTGGGATAGCTCTCTGCAGAAAGGGGCGTATATTACGCCCCTTTCCGCAAGTGCCCGCCCCTTCCCGCAAGTGCCCCGCTTCCTGCTGGGAAAACACACAGATCCCAGAGGCAGCGGGGACCGTCCTTATTGCGCAGCGCGGCTCGCGCATGCGCAGTAGGGAACCGGGAAATGAAGCCGAAAGGCTCCATTTCCTAAATTCCCATACCCAAGATGGCAGCGGCAGCACCCGAGATACGATCTACAGATCGGCTTCGGGTGCCGACATCGCGGGCGCGCTGGACAGGTAAGTGTCACTATTTTAAAAGTCAGCAGCTGCAGTATTTGTAGCTGCTGGCTTTTAAAAAAAAAAAAAAACGCGGAGTCCTGGTGGACTACCGCTTTAAATCACACTTGTTTAATAGTAACACACTTGTTTTTAGTAAAAAGAACAAACGTAGTCAAAACATAGCCAAAGTTCAGTAACCGGAACAGATAGTCATCCAAGCCAGAAGTCAGGGATCAATGTAGTGGAAAAGCAAGCAGGATCTGCAGCCAGAAGGGATGACAGCAAAACAAGTCTTGAACAGGATCACAGGAGATAGTTTCTGTGATGTTGACCAAGGCGAAGGCAGAGAACCTCTGGACTGGACGGCTTAAGTAGGCAGGACTGATGAGCAGGATATCATCAACAGCTGAGTAACTGTGGAGAGATAGAAGCTGGCAATTAGGCAACAGCTCAGCGGCCAGCTCAGAGAAGGAAGGGCTGAGCCCAGCCCTGACAACAACATACTGATGGCATTGGTTACAGAAGGATTTCGAAAATTCTGAATGTTCCAGTGAGCACTCTTGGGACCATAAACTCCAATTATGCCCCCCATCTAGGGTGGAAAGGGCAGGGGGGGTCACCTACCTAGGAGTTTTTTTCATCAGGCTTTGGAAAAGTCACGCACAGCCTACAGGTGTGACACTGAAAAGCAGCCTATTCATCAAAACCTGCAGTGCAGCTGTGGCGAGGCCTCATTCATTTGAATTGGTCACGTTTAGTGCCAGTGTTGCCCACCAAGCACGACGGGTTATCATTTTTGTGATGGTTTGGGTTCAGGAGGGAGCTCATGAGGTGGTAAAACCACAGATCAACTGCCTATTTTTTACCACCCTTGCGTGTACAGGTGAAGCCCTAACCAGTGTATGGCATGCTGCCAACCCTGGTCTGCCCACATTCAGGATCAAGATAGTATGAAATCATAAATTCTACATTCTTTCACATTCTTATCTCTGGAATCAGTCGATGGGGTTGATTTACTAAAACTGGAGAATGAAAAATCTGGTGCAGCTCAGCATAGAATCCAATCATTTTCCAGTTTTTTTTTTTTTTTTTTTTTGTCAAAGCTTAATTGAACAAGCTGAAGTTAGAAGCTGATTGGGTACCATGCACCAGTAAATCAAACCCAATGTGTCACTATGAATGTGATTTTCTATAGATCTCTGTACGATCAATCAATATATATGTATCTCTGTACGATCATTCAATAGAATTTAAGGTTACATAAAGTCTTTATACATTATCATTCTTTCTGTGATTTGTTATGCTTATATTTGATATATATATATATATAGAGAGAGAGAGAGATATCTATATTATCTATATTATATATTATATATATATACATATAGATCTATCTATCTATCTATCTATCTATCTATCTATCTATCTATCTATCTATCTATCTATCTATCTATCTATCTATCTATCTATCTATAGATATAGATCTATATATATATATATATATATATATATATATATATATATATATATATATATATATATATATATACACAGTGCCTTGTGAAAGTATTCGGCCCCCTTGAACTTTTCAA
Organism: Lithobates pipiens; assembly: GCF_037356315.1. NCBI lineage: Eukaryota > Metazoa > Chordata > Amphibia > Anura > Ranidae > Lithobates > Lithobates pipiens. The sequence continues at coordinate 316,395,534 of NW_027507785.1, forward strand.
CCTTTTGCCACATTTCAGGCTTCAAACATAAAGATATAACATTTTTATTTTTTGTGAAGAATCACCAACAAGTGTGACACAATTGTGAAGTGGAACGAAATCTATTGGATTTTTGAAACTTTTTTAACTAATAAAAAAATGAAAAGTGGGGCGTGCAAAATTATTCGGCCCCCTTGCGTTAATACTTTGTAGAGCCACCTTTTGCTGCGATTACAGCTGCAAGTCGCTTGGGGTATGTTTCTATCAGTTTTGCACATCGAGAGACTGAAATTCTTGCCCATTCTTCCTTGTAAAACAGCTCGAGCTCAGTAAGGTTGGATGGAGAGCGTTTGTGAACAGCAGTTTTCAGCTCTTTCCACAGATTCTCGATTGGATTCAGGTCTGGACTTTGACTTGGCCATCTAACACCTGGATACGTTTATTTGTGAACCATTCCTTTGTAGATTTTGCTGTATGTTTTGGATCATTGTCTTGTTGGAAGAAAAATCTCCGTCCCAGTTTCAGGTCTTTTGCAGACTCCAACAGGTTTTCATCCAGAATGGTCCTGTATTTGGCTGCATCCATCTTCCCCTCAATTTTTTTTTTTTTAACAATTGTTTTCATTAATTTTCAAAAATAGATACAGACATCTTAGACAGGTACAGTTATAAGATTGTGATAAGAAGCAGCGATATCCATAGTTATCACATTATAACATACATATGAACACCATATTCAAACTGTTATTACAAGAACCTATTTCGCATCGTTGAAATATAGAATGCATATAGTCAATTATAAACGTTTGAACTCTGTTAAAATGCACTGATGTTTACGCGATTTCTGCATAGTTTTTTATGCAGAACTTTACTATTTGTATAATAAATCGTTATCTCCTAAAGATATGTAAAGCAAGGCTACAAATCCAGATTTTAGATGGACACGCTAAGTTTTCTTGCTAAATTTTTCCCATATGGACCACTGGGCGATTACTTTCTTTTGGTTTCCCTCTCTCCATGCCATTGTTTTTTCGTATACACAGGAATCATTTACTAATTGTATAACTTCTTTAACTAGTGGAGGGGATGCTGATTTCCAATGACGAGCTATAACCAGACGGGCAGCGTGAAGGACATGTAAGACCAGGGTGCGGCAGTTGCTGGGATAAATTTCGAGGTCAACACTTAGGATAGCTTGTTCAGCTTTCAATTTATTGAGTATACCTGTCAATCCAGCTATTCAATTTGAAATTACTGCCCAGAAGCTCCTCAAAGAGACACAAGACCATACCATATGTACCAAGTTGCCAACTTGGCCGCAGCCTCCCCAGCATAAATTATTCAGTGCTTTGTTGTAGGTTGCTAATGTGTACGGCGTCTTGTACCACCTGAGGAGCATCTTTTGAGCTACCTCTTTGTAATTGGAACATTTAGTGTGGGTACTATTGAGTGCACGACGCCACTGCTCCCGGGATATAGTTGTTTTTAGGTCTGATTCCCATTTCTGGAATTGTTTAGGGATGTCTAGGTACGTTTTGCTATTCAATAAGTTATAGATACACGAAATACCTTTTTTCCTAGTAGAACCAACTTTCCACATTTTATGAACTTCTTCTGGGATGTCAATTACATGTGCAGAGGCCGCTTTCAAGATATGTGAAATTCTTGCATATGTCAAAAATTCTGTGTGTGGTAGTGAATATGTAGATTGTAGATTCACAAATGATTTCAACCTCTGTGCATCATACAAGTCTGCTACGAATTGAATGCCTGCTCCTTCCCAATTGTGGAGCGACAGGTTTGGCGCAAGTAAGAGGAAAGTATTGATAGGGATTGGTGTTGTTACTTGTTTAACCTTCCCCTCAATTTTAACCATCTTCCCTGTCCCTGCTGAAGAAAAGCAGGCCCAAACCATGATGCTGCCACCACCATGTTTGACAGTGGGGATGGTGTGTTGAGGGTGATGAGCTGTGTTGCTTTTACGCCAAACATATCGTATTGTGTTTCATCTGACCAGAGCACCTTCTTCCACATGTTTGGTGTGTCTCCCAGGTGGCTTGTGGCAAACTTTAGACGAGACTTTTTATGGATATCTTTGAGAAATGGCTTTCATCTTGCCACTCTTCCATAAAGGCCAGATTTGTGCAGTGTACGACTGATTGTTGTCCTATGGACAGACTCTCCCACCTCAGCTGTAGTTCTCTGCAGTTCATCCAGAGTGATCATGGGCCTCTTGGCTGCATCTCTGATCAGTCTTCTCCTTGTCTGAGCTGAAAGTTTAGAGGGACGGCCAGGTCTTGGTAGATTTGCAATGGTCTGATACTCCTTCCATTTCAAAATGATCGCTTGCACAGTGCTCCTTGGGATGTTCAAAGCTTGGGAAATCTTTTTGTATCCAAATCCGGCTTTAAACTTCTCCACAACAGTATTACGGACCTGCCTGGTGTGTTCCTTGGTCTTCATGATGCTCTCTGCGCTTTCAACAGAACCCTGAGACTATCACAGAGCAGGTGCATTTATACAGAGACTTGATTACACACAGGTGGATTCTATTTATCACCATCAGTCATTTAGGACAACATTGGATCATTCAGAGATCCTCGCTGAACTTCTGGAGTGAGTTTGCTGCACTGAAAGTAAAGGGGCCGAATAATTTTGCACGCACCACTTTTCAGTTTTTTATTTGCTAAAAAAGTTTAAAATATCCAATAGATTTCGTTCCACTTCACAATTGTGTCCCACTTGTTGGTGATTCTTCACAAAAAATAAAAATTTTATATCTTTATGTTTGAAGCCTGAAATGTGGCAAAAGGTTGAAAAGTTCAATGGGGCCGAATACTTTCGCAAGGCACTGTATAATATATATATATATATATATATATATATATATATAGCACTAACCCCAGGAGCTGCTGGTTTGATTGGACTTACCGCTACTTTCTTCACCTTGATTTGCGTCTAGGGGTTTCCCGTGGTAGATGGCCCAGAAAGTTTAGAGACTGACGAAAGATCCGCTTAAAGGGATTTTTATTTGTATAAACGTAGTTAACGAACAGTCTCTTAGTGTAGGATCAGAGGGTTAGGAAGGAAGTTCAGGTACTCTTATGCCCCGTACACACGATCGGACTATCCGGTGGACTTAGAAAGAAGGTTTGACTCAAAATTGTCCGCCGGACTCGGCAGAAGAAGAAGAGAAGGCGGCGGCGACAGAAGACCGGGCCAAGGCTAGTAAAAGAGCTGGAGGCCCGGCAGAAGAACCGAAGAGGGGGACAAGACCCCCAAAGAGGGGGACAAGACCCCCGAAGTCGAAAGAAGACCCCCAGACGGCGGGACGATGAAGAAGAAAGCCGGGCTAGTAAAAGAGCAGAAGATAGCGGAGGAGTCTGACGAGAAGACCTCCCAAGACGGAAGACCACCGGAGCTGTCCAATAAATTATTTTAAAAACATGTGTTGTGTTTTTTTATTTACACTTTTTTTCCACCAGGTGAATGGGTAGGGGTACATGGTACCCCAATACTCCTTCACATAGGGTGGGGGGCCGGTATCTGGGGGCCCCCTTATTAAAGGGGGCTCCCGGATTCCGATCAGCCCCCCGCCCGACAACCAACGGCCAGGGTTGTCGGGAAGAGGCCCTTGTCCTCATCAACATGGGGACAAGGTGCTTTGGGCAGACTAGGTCCGCCGGACTATGGCGGGAGTCCCCCCCAAAGTCCATATCCGACCCTTATCCGAGCACGCAGCCCCGGCCGGTCAGGAAAGGGGGTGGGGACGAGCGAGCGCCCCCCTTCCTGAGCCGTACCAGGCCAAGTACCCTCAACATGGGGGGGTGCTATGGGGAAGGGGGGGCCATGCGTACTTCACCAGGGAAAGCGGAGGCCTGGCAAGAAGAACCAAAGAGGGGGATAAGACCCCGAAGAGGGGGACAAGTCCCCCGAAGTCGAAAGAAGACCCCCGGGCGGCAATGAAGAAGAAAGCTGGGCTCCTCCGCTAGTAAAAGAGCTAGGAGTCCGGCGGGAAGACCCCCAATACAGAAGAAGACCCCCGGAGCTGTGCAATAAATTATTTTGAAACCTTGTGTTGTGTTTTGTTTAAATTTTTTTTCACCAGGGGAATGGGTAGGGGTACATTGTACCCCGATACTCATTCACATAGGGTGAGGGGCTGGTATCTGGGCACCCCCTTATTAAAGGGGGCTCCCGGATTCCGATGAGCCCCCCGCCCGCAGACCCCCGACAACCAACGGCCAGGGTTGTCGAGAAGAGGCCCTTGTCCTCATCAACATGGGGACAAGGTGCTTTGGGGTGGGGGGCCGCACGGCCCCCCTTCCCCAAAGCACCCCCCATGTGGAGGGCACGCAGCCTGGTACGGCTCAGTAGGGGGGGCGCTCACTCATCCCCACCCCCTTTCCTGACCAGCCGGGCTGCGTGCTCGGATAAGGCTCTGATATGGACTTTGGGGGGACCTCCACGCCATTTTTTCGGCATAGGGGTTCCCCTTTAAGTCCATACCAGGTGACGGGGCTAGCGAGGTGGGAATTGACTTCCTGCGCTAGTCCCGTCTACCTGGAGCCGCATTCAAAATGAACAGACTTTTCTCCGTGTGTGTGGGCAAGTCCGTTCATTTCAAAAGTCCGGAGGACTCCCGCCATAGTCCGCCGGAAAAGTCCGGTCGTGTTTGGACAGGTCCGCTCGTTCCGCTCCACTACAAACCGCGGATAGTCCAATCGTGTGTACGCGCCATTAGTGTCAAAGTCAATAATAAAGGACTTGCTCACTTCGACTAAATCCAAAGAATAGCTGGATGTTCACTCAAGTTGGGTAGTCCCTTTCTCACAAGGCCTAGCAACCAACAAGGTGCTTAATTCAGGAATAAGTCTCTGCCACAGACGTTGTTGTAGAACATGTAGAAATAAGTCTCTGCCACAGACGTTGTTGTAGAACATGTAGGAAACTAGGACTAGAACACTCGTGTGGTACCAGTATCTTTCAGCCGGTTCGGCGATACCCACGAGATTGGATTCCAGGGCCGCTGATAGGCCAGTACAACTGGCCCCGTTGTACCGGGCCCAGCCAGCAGGGGGGCCCGGGTAACCTGAACAGATAATTTAAAGAAAATCCTCCAGCAATGACCGATCAGAGTCCTAAATACAAACAATTAACCCCCTCCCCCCCGGTTCACTTTTTATGTTTTTTTTTTTTTACTGATAGCTATGTGGAGAAAAGGTGGCGGCAGGGGAGGGACTATTTTTTCTATTTGGGGCGCGGAAGAATCTCTACCGCGCCCGCTCCTCATCTCCTCATCCTGGCTCAGCTGGCTAGTGCCATCCCCCTGGCGGAGTGATTCCTCTTTTCGCGTGAGAGAAGTAGCGGTGAGGCGGCAAACTCAGACGAGCAGCGGCAGCAGAGGACAAAAAAGAAGCAGCTGGCAGCGGCATCCCACCTGACTGTAACTCCTTGGGCCCAGCTAACAATGACAAAGGTGTGTGCTTGCCTGGGGGGGGGGGGGCTTCAAGATCTACTATTACTGCAGAAGCATCTATACATTATGGCATTGATGGCATGGGTGGCACTGTCTGCAGGTAGCACATGCGTTATGGGCTGCCTGCAGAGACAGTGCCACCCATGCCACCAATGCCGTAATGTGCTGCAGACAGTGCCACCCATGACGTTAACGCATTGCTGCCTGCAGAGACAGTGCCACCCATGCTGCCAATGGCATTATGTCATTGGCTGCATGGGTGGCACTGTCTGCAGCACAATATGGTATTGGCAGCATGGGTGGCACTGTCAGCAGGTAGCACATGCTTTATGGCATTGGCGTTATGGGTGGCACTGTCTGCAGCACAGTATGGCATTGGCAGCATGGGTGGCACTGTCTGCAGGTAGCACATGTTTTATGGGCCATAACGCATGTGCTGCCTGCAGAGACAGTGCCACCCATGACGCTGATCTCGTAATGTGCTTCAGACAGTGCCACCTGTGCCGCCAATGCCGTAATGAGCTGCAGATGGTGCCACCCATGCTGCCAATGCCATAATGTGCTGCAGACAGTGCCACCCATGCTGCCAATGGCATTATGGAGGGGCCAGGGGTGGGGCTAAAGGAGGGACCAGGGGCGGGGCCAGGGGTGGAGCTGAAAGGGGCCCCGTCAGGTAGGCTGTATGGGGCCCCATGATTTCTATCAGCGGCCCTGTTGGATTCACTTAGGTCCCTCAGCCTCACCAGGCTCTTGCTAAGAAGCCAACGGGCCCCATGATTTCTATCAGCGGCCCTGTTGGATTCACTTAGGTCCCTCAGCCTCACCAGGCTCTTGCTAAGAAGCCAACCCATACGCGGCCTCCTTCTGAAGAGTCCTCCCCTGGATAGCTACGAGGTTGCTGGGCCTCTCCACAACCGGAGACGGCACCGAACCACCTCAGAATCCTTTCTTTAGTTTCTTTGCCTCGGGCTAGCCAGCCCCGAGACATAAAGTTGGGTGGATCCGCACCCCAGGCCATAGCCTTCCTGGGGGCTGGTCAGGAGGACCAGGACCATGGAGTCAGAACATTCTTCTGGACCGGAACCCCCGAACCAACGTGACATCCGCACGATCGTTTAACGGAGCTCAAGAACGGGGAGATGCCGATGTAAACAGCATCTCCCCATTCTGCCTAGTGACAGGACACCCATCGTCTGCTCCCTGTGAGCAGCGATCAGTGCCCATGTCGCACACAGCCCATCCCCCACACAGTTGGAAACACTCCCCCAGCACACACTTAACCCCTCCCCGCCCCCCTAGTGATTAACCCCTTCACTGCCAGTGACATTTTTACAGTAATCAATGCAATTTTGTGGCATTGATCGCTGTATTAATGCCAATGGTCCCAAAAATGTGTCAAAATAGTCCGATGTGTCCGCCAAAATGTCGCAGTCATGATAAAAATCTCTGATCGCTGCCATGACTAGTAAAAAAAAAAATATATTAATAAAAATTCCATAAAACTATCCTCTATTTTGTAGACGCTATAACTTTTGCGCAAACCAATCAATAAACGCTTATTGCAATATTTTTTTTTAATTTTTCTACCAAAAATATGTAGAAGAATACGTAACGGCCTAAACCGAGGGAAAAAAAAGTTTTTTTTTTTATATATTTTTGGGGGATTTTTATTATGGCAAAAAAGTAAAAAATAATGCGTTTTTTTTTTCTAAATCGTCGCTATTTTTTTGTTTATAGCGCAAAAAAAAAAAAAAAAAACTGCAGAGGTGATCAAATACCACCAAAAAAAAGCTCTATTTGTGGGGAAAAAAAAGGACAACCAATTTTATTTGAGAGCCACAACGCACGACCGCGCAATTGTCAGTTAAAGCGACGCAGTGCCGAATCGCAAAAAAAACGCTCTTGTCAGGAAGGGGGTAAATTCTTCCGGGGGCTGAATCGGTTAACCAATCTTTTTTTTTTTTTTTTGTATAATTCTCCTTTGACATAAATTACATACATTTATTTTGAGTACAGAGTCGCATGACCAGGCAGTTGTTAAAATAACGCAGCGCCGTATCACAAAAAGTGGCCTGGTGACGAAGGGGGGGGTAAATCTTCTGGAGGTCAAGTGGATCAATATGGTTCTTTACATTATGATTTGGAGTGGAAAGTTACCAGCCATCAGCCAAGACTTGGTAATGCCTGATACTTATGTGTCAAAACGCATGTCGCCTGCCTTTTAATGCATTGCTATTGACTCGTATGAGTCTCCCAATTGCATTAAACTGCAGAAGAAACAAAACATATTTTTCATAGTGCGCTGCAGATCATCGCTGAGATGGAGAGAATGTGGAAATGAATATACAGAACATCCCTAAAGTATTCACAGCGCTTCACTTTTTCCACATTTTGTTATATTACAGCCTTATTTCAAGATGGATTCGATTGATTGTTTTCCTCAAAATTCCAAAATCAATACCCCATAATGGCCAAGTGAAAGAAGTTTGTTTGAAATCTTTGCAAATTTAATAAAAAAAAAAAAAAAAAAAAAAAAATACGAAAAAAATCTCATGTACATAACAACTCTTTCACACTACCGCGCCCATAGCGTCGGCGGTAAAACGCTGTTATTTTTAGCAGGGTTTTACCATCGGATTTGCAGCGCATTTCAGCCGATAGCGAGGCCCTTTTACCCCCGCTAGTGGCTGAGAAAAATTTAAAACCGCCCGCAACAGCGGCGTTTTGCCGGCGGTAATGCAGCGCTGCCCCATTGATTTCAATGGGGAGCAGCGGTGAAGGAGCGGTAAACACACACCGCTCCTTCACCGCTCCAAAGAAGCTGCTGGCAGGACTTTTCCTGACGTCCTGCCAGCGCACCGCTCGGGCTTTCACACTGGAGACAAAGGAGCAGCAGTTTAAGACCCCTTTCACACTGGGGTGTTTTTTTTAGGAGTTTTCATGTACTTTAGCGTTAAAAAAAGTGCCTGAAAGACGCCGCAACTGCAATCCCAATGTAAAAGCCTGAGTGCTTTCACACTGAGGTGCTGCGCTGGCAGGGCATCAAAAAAAAAAAAGTCCTGCAAGCAGCTTCTTTGCAGCGCTTTTGGAGCGGTGAATACAACGCTCCTAAAGCGCCCCTTCCCATTGAAATCAATGGGAAACGCCTGAAAAGCGCCTGAAAAGCGCTATTGGCAGCAGCGTTTTGTGGGCGCTTGTAACCCTTTATTTGGCCACTAGCAGGGGTTAAAAGCGACCCAATAACGCTCAAAAAACGCTGGTAAAGCGCTGCTAGTTTAAGCGGCGCTTTACGAGCGTTTTTTGGGCGCTGACATTGTGAAAGGGTTCTTAAAGCCCTTGGGTTTTCACATTGGGACTGCAGATGAGGCTTCTTTCAAGCACTTTACAGGCGTTTTTTTTAACGCTAAAGCGCCTGAAGGATTGAGCTCAGGTGCCTCCTGTTTCCACTGATCATCCTTGAGATGTTACTACAACTTGATTGGAGTCACCTGTGTTAAATTCTGTTGATTGGACATGATTTGGAAAGGCACACACCTGTCTATATAAGGTCCCACAGGTAACAGTGCATGTCAGAGCACAAACCAAGCCATGAAGTCCAAGGAATTGCCTGTAGACCTCCGAGACAGGACTATATGGCGGCACAGATCAGGAGAAGGGTACAGAATAATTTCTGCAGCATTAAAGGTCCCAATGAGCACAGTGACCTCCATCATCTGTAACTGGAAGAAGTTTGGAACCACCAGGACTCTTCCTAGAGCGGGCCGCCTGTCCAAACTGAGGGATCGGGGGAGAAGGGCCTTAGTCAGGAAGGTGACTGAGAACCCGATGGTCACTCTGACAGAGCTCCAGTGTTTCTCTGTGGAGAGAGGAGAACCTTCCAGAAGAACAACCATCTCTGCAGCTCTCCACCAATCAGGCCTGTATGGTAGAGCGGCCAGACGGAAGCCACTCCTCAGTAAAAGGCACATGACAGCCCGCCTGGAGTTTGCCAAAAGGCACCTGAAGGTCTCTCAGACCATGAGAAACAAAATTCTCCGGTCTGATGAAACAAAGATTGAAATTTTTGGCCTTAATGGCAAGCGTCGTGTCTGGAGGAAGCCAGGCACCGTTCATTACCTGGCCAATACCATCCCTACAGTGAAGCATGCTGGTGGCAACATCATGCTATGGGAATGTTTTTTCGGGAGCAGGAATAGTGATGGCCCGAACCTCCGACAGGACGTTTCGCGAACGCGGACCGCGAACGAGGCCGACCGTTCGCGAAACCGAACGTTCGTGGCGGGCCCCATTGACTTCAATGGAAGGCGAACGTTTCAAACCTTTAGGTCGAATTTGCAGCCACGAGGTCATTATTAGCAGGGAAAACATAGTCCCACCACATGGCCAATGACATAATACATGCAGGGGTGTAACTATAGGGGGTGCAGCAGTTGCGACCGCAACCGGGCCCTGTGATGCAGGGGGCCCATGCAGCCCCCTCTACATATGGCTGCTCTTTAGTTGTGCATTCCCCGCATGACCTGTGTCCTCGGCCGGCTCCTCAGAGTACCCCTCTCCTGCTCCATGCATTGCCGCTCAGTCCGATGTCTGTTCTCCCCTGCCAGAGTCCCGTCCACCCCGAGTCCGGCCCACACTGCACTGCATACTTCTCCCTGGTAAACAAACTTTAAGCACACAGATGCAGTGCAGCCCTATGAGAGCTCCCCGGAGGACACTGCAGGCTTGTCTGCCAGCCCCCCTCCTCCCCCGTCATACACAGATGATGAAAGGTCTTTCTGGGAGATATGCTGATCACCCGTCCAGCACACTGGATGGAGCCCAGGCCAACATGGATGAGAGCGCGGCCTACAGCTTGGTCATGGTGAGTGAAAGGACCCCATCCCCCACACACCATTACATACCCCCTCCATCTCCCCCTGGGGACAGGGACCCCTTCTCACGTGGGGACAGGGACCCCCACCTCCCCTGGGGACAGGGACCCCTTCTCACCTGGGGGCAGTAACTTCATCTGCCCTGGAGAAAAGGACCTCATCTCTTCTGGGGACAGGGACCCCATCTTGCCTAGGGACAGTCCCCCAATGGGGCACCTAAAAATTTAAAAAAACGAATAAAAAAATACTGATACCAGTGGTGGAACTACAGGGCTCACAAAGGTCATACCTGTGATCAGGCCCTGGAGTTCCACCGCTGGACTCGGAGGGAAGGGCTCTGGCTGGGGTTCAGGGGGGCCCTTCATGGTTTCTTGCATCGGGGCCCTGAAGGTTCTAGTTACGCCACTGAATACATGTATGAGGTGAATTTGGGATCGATAACTACAAGCATTCTTTTTTTATTTGGGAAATTGTTCTGACAATTCAGGACTATGGAGCGCATGAAGGCAATGGAGGAGAGGGAAGGTCAGGGACCAGGGTAGGCAAAGAAGAGGGTGCAGGAGATGATCACCAGCAGCGTGACATACAGCAATGACACATGCACCGTGATAGAGGCATCTGACAACAGCACCGTGATAGAGGGCACTGACATCAGAAGCGTGACATACAGCAATGACATCAGCACCGTGATATACAGCACTGACAGCAGCACCGTGATAGAGAGCACTGACATCAGCAGCGTGACATACAGCACTGACATCAGCACAGTGATATACAGCACTGACAGCAGCACCGTGATAGAGAGTACTGACATCAGAAGCGTGACATTAAGCACTGACATCAGCACCGTGATATACAGCACTGACAGCAGTACCGTGACATTAAGCACTCACACCAGCACCGTGATATACAGCACTGACAGCAGCACCGTAAGCAGCCCCAGGAGGAAGTCAGCACAGCACAGGGATGGTGGGAGCCCCTCATAATAAGAACCCCCAGGAGGAAGTCAGCACAGCACAGGGATGGTGTGATCCCCTCATAAGCAGCCCCAGTAGAAATATGACACCGCTCAACCTCTTCAAAGAGGAGGGTAGGGGCATATATACACTTTTGTGGACCAAGCAGGTTGTGTGTTAGTGATTAGCAGACTGTACTTCAGTCCCTATACCAATGAAGGACTGCTGCAGTATAGGGCAGCGGTCAGCAGTGGTGCACCTCAACCCTATGTATTGTGGACCGATAACAGTCCTTATAGAACAGCAGACTGTACCGCACTCAACCCTATGTACTGTAGCACCCTACACAGACCAAGTTACCAGTCCTGATAAAGAGCTTTGTGGAACAAGTGAGTTGTGAATGATTAGCAGACTGCAGCAGAAGGGCAGCAGTCAAGTATAATATTCTTTCTATATTTGGAAGAAAGAATATTATACGTGTACAAGCCTATTACCATACCACTGATACCAGTCCTGAAAAGAACCTTTGTGGAACTAATAGTAACAGCAGGTCTTTAAACTGACCCTCACTGCCTGACACACTGCTTCCTTCCTGTCCCTATACAAAGTGGCAAAAAAGAGTAGACTGGAACGATTAGTGGTTACTGGAATAGCTCTTTTGTGGACCTGATAGTAACAGCTAATGATGATGATGATGATGATGACGACTAATCTGGCTGTCCCTGTAGCATACACCGTCCTTTCCCTTTCTCTAAACTGACAAAAGACACTCAGGCTGCTGCAAGAATCAGTAGCACAGCAAACCTATATACACCTAACACCTATACCAGTCCTGAAAAGAACTTTTGTGTACCAAATAGCTAGCGTTTTATCTGTCCCTACTCCACACAGCAACCTTTCCCTATAGTGACAGAAGAAAGAATGTAAAATGGCCGCCGGATCGGGTGTATTTATAGGTTAGGGGGAATGTCCAAGTGTCCATGTGCTGTCATGTCTCAATTGGCTGTCCTGTACCCCATGATAGACGTGTCATCAAGTTCTTTTACACATTAAACACGTAAGTCCGCCGGGGCGAATGACGGCAAAAGGCGTGCGAACGAGCGGACCGCGAACAACCGAAATTCGCCGCGAAACGACCGCCGGGCGAACCGTTCGGCCATCACTAAGCAGGAACTGGGAGACTAGTCAGGATTGAGGGAAATATGAATGCAGCAATGTACAGAGACATCCTTGATGAAAACCTGCTCCAGAGCCCTCTGGACCTCAGACTGGGGTGAAGGTTCATCTTCCAACAGGACAACGACCCTAAGCACACAGCCAAGATAAGAAAGGAGTGGCTATGGGACAACTCTGTGAATGTCCTTGAGTGGCCCAGCCAGAGCCCAGACTTCAACCCAAGAGAAACATGGAGACATCTGAAGATGGCTGTGCACCGACGCTCCTCACCCAACCTGATGGAGCTTGAAAGGTCCTGCAAAGAAGACTGGGAGAAACTGCCCAAAAATAGGCGTGCGAACTTATAGCATCATACTCAAATAGACTTGAGGCTGTAATTGGTGCCAAAGGAGCTTCACCAAAGTACAGAGCAAAGGCTGTGAATACTTCTGTACATGGGATTTTTTTTTTTGATTTTTAATACATTTGCAAAGATTTAAAACTTCTTCACATTGTCATTCTGGGGTATTTTGTTTGTAGAATTTTGAGGAAAATAATGAATTTAATCCATTTTGGAATAAGGCCACAACATAACAAAATGTGGAAAAAGTGAAGCGCTGTGAATACTTTCCGGATGCTCTGTATGAGTTCACATTATGACCATAGATACACTTTTTTTTTAGTTTTTATTTTTTTTAAAGCGCCTCTCCTTCTTTTTTTGTGTGATTGTTACCCAGTGAGGCCGCTTCACTACGAGGCCGGATTCACCTTTGTTAAAATGTGTTGTGGTGGGTTTTACTCACATGGCGGGGGGGGGGGGGGGGGGCATTTTTAATGCGTTTCCAGCTCATATAACTAGATCCTTAGTACACAACAATGATGTCACTGCAGAAAATCGCTCCTCATTGGCCAAATCAGCAGCTTGATGCGTGAAAAAAATAAATAATGCAACATAGAATTACAAGGAGCGCCAACGCACTAGACACTGCTGCATAAAAATAAAATAAAAAAATTTTGTTTTCCTTTCATTCGGGTTTTATTTATTTTTTTCATTTTTCGGGTCATTCGTGATCGCAATTCGCAAATTCGTAGATTAGAAAATCCGAAAATAAGAAAGAAAATCCGAAAATTCGAAAGAATAACTAACTAATAATAACTGACTATTAAATTACAGGTATTGGAATTCCCTTTCAAATTTGGCTGTTAGTGAACGTAACGAATACGAATTTATTCAAAGTTCAGAATTATCTGAAATAACGAATGCCGCATCTAAACAAATGGAATGGAACAAATTATTAATAAACAATAACAATAATAATAATACAACTTTTTTTTATTATTGTTCTTGTTATTTACTATGAATAATTTGTTAAAAAAAATTTTTTTTCATTTTAGATCCATCCGTACGGAGAGCAAAAATAAACAAGTAAACGTTTTTTTTTTTTTTTTTTTCATCCTGTCCTATTGGGGAAACAGCAAAAAAAAAAAAAAAAACTGACAGGGTTTCTAATCCGTCTCCACTAATCAAGATTAAAAAGAAAAGAAAAACAACAAAAAAAATAACAATGTTGTACTTTTATATTTAAAACACCATAAAGAAAGAAAACAATAGCATGAAAAATGTGCGTCCTTTAAAAAAACAAACAAAAAAAAAACAAACAAAAAAAAAACATGAGTTTTAAGTCATTCCATCCGTACAGGGAGCAAAAAGAAACAAATAAATGTTTATTCTTTTTTTTTTTTTTTCATTTGTGTACTATTGGAGAAACAAAAAAAAAAAGAAAAAAAAATCTGACAAGGTTATTTACCAAAAATAAATAAATAAATAAGTTATACTTTTCTTTAAAACATCATGAAGTAAAAAAAAAACATGAAAATGCCTGTCCTTTAAAAAAATTATATAAAAAATAAAAATAAAAATACATCAGTTTTAAGTCATATTCGTTTTTTTGTTTTTTTTCATCTGTGTCCTATTGGGGAGACAGAAAAAGAAAACCTGATAGCTTTTCTAATCCTTTTCCACTAACCAAAACAAAAAAAAACTAAAACTAAAAAATAAATATATATATATATATATATATATATATATATATATATATATATACTTTTATTTAAAACACCATAAAGTAAAAAAAAAAAATAAGAAATGTGCGTCCTTTAAAAAAAAATAAAAATAAAGTAAAATTAAAAAAATAATTTTATGTGTCTCACAGGTAGCAAAAAAAATAGTTTTGAATAGTGGAGAGGGATTAGAACCCCTGTCAGCAATAAAAACCAGACAGGGTTTCTAATCCCTCTCCACTATTCAAAACTAAAAAAAAAAGTTATATTTTCATTTAAAAAACATACTTATCCTAAAGTAAAAAAAACAAAACATGGAAATACGCATCATTAAAATAATTTAAAAAAATAAATAAACTTTTTATTTTATTCAATTCTTACGGGGATAAAGATAAACAAATAATTTTTTTTTTTGCCATCTGTGTCTCTTTGGGGAGAGAGCAATAGAAAACAGACAGAGGTTCTAATCCTTATCCGCTAAACAAAAAAAAATAAAAAAATAAAAAAAATAAAAAGTTAAACTTTTATTAAACAAATATATTTAAAACTTCATATGCTAAAGTGAAAAAAAATATGAAAAACGCATCTCATTAGGAGAAAAAAAAACATAAATTTGAAGTAATTTTGTCCATACAGGGAACAAAAATAAACAAGTAAACATTTTTTCTTTTTCTTTTTTTTGCCATCAGGGTCCCATTGGGGAGACAGCAATAAAAAACAGACAGGGTTTCTAATCCTTCTCCACTAACCACAAAAAATGTATACTTTTATTTAAAACAATATACTTAAAACACCATGAAGTTAAAAATAAATAAATAAATAAATAAATAAATAACATGAAAAATGTGAATCCTATAAAAAAAGAAAAAGAAATTACGTCATTCAATCCGTACAGGGAACAAAAATAAACAAGTAAATGTTTTTTCTTTTTCTTTTTTTCATCTGTGTCCTATTGGGGAGACAGCAAAAAAAACAAAAAACTAACAGGGTTTCTAATCCTTCTCCACTAACCTAAGCTAAAAAAAAAAAAAAAAGTTATACTTTTATTTAAAACACCATAAAGTAAAAAAATATATAACATGAAAAATGCATGTCCTTTAAAGAAAAAAAAATGTAAATAAATAAAAAAAACATCAGTTTTAAGTTCCATCCATACTGGGAGTAAAAATAAACAAGTACATTTATTATTATTTTTTTTTTCATCTATGTCCTATTGAGGAGACAGCAAAAAAAAAACCTGACAGGGTTTCTAATCCTTCTCCATTAACCAAAACTAAAATAAATAAATAAATAAATGTTATACTTTTATTAAAACACCATGAAGTAAAAAAAAACATAAAAAATGTGCATCCTTTTAAAATAATAATAATAATAATAATAAAATCAGTTTTAAGTCATGTTAATGTTTTTTTTTTCATCTGTGTCCTATTGGGAGACAGGAAAAAAAAACAAAAAACTGACAGGGTTTCCAAACCCAATACTTAATTTTTTTTTTAATAAAGTAAAATAGATAAACAGGTTTTTTTTTAAGTTTCCAAAAATAAACAAGTAAATGTTTTTTCTTTTTCTTTTTTTCATCTGTGTCCTATTGGGGAGACAGCAAAAAAAAAAAAAAAAACCTGACGGTTTTTAATCTTTCACCACTAACTAAAAAAATAAATAAATAAATAAAATAAAAAAAGTTATACTTTTATTTAAAACACCATAAAGTAAAAAATAAAAATAAAATAACACAAAAAAGTGTCAGTTTTAAGCCGTTCCATCCATATGGGGAGCAAAAATAAACAAGTAGATGTTTTTTATTTTTATTTCTTTTCATCTATGTCCTATTGGGGAGACAGCAAAAAAACCTGACAGGGTTTCTATCTTTCTCCACTAACCAAAAATATAATAAATAAATAAATGTTATGCTTTTATTTAAAACACCATAAAGTAAAAAAAAAAAAAAAAAACATAAAAAATGTGCGTCCTTTAAAAAAAAAAAAGAATTAAAAAAATTGGGGAGACAGCAAAAAAAAACCTGACAGGGTTTCTAATCCTTCTCCACTGACCAAAACTAAAATAAATAAATAAATGTTATACTTTTATTTAAAACACCATGAAGTAAAAAAAAAAACATAAAAAATGTGTGTCCTTTTAAAAAAAAAAAAAATAATAATAATAATAATAATAAAAAAAAATCTGTTTTAAGTCATGTTAATGTGTTTTTTTTTCATCTATGTCCTATTTGGGAGACAGTAAAAAAAAAACAAAAAAAAAAAAACCTGACAGGGTTTCCAATCCCAATACGTTAAATGTTTTAATAAAGTAAAATAAAAATGCTTTTTTTCATCTGTGTCCTATTGGGGAGACAGCAAAAAAAAAAAACCTGACAGGGTTTCCAATCCCTCTCTACTAACCAAAAAAAAAATGTTATACTTTTATTTAAAACACCATAAAGTAAAAAAAAAATAACATGAGAAATGCACGTCCTTTAAAAAAATTGAATAAAGTAAAATAAAAAAACATAATTTTTAAGTCATTCCATCCAAGTCATTCCATCCATACGGGAACAAAAATAAACAAAAACAAGTAAATATTTTTTATTTTTTTTATTTTAACATTAAAAATGTGCATCCTTTAAAAAAAACAAAATTAAAAAAAACATCAGTTTTAAGTCAAGTTAATGTTTTTTTTTCATCTGTGTCCTATTGGGGAGACAGCAAAAAAAAACAAAAAACAGACAGGGTTTCTAATCCTTCTTTACTAACCAAAACAAAACCAAAAAAATGTATACTTTTATTTAAAACACCATAAAGTAAAAAAAAAAAAAACATGCAAAATGCCCGTCCTTCTCCACTAACCAAAACAAAAATAACAAAAAAAACAGTTATACCTTTATTTAAAACACAATAAAGTAAAAAAAAAAAAATAACATGAAAAATGCCTGTCCTTTAAAAAAAAAAATTAAAATCAGTTTTAAGTCATGTTAATATTTTTTTTTTTCATCTGTGTCCTATTGGGGTGACAGCAAAAAAAAAAAACTGAAAGAGTTTCCAATCCTTCTCTACTAACCAAAATGAAAAAAAAGTTATACTTTTACTTAAAACACCATAAAGTTAAAAAAAAGAAAAAAAAACTTGAAAAATGCGTGTCTTTTAAAAAAAATAAAATAAAGTAAAATAAAATAAAAAGTAAACTTTTTTTTTTTCATCTGTGTCCTATTGGGGAGACAGCAAAAAAAAACAGACAGGCTTTCCAATCCTTCTTTACTAACCAAAACAAAACCAAAAATATGTATACTTTTATTTAAAACACCATAAAGTAAAAAAAAAAAAAAAACATGCAAAATGCCCATCCTTCTCCACTAACCAAAACAAAAAAAACAGTTATACCTTTATTTAAAACACAATAAAGTAAAAAAAAAAAAATAACATGAAAAATGCGTGTCCTTTAAAAAAAAAAAAAAAAAATTAAAATCAGTTTTAAGTCATGTTAATATTTTTTTTTTCATCTGTGTCCTATTGGGGTGACAGCAAAAAAAAAAACTGACAGAGTTTCCAATCCTTCTCTACTAACCAAAATGAAAAAAAAGTTATACTTTTACTTAAAACACCATAAAGTAAAAAAGAACATGAAAAATGCGTGTCTTTTAAAAAAAAAAAAATAAAGTAAAATAAAATAAAAAGTAAACTTTTTTTTTTTTTCATCTGTGTCCTATTGGGGAGACAGCAAAAAAAAAACAGACAGGGTTTCCAATCCTTCTTTACTAACCAAAACAAAACCAAAAATATGTATACTTTTATTTAAAACACCATAAAGTAAAAAAAAAAAAAAACATGCAAAATGCCCGTCCTTCTCCACTAACCAAAACAAAAAAAACAGTTATACCTTTATTTAAAACGCAATAAAGTAAAAAAAAAATAACATGAAAAATGCGTGTCCTTAAAAAAAAAAAAAAAATTTAAAATCAGTTTTAAGTCATGTTAATTTTTTATTTTTTTTTCATCTGTGTCCTATTGGGGTGACAGCAAAAAAAAAAAACTGACAGAGTTTCCAATCCTTCTCTACTAACCAAAACGAAAAAAAAGTTATACTTTTATTTAAAAAACCATAAAGTAAAAAAAAGAAAAAAAAACATGGAAAATGCGTTTCTTTTTAAAAAAATAAATAAAGTAAAATAAAATAAAAAGTAAACTTTTTTTTTTTTCATCTGTGTCCTATTGGGGTGACAGCATAAAAAAAACTGACAGAGTTTCCAATCCTTCTCTACTAACCAAAATGAAAAAAAAGTTATACTTTTACTTAAAACACCATAAAGTAAAAAAAAAGAAAAAAAAACATGAAAAATGCGTGTCTTTTAAAAAAAAATAAAAATAAAGTAAAATAAAAGAAAAAGTAAACTTTTTTTTTTTCATCTGTGTCCTATTGGGGTGACAGCAAAAAAAAAAAAAACTGACAGAGTTTCCAATCCTTCTCTACTAACCAAAATGAAAAAAAAAGTTATACTTTTACTTAAAAAAACATAAAGTAAAAAAAAAGAAAAAAAAAACATGGAAAATGCGTTTCTTTTTAAAAAAATAAATAAAGTAAAATAAAATAAAAAGTAAACTTTTTTTTTTTTTCATCTGTGTCCTATTGGGGTGACAGCAAAAAAAAAAACCTGACAGGGTTTCTAATCCTTCTCTACTAACCAAAATGAAAAAAAAGTTATACTTTTACTTAAAACACCATAAAGTAAAAAAAAAGAAAAAAAAACATGAAAAATGCGTTTCTTTTTAAAAAAATAAATAAAGTAAAATAAAATAAAAAGTAAACTTTTTTTTTTTTTTCATCTGTGTCCTATTGGGGTGACAGCAAAAAAAAAAAACTGACAGAGTTTCTAATCCTTCTCTACTAACCAAAATGAAAAAAAAGTTATACTTTTACTTAAAACACCATAAAGTAAAAAAAAAGAAAAAAAAACATGAAAAATGCGTTTCTTTTTAAAAAAATAAATAAAGTAAAATAAAATAAAAAGTAAACTTTTTTTTTTTTTTCATCTGTGTCCTATTGGGGTGACAGCAAAAAAAAAAAACTGACAGAGTTTCCAATCCTTCTCTACTAACCAAAATGAAAAAAAAGTTATACTTTTATTTAAAACACCATAAAGTAAAAAAAAAAAAAAAACATGAAAAATGCGTGTCTTTAAAAAAAAAAAAAAGTAAAAGAAAATAAAAAGTAAACTTTTTTTTTAAAACACCATAAAGTAAAAAAATGTGTCCTATTGGGGAGAGAGCAAAAAAAAAAAAAAAAACCTGACAGGGTTTCTAATCCTTCTCCACTAATCAAAACTAAAAAAACTAAATAAAAAGTTGTACTTTTATTTAAAACACCATAAAGTAAAAAAAATAAATAACATGAAAAATGTGCGTCTTTTAAAAAAAAAAAAAAAATACATTTTAAGTCATGTTAATGTTTTTTTTTTTTTTTTTCATCTGCGTCCTAATGGGGAGACAGCAAAAAAAAAAAAAAACCTGACAGTTTCCAACCCTTCTCTACTAACCAAAATGAAAAAAAATGTTCTACTTTTATTTAAAACACCATAAAGTAAAAAAATAAATAAATAAAAAAAACATGAAAAATGTGCGTCCTTTAATTTTTTTTTTAAATAAAGTAAAATAAAAAAAAAACATCAGTTTTAAGTCATTCCATCCATACGGGAAGCAAAAATAAACAAGTAAACGTTTTTTCTATTTCCCCCCCCCCCCCCCCTCCCGCGAAGGATCACAAGATGAGAAATTATTAACGCACGGCCGTGTTATTGTGATTAAAATTAAATGATCATTTAGGCCCGCTGACAAATGAATGCGAAACGGTCCTCCTAATATCATTACTTTAAATTATGAAAAGGGGGCGAGCGAAAGAAAGAGAGAGAGAGAAAGGAAGAAAAAAAAAAAAATCTAGGAAGACAAAGAGGCTAAAATTGAGCCTAACCGCCGGATCTTTAACTATTATTTACCCATTCTGCGGGAGAATTGAATCTCGTCCGTAGCAAGGAATAAAAAAAAAAAAAAAAAAAAAAAAAGGAAAAAGGAAAAGATCGGCTCTGGTTACAAGGCCCCTATCCACTCATCCTGCAAAGCCTTCAATTCCCAGAGGCCCCATTGCCAACAGTGGCTCAGCTTGTCTGATCATTTATCCATAATTAGAAAATTAATATTTTAGATGGCGCTATGATGAACCCATTATGGTGATGGGGCCCCGGTATCAATTATAACTTCAATTCCAATTTCACTTACAGCCGGATAATGGCTCCTGGTGGCGGTGTAGTGATGGGCTGGAGTCCGCCGAGCGTGAAGAATACAGATCACTGCACATTAAGATGAGCAATTATTTGAACACGTATTAAAACTATTTACAAGCAATGTAATTGACCAGGGTCAACGGGAGATGCTGAAAAATGGACAGGTTGACAAATTCTCCTTCTATAGCAACAGAAAGGATTTATTAATTTCTTTTTCTCTGTAATTGAATTTTTGAAAGCTTTTGGTTAGGCGACTTCTGCTTTGCTCATCTCCCGTGCTGACCTTCCATAGATCTGTCGCCGCAAAACCGAACCGCGCTTCGCGCTGAGGTTTTTTTTTTTTTTATAAGAGGAGATGGCAGGGAGATTGCTTGATGGAATTTATATATATATATATATATATATATATATATATATATATATATATATATATATATATATATATATATATAAAGAAAAAAAAAAAAAAAGAAAAGAGTGAATACACGTAAAATAGATTCAGCGGAGGATAATGGAGGGCTATTCTGGTACCTGGCGTTGGGAATTCATGATGGGATTTTTTTTTTTTTTTTTTTTTTATTCGTGGATAGGCCCGACGTGGTGGGAATTATTCCAGCGCGTTTCGAATGGTGACAGGCATGGGGGTGATTTAAACATTAAATGACCTTTCCGGGATGGAACAACATTCCGTTGCGGGGAAAATGGGAGGAAAACGAAGATTGGCGGGAGGATATTGCATAGGGAGTGGAGGCGATGGGTTTTTTTTTTTTTTTTTTTACGCCTACGCAAATCAGGTGGAGGTGCAATACTCTGCTGCCAGTGTTTAAGGCTCTCTGTCACTGTCATTTAGCAGCAGCTGGAAGATGGAAATAATGATGGTATAGGTCACATGACATCAAATTGACCAATAGAATCACCACTGTAAGAAAATGGGGGGAAAACGAAGATTGGCGGGAGGATATTGCATAGGGAGCGGAGGCGATGGGTTTTTTTTTTTTTTACGCCTACGCAAATCAGATGGAGGTGCAATACTCTGCTGCCAGTGTTTAAGGCCCTCTGTAACTGTCATTTAGCAGCAGCTGGAAGATGGGAATAATGATGGCATGGGTCACATGACATCAAATTGACCAATAGAATCACCACTGTAAGAAAATGGCGGGAAAACGAAGATTGGTGGGAGGATATTGCATAGGGAGCGGAGACGAGGGATTTATTTTTATATATATATATATATATATATTTTTTTTTTTTACGCCCATGCAAATCAGAATAGACTTTACTACTATGGAGGTGCAAAAACCTGCTGCCGGTGTTTGAGACCCCCTGCAACTGTTATGTAGCAGCAGCTGGAAGATGGAATCATAGAAGGTTTGGGTCACATAACAAAAATTTGACCAATAAAATGGCCTTTATGTGACCATTGTAGGAGAATGGAGGAAAACGAGGATTGGCGGGAGGATATTGCGTAGGGAGCGGAGACGATGGTTTTTTTTTTGTTTTTTTTTACACCTATGCAAATCAGATGGAGGTGCAATACTCTGCTGCCAGTTTTTAAGGCCCTCTGTAACTGTCATTTAGCAGCAGCTGGAAGATGGAAATAATGATGGTATAGGTCACATGACATCAAATTGACCAATAAAATGGCCTTCATGTGACCATTGTAGGAGAATGGAGGAAAATGAGGATTGGCTGGAGGATATTGC
The DNA here is from genome assembly GCF_037356315.1 of Lithobates pipiens. NCBI lineage: Eukaryota > Metazoa > Chordata > Amphibia > Anura > Ranidae > Lithobates > Lithobates pipiens. Next base: position 316,418,002 of record NW_027507785.1, read on the forward strand.
ATAGGGAGCGGAGGCAAGTGATTTTTTTTTTTTAAACCTATGTCATGTGACCCAAACCTTCTATGATTCCATCTTCCAGCTGCTGCTAAATAACAGTTGCAGGGGGTCTCAAACACCAGCAGCAAAGTATTGCACCTCCATAGTAATAAAGTCTGTTCTGATTTGCGTAGGCGTAAAAAAAAACCCTCGCCTCCGCTCCCTATGCAATATTCTCCCACCAATCTTCGTTTTTTTGTACGCCTACGCAAATCAGATGGAGGTGCAATACTCTGCTGCCAGTTTTTAAGGCTTTCTGTAACTGTCATTTAGCAGCAGCTGGAAGATGGAAATAATGATGGTATAGGTCACATGACATCAAATTGACCAATAAAATGACCACTGCAGGAAAATGGGGGGGCAATGAAGATTGGCGGGAGGATATTACATAGGGAGCAGAGGCAAGGGATTTATTTTTATTTTTTTCCGCCTATGCAAATCAGATGGCGGTGCAATACTCTGCTCCCTGTTTTTAAGGCCCTCTGTAACTGTCATTTAGCAGCAGCTGGAAGATGGAAATAATGATGGTATGGGTCACATGACATCAAATTGACCAATAAAATGCCTACTGCAGGAAAATGAGGGAAAACGAAGAATGGCGGGAGGATATTGCATACGGAGCAGTGGCGAGGGATTATATATATATTTTTTACACTTACGCAAATCAGAACAGACTTTATTGCTGTGGAGGTGCAATACTCTGCTGCTGGTGTTTGATACCCCCTGTAACTGTTATTTAGCAGCAGCAGGAAGATGGAAGGTTTGGGTCACGTGACATCATAATGACCAATAAAATGGTTTGGCAAATATGGACTGGCAAACTAGTTGTGATGACAAGCACCTTGGAGGGATTTTCTCTCACTTCCTGTTTTGGCTTTGAAACAGGAAGTGAGGGGAAATCTCCCCAATGGGGACAGAGATGCCAAAAAAAAAAAAAAAAAATCTGATAGAGGTTAAAACCCGACCTTGCGCTATCCAAAATGAAAAAAAGTTTTGCTTTTAGTCCTACTTTAAAGTATAGAGAAAAATACATAAAGTATAGCGCTAGAACAATCGAATTAACGGCCTAGCTAAATTAGTGGCAAAAAACAACGTATATATCTAAAAAATAAATAAATGAATATATAATAGTTAATTCGTCTGGGGTGTGAAGTCTACTGAGACGAAACACGTCGGGAGGACTCCACTGCCGCCATTTTTGATTTACGAAACACTTTTAAAATGTAAGTGTGTTACCACTTTTTAATAAATCGTACTGGTTATACGGAATTACGCTATATGGTTCTATTTCTCTGTCCTTCTTTACCTACTGATTGGAACTTGGCATCATTTACTCCTGTACGGAGAGAGAGGGACCTTCCAATAGTTTGGGGACACAACTCCAGAAGTTTTAGCCCAGTTGCCTGCTGATATTATAAAGCGCGTGTGACTCACAGAACGTACGGTCTTTTGGGTCTCAACTATCCGGTAAGCCTACTTCTGCATAGGTGGTGGTGCTGACGCATTGGTGGTTGCACGTTGCATCCTTGGATCTGGTGGTCTAATTATCGTCAAGCATTTGACTCAACACTTGGGACTTTTTCTTGCACCTAAATGACTTTTTTTTACATTTATATTTCTTCTTTTTTTTTTTTTTTTTTATGTTTGTTGTTAATATGTTTGGACACATATAAGTGCAACATATGTGTGTTGAATAGTTCATTATATCAGTCATGTTGTCACCTGTTGAGCACGATACACAGTTGATATCATAGATCAACTATTATATATTCATTCATTAATTTTTTATGTATACGTTGTTTTTTGGCACTAATTTAGCTAGGCCATTAATTCGACTGTTCTAACGCTACACTTTATGTATTTTCTTTATTTTTAAACAAAGATATCTATTTGTTGTATTAGCTGCTATTAGGTAGTGTTTTTATTTTCAACCGTATTTATTGGCGTATAACACGCACCCCAAGTTTAGGAGGGAATTTTAAGGAAAAAAACTTTTAGGAGGGAAGTTTAAGGGGAAAAAAAAAAAAAACTTACATTTATATGCCCATCAGTGTCATCTGCAGCCTTGTCCACCATTGCAGTCTTATGCAGCCTTGCCCACCATTGCAGTCTTATGCAGCCTTGTCCACCATTGCAGCCTTATGCAGCCTTGTCCCCCATTGCAGCCTTATGCAGCCTTGTCCACCTTTGCAGCCTTATGCAGCCTTGTCCCCCATTGCAGCCTTATGCAGCCTTGTCCCCCAGTGCAGTCTTCTCCCCCATTGTAGTCTTATGCAGTCTTGTCCCCCATTGCAGCCTTATGCAGACTTGTCCACCAGTGCAGTCTTGTCCCCCATTGTAGTCTTATGCAGTCTTGTCCCCCATTGCAGCCTTATGCAGCCTTGTCCCCCATTGCAGCCTTATGCAGCCTTGTCCCCCAGTGCAGTCTTCTCCCCCATTGTAGTCTTATGCAGTCTTGTCCCCCATTGCAGCCTTATGCAGACTTGTCCACCAGTGCAGTCTTGTCCCCCATTGTAGTCTTATGCAGTCTTGTCCCCCATTGCAGCCTTATGCAGCCTTGTCCCCCATTGCAGCCTTATGCAGCCTTGTCCACCAGTGCAGTCTTGTCCCCCATTGTAGACTTATGCAGCCTTGTCCCCCATTGCAGCCTTATGCAGCCTTGTCCACCAGTGCAGTCTTGTCCCCCATTGTAGTCTTATGCAGCCTTGTCCCCCATTGCAGCCTTATGCAGCCTTGTCCACCAGTGCAGTCTTGTCCCCCATTGTAGTCTTATGCAGCCTTGTCCCCCATTGCAGCCTTATGCAGCCTTGTCCACCAGTGCAGTCTTGTCCCCCATTGTAGTCTTATGCAGCCTTGTCCCCCATTGCAGCCTTATGCAGCCTTGTCCACCAGTGCAGCCTTATGCAGCCTTGTCCCCCAGTGCAGTCTTGTCCCCTATTGTAGTCTTATGCAGTCTTGTCCCCCATTGCAGCCTTATGCAGCCTTGTCCACCATTGCATCCTTGTCCACCATTGCAGCCTTATGCAGCCTTGTCCCCCATTGCAGCCTTATGCAGCCTTGTCCACCAGTGCAGTCTTGTCCCCCATTGTAGTCTTATGCAGCCTTGTCCCCCATTGCAGCCTTATGCAGCCTTGTCCACCAGTGCAGTCTTGTCCCCCATTGTAGTCTTATGCAGCCTTGTCCCCCATTGCAGCCTTATGCAGCCTTGTCCACCAGTGCAGCCTTATGCAGCCTTGTCCCCCAGTGCAGTCTTGTCCCCTATTGTAGTCTTATGCAGTCTTGTCCCCCATTGCAGCCTTATGCAGCCTTGTCCCCCATTGCAGCCTTATGCAGCCTTGTCCCCCATTGCAGCCTTATGCAGCCTTGTCCACCAGTGCAGTCTTGTCCCCCATTGTAGTCTTATGCAGCCTTGTCCCCCATTGCAGCCTTATGCAGCCTTGTCCACCAGTGCAGCCTTATGCAGCCTTGTCCCCCAGTGCAGTCTTGTCCCCTATTGTAGTCTTATGCAGTCTTGTCCCCCATTGCAGCCTTATGCAGCCTTGTCCACCATTGCATCATTGTCCACCATTGCAGCCTTATGCAGCCTTGTCCCCCATTGCAGCCTTATGCAGCCTTGTCCCCCATTGCAGCCTTATGCAGCCTTGTCCACCAGTGCAGTCTTGTCCCCCATTGTAGTCTTATGCAGCCGTGTCCCCCATTGCAGCCGTGTCTATTTAATTTTTCAACAATGCCGCCGCCGAGATACAGAGCCGGATGTGTATCTCGGCGGCGTGCGGTAGTTCTCGGCGGGACTTCGGCTCTTCTCGGGCAGCTTTCGGCCACCTTCGGCCGTTCTCGGAAGCTTTCGGCCGACGAGAAGAGCCGAAGGCGGCCGAAAGCTTCCGAGAACGGCCGAAAGCTTCCGAGAAGAGCCGAAGGCGGCCGAAAGTCGCCTTGAAGAGCGGAAGGCGGCTGAAAGCCGCCCAGAGGCTCAGAATCTCGGGGGATCGGCGTATAACACGCACCCACGATTTTCCCCTGCTTTTAAGGGGAAAAAAGTGCGTGTTATACACCGATAAATACGGTACTTTAAAGTATAACAAAAGGCAAAACTTTTTTTTTTTTTTTTTTTGGGATAGAGTGGAGAAGGATTAGAACCCCTGTCAGTTTGTATTGCTATCTGAGCACTCGTTAGGGAGACTCACCCTCTCTATTTTTCCTGTTAACCATTATCATTGACAGTGAAAGTAAAAGAAGATCGCAAATTTTGGGTTGTCCCCAGGAAAGTAATAGAGGGGATATCTTCCAATAGGGACACTAGTTCTGGTGACCTGGGGGGGGGGGGGTCCCCAAGGAATTCCCTTCATTTGCAGGGATTTTCTCTCACTTCCTGTTTGGCTATGGGACAGGAAGTGAAGAAAATTCTCTGAAATGAGATACAGATGGCAAAAAAAAAAACCCAGACAGGGCTTATTATAACCACTCTCTTACTCTGTCCAAAATAAAAATAAAAAGTTCTGCCTACACTTCTACTTTAATCTTCATGCCGCACTCCCTGCTGATTATCTCTTGCACCGTATTATCACATGTCAGTTCTACATAAAAAGTTCTAAACTGCCTTGAGTTAAGAGACCATTCCCTGATGAAGGGAGTGTGAACCCCCCGAAATGCGTTGGATCTTTTAGAATATTGATCATTCAATAAAATACCTTTCCGGGCTCACAATTTGCATGGAACCCTTGCTACATGTTACACATCCGGATCTTTTTGAAGACACCCCCCCCCCCCACCCCCCCCGGGGAGTTTTTGTTACATAGGAGCAGACTTCCTGAGGTAATATAGGTCAGTAAATGAAAGTGTCACATACAACGTCAGACATCACCACCTTTATGGTAGCAATGCACATAAATTCAGCAGCAGAGCAGGTGGACCTGATCTTTCATCTACCGCATATGCGCTACTAGCTTGTTCTGGGGGTGCACTCAATTGGCGCCCCCCTCCAGAATTGTGGCCAAGCAACAGCTCACAGTCAGTTATTAATGATCGGGCGCTGGTTGTACCAAATATTTCTAATATTGTTTTTTTCATTTAACATAAAAATAAAAACATAAAAATCAATAAAAATTGTGTGGGGGGGGGGTACATTTGTATGGCGCCCCCCTGAGTCAATACTTTGTAGAACCGCCTTTCTCTGCAATTACAGCTGCAAGTCTTTTTGGGGATGTCTCTACCAGCTTTGCACATCTAGAGAGGGACATTTCTGCCCATTCTTCTTCTTTGTAAAATATCTCAAGCTCTGTCAGATTGGATGGAGAGCGTCTGTGAACAGCAATTTTCAAGTCTTGCCACAGATTCTCAATGTGATTTAGGTCTGGACTGTGACTGGGCCATTCTAACACATGAATATGCTTTGATCTAAACCATTCCATTGTAGCTCTGGCTGTATGTTTCGGGTCGTTGTCCTGCTGGAAGGTGAACCTCCTCCCCAGTCTGGTTTTCACAGGTTTTCTTCTAAGATTGTCCTGTATTTGGCTCCATCCATCTTCCCATCAACTCTGACCAGCTTCCCTGCCCCTGCTGAAGAAAAGCATCCCCACAACATAATGCTGCCACCACCAGGTTTCACGGTGGGGATGGTGTGTTCAGTGATGTGCAGTGTTAGTTTGTTAATTGCTTTTAGTTCAAAAAGTTAAATTTTGGTCTCATCTGACCAGAGCACCTTCTTCCACATGTTTGCTGTGTCCTCCACATGGCTTCTCGCAAACTGCAAATGGGACTTCTTATGGCTTTCCTTCAACAATATATTTCTTCTTGCCACTCTTCCATAAAGGGCAGATTTGTGGAGAGCACGACTAATAGTTGTTCTGTGGACAGATTCTCCCCCCTGAGCTGTGGATCTCTGCTGCTCCTCCAGAGTTACCATGGGCCTCTTGGCTGCTTCTCTGATGAATGCTCTCCTTGCCCGGGCGGTCAGTTTAGGTGGACGGCCATGTTTTGGTAGATTTGCAGTTGTGCCATACTCTTTTCATTTTCAGATGATGGATTGAACAGAGCTCCGTGAGATGTTTAAAGCTTGGGATATTTTTTTTATAATCTAACCCTGCTTTAAATTTCTCCACAACTTTATCCCTGACCTGTCTGGTGTGTTAATTGGCCTTCATGATGCTGTTTGCTCACTAAGGTTCTCTAACAAACCTCTGAGGGCTTCACAGAACAGCTGTATTTATTCTGAGATGAAATTACACACAGGTGGACTCTATTTAGTAATTAGATAACTTCTGAAGGCAATTGGTTCCACTAAATTTTAGTTAGGGGCATCAGAGTTAAGGGGCTGAATACAAATGCCCCCCACACTTTTCACATATTTATTTGTAAAAAAAAATTGAAAATCATTTTTAATTTAGCCACCACTTCACAATTATGTGCCACTTTGTGTTGGTCTATCACATGAAATCCCAATAAAATGCATTTACATTTTTGGTTGTAAGATGGAACATTTCAAGGGGTATGAATACTTTTTTGAGACACTGTACCTACAATGAGTTCAATGTTCGCCCGTTTGCCGAATAAATAACTATTATGGGGCGTTCGAGGGAAAAACGAGCGCCTGCGAAATTCGCTGTAATGAACGGTGAGACCGTCAATGCACTGCGAGATCGCAGCGCATTGATGGCTGCTGATTGGCCAAAGCATGCACCTGACCTGCATGCTTTGGCCAATCACAGCGTGCTCTGCTGGAGTCATGATTGGCCAAAGGCAGGGTGCTGAGTCCACACCCCACACTATGCAAAGCTGCTTACACGGCAGCCATACATAGTTTTATGAATGAGATCAGCAAAATGACATTAGTAAAGGAAAACATGTCATTTAAAACTGCTCGCGGTTGTAATGCAATATATATAAAAATCATTGAAAAAAAGGACATGCCCCCCCCCCCCAGTCCATTACTGTGATATTAAGGGGAAGCCCCGAGCCAAAATGTAAAAAAAAAATGGCGTAGGGGTCCCCCCAAAATTCATACCAGACCCCCATTCGATCACACAACCTGGCAGGCCGCAGGAAAAGGGGGGTTAGAGAGAGAGCCCCCCCAAACCGTACCAGGCCACATGCCCTCAACATGAGGAGGATGCTTTGGGGTCCCCCCCCAAAGCACCTTTTCCCTATGTTGATGGGGACAAGGGCCCCACAACCCTTGCCTGATGATTGTGGGGATCCCGGCTCCCGCTATGTGAATGGGTATCGGGTACATTGTACCCCTAAACATTCAGCAAAAAAAGTGTCAAAATTGTAAAAATGACAGGAGACAGTTTGGGACAAGTCCTTTATTAAAAAAAAAAAAAGTGTTGTCCCGCAATGTAACTCCATCTTCGATCACAGTGCCATGGACAGAAAAAAAAGAAACCGGAAAAAACTCTGCCTCGATCGGAGGAGATGGAGTTACATCTTGGGACACTTTTGTTTTTTATAAAGAACTTTCTCCTGTCATTTTTACAATTTTGACACTTTTTTGGTGAATGTATAGGTACCCGATACCAATTCAAATAGGGGGGGTCTATATCTGGTGGTCCCCTTGTTAAAGGGGCCTTCCAGATTCTGATAAGCCCCCCACCCGCAGACCCCGACAACCATTGGGCAGGGATTGTGAGGATGAGGCTCTTGTCCCAATCAACATGGGGACAAGGTGCTTTGGGGGGACCCCACAGCATCCTCCCCATGTTGAGGGCATGTGGCTCTCTTGCATCCCCCCCCCTCCTTTTCCTGTGGCCTGTCAGGTTGCATGCTCAGAAAAGGGTCTGGTATGGATTTTGGTTTTGGGGGGCCCCTACATCATTTTTTTTCAATTTTGGCTCGGGGTCCCCTCAAAATCCATACCAGACCCAAAGGGCCTGGTAATGGACTGGGGGGAGGGGGAAACATGCCATTTTTTTCAATGATTTTTATCTATATTGCCAAGATCCGACAAAACATTACAGCCGCGAGCAGTTTTAAATGACTTTTTTCCTTTAGAAATGTAATTTTGCTGTGGTACTGTTCTAAACACGGGAAAGATGCACTACTTTACAGGCATAATAAGGGCACCCCCCAGGCACGATATTTAAAGGAATATTTCATTTTTATTGTTTTACTTTAAGCATTCTTAAAATCACTGTTCCTTTTTTGCATCGATAAATGTGCCCTAGGGCAGGACCCGGGTCCCCAAACACTTTTTATGGCAATAACTTGCATATAAGCCTTAAAAAATTAGCACTTTTGATTTTTCATGTTTGTGCCCCATAGACTTAAACGGTATTCGCGTCTTCGCACACATTTTTTGCCTGTTCGCAATTTCTGGTACAAACTGAACCAGGGGGGCAGGGGGGGGGGGGGGTTTGGCCCATCACTACCTACAATATCCCATTGCTTAAGTCGCTGGCTTTAATCTTAGTGATATCTACTACCTTGGAAATTGAACGCCCCAGCCAGAGACTAAAGCTCCTGGATATAAAATAAAGCAGTTGCGCTTGGGTAATACTTTTATATTTGACTTATTTTTTTTTTTAGTTCACACAACGCAATGCATGTGTTTTCTGTTGCATGCACTGTGGATCGGTTTTGTTTGTATTATTTGGGTATGTGCCATTATTTGGGTCCAATTAGAAATGAATGGATGCACACTCCAATGAACATGCAATGTGCACTTTTGCAACCCAACATTAACATGCAAAAAAAAAACACACTGCAATATGCACAGAATGACTGGGCCCCAATTGTGCCTGATGATGGATTGTGGTGGTGGACCCTCTTGGGGTTTGGGCTGCTACCTTTTCTGTACAACCTTGTGGCAGTTTCAGTATGTAGGCTTGGATAGGAAGGAAGGATCACCCAGTGTCCAGAGAAATGGAACTTCTATAGTATGGTTCATTAGCGTTTATTAAAAGTAGTAACTGGTACATAAATCCAATGCATTTTAGCGGAAAGGACTCACTTTTCTTCAGGGCTGTTGCTGCTTAAGTAGGCAGGACTGACGAGCAGGATATCATCAACAGGTGAGTCACTGTGGCGAAATAGGAGCTGGCAATTATCTGACAGCTGAGTGGCCAGCTCAGAAAAGGAAGGGCGGAGCCCAGCCCTGACAGTAGCCCCTCTTGAATGACCCCTTCCCCTCGGAGGACCACCAGGCTTGAGGGGAAAATGTCTATGGAAATCACAGAGGAGGACAGGGGCATGTACGTCCGAGGATGAGACACAAGAGCGTTGCTCCAGATCGTACCCTTTCCAATGCACCAGATACTGTATGCGCCCACTGAACCTACGGGAGTCAACTATGTATTCCTCATGGTTCTCAAACTGTGCCGGGTGAGGTCGAGGCACCAAGGTGGTAAAGCGATTGCAGATCAAAGGTTTTAATAAGGAGACATGAAATACATTTGAGATGTGCATAGTAGAAGGAAAGTCTAATGCGTAAGGCACTGAGTTAATCCTGCGAAGAATACGGAAAGGCCCAATAAACCGAGGTGCGAACTTCAGAGAGTGAACACGAAGTTGTAGGTTGCGAGATGACAGCCGGACCCTGTCCCCACCCTGGTAGGAAGGCGCAGGCAGGTGTTTGAGGTCAGCGTGGAGTCTGTACCTATCATTAGCATGTCGCAAAGCCTTCTGGACATGTGCCCAAGTGGAACGAAGAGCACGGAGATGCTCCTCTAATGCAGGAATACTCTGCGGAACAAATGAGTGAGGCAACAGGGAAGGTTGGAAACCATAGTTTGCCATTAAGGGGACATTTGGGAAGCAGAATTCAAGGCACTATTATGAGCAAAGACTCTGCCCACGGTAAGAGGTTTGACCAGTTGTCAGAAATATAGCAACAAAGGAATTGCTCCAAGGACTGATTGGCTCGTTCTGCAGCCCCATTAGACTGCCGGTGATACACAGAGCAGAAAACAAGCTGAATTTCCAACTGTGCACAAAAGGCTCGACAGAACCGGGACACAAACTGACTACCCCTGTCCGAGTCAATCACTTTGGGTAGTCCATGTAAGCGAAAGCTTTCCCAAGCAAAAATGGAAGTCAGTTACTTAGAAGTGGACAACTTCTTAAGTGGAATACAATGAGACATTTTCGAGAACCGGTAAACCACGATAAGGATAACTGTGTTGCCCTGGGAGTTGGGTAACTCCACAATGAAATCCATAGACAGGTGGGTCCAGGACCTCTCTCCATTGGGTATGGGTTGTAGGAGGCTCACTGGAAGGTGTCGTGGAGTCTTACTCTGAGCACACATGGAACAGGCAGCTACGAAGGCGGTTACATCAACACGTAAACTAGGCCACCAGAATTGTTGGGAAATGGCCCAAAAGAGTTGATTCCTCCCAGGCCAGCATTAAAAATGGGAGAATGGTAAGTCTGGAGCACGGCAGTATGGGACAAAGCAGCGGTCACAAGGTTTCTCAGGATGAGCAGCAAGAATTTTATCACCCAAAGGAGAAGTGAGACTGGTGCGAACTGTAGCCAGAATAAATCAGGAGGAATCAAAGGAACCGGAACCAACACAATCTTGGAAGCTGAGGAAAATTGTTGTGACAAAGCGTCAGCCCTTACATTCTTAGTACTGGGTAAGAATGAGACAATGTAATTGAAACTAGACAAGAAAAGATCCCATCGTGCCCTTCTGGGAGAGAGGCGTTTAGCCTCAGACAAGAATGTGAGATTCTTATGGTCGATAAGAATGAGAACCAGCACAGTGGTACCTTCGAGGAGATGTCTCCATTTTTTTTAGGGCTAAAATGATCACTAACAGCTCTCTGTCACCAATCTCATAATTGCACTCCGCAGGTGACAATTTCTTGGAAAAGTAGCCACAAGGATGCATAGCGTTCTCAGAAGTAGGACGTTGAGACAGAAGGGTGCCAACTCCAGTCTAAGGCCGCGTACACACGGGCGGATTGTCTGCCCAACTTAGTCCGCTGAACCGTGTTTCAGCGGACAATCCGCTCGTGTGTGGGCTTCAGCGGACTTTTTTAGCGGACAGTCTGACGGACTAAGTCTTTCGGAATTTCCGTAATTTTGTCCGTCCAAACTTGGTTTCAGCGGACAGTCCGCTCGTGTGTAGGCAAGTTGGACGGACTAAGTATGGTGCATGCTCAGAAAGGATTTACCCTCCGAAGGTTGCATTGCAGTGTACTGGACGTCGAATTTCTAGTCCCGTCGTACGTGCTGTACACGTCATCACGCAAGCTTTCAGCGGACTGTCTGTTCATCGTGTGTGGTCAAGTCCGTTCATTTAAAAGTTGGACGGACTGTCTGTCGGATTGTCTGACGAACTTAGTTGGGCAGACAATCCGCCCGTGTGTACGCGGCCTAAGAAGCATCAACCTCAAGGATAAAAGGTAACGTAGGATCAGGATGCGCCAACACAAGAGCAGAAACAAAGGCAGCCTTGAGACTCCCAAAGGCCTTAATGGACTCCGGAGACCAACTGTGTGGGTTACTGTCCTTTCTGGTCATATCAGTCAAGGGCTTGACCAGAGACGAGAGGTTAAGGATAAACTTCCGATAATAGTTGGCAAAGCCAAGAAAATGCTGCAGAGGACATAAACCCACGGGTCAGGGCAACTTTAGGACTGCTGAAAGTTTCTCTGTGTCCATCGAAAAACCAGCCGTGGAAATTACATAACCCAGGAATTTAACCTGTTCACGATGGAATTCCCACTTTACAATAGAGATTGTTCTCTCTTAATTTCTGAAGCACACGGCAGACATCTGTGTGGTGGCACTCCAGGGACTTGGAAAATATGAGGATAACATTGAGATAAACCACCACACATAACTGCAACAAATCTCAGAGAACATTGTTAATAAATTCCTAGAAAACTGCCAGGGTGTTACAAAGGTCAAAAGGCATTACAGGGTACTCATAACGGCCTGTTCTGGTATTAAACACAGTTTTCCACTCGTCGCCTTCCTTAATCTTCCTCATGAGATCATATGCCCCTCTCAAATCAAGCTTCATGAAAACTGTTGCTCCCTTGAGGCGGTCAAATAATTCCGTAATTAACGGAAACGTATAGGCATTCTTAATCGTGAAATGATTGAGACCCCTATAATCACTACAAGGTCTCAGTTCACCACTCTTCAGCCCTATACACACTATCAGATTTTCTGCTGATTTTTTTCCTTCAGATTTACCAAAACCATGTAATATGAGGTCAAACCTTAGGAGTTTTAATTTGTATGCAATCAGGCAGGCCCTTGCACTACATGGTTTTGGTAAATCTGAAGGAAAAAATCATCAGAAAATCTGATAGTGTGTATAGGGCTTTCTTCTTCACAAAGAAAAAAACAGCACCAGCAGGTATCGAGGATTTGTGGATGAAACCTCAAGAAAGTGCGTCTGCAACATACTCCTCCATGGCCTTATCCTCCAAGACCGACAAAGTATAAACTTGGCCATGAGGGGGTATGGCACAGGTTGAAGGTCAATTGCGCAATCATACACGTCTTTGACCTTTGTCAAAGACATCGCTAAAATCGCGGTACTCCTCCAGCAGGGAAGAGAGTGAAGAGGTGCACAGGACCTTGGCTACCTTCTGGAAGCATGTCTTACTGCATTGTGGTGACCAGGAGAGAACCTCAGCACGGAGCCAATCAAAAGAGGTGTTGTGCCTCTGTAACCAAGGATAACCAATAACCAGTGGAAACTTAGGTGAGGAAATAACTTGGAATTGGATTATCTCATGGTGAAGAGCCCCTACGGCCATGTACAATGAAACAGTCAAATGGGCAGGCTGTGGACGTCTCCCGTCAAGAGCCTCAATGGCAAGTGGAGTGTCATGCAGCTGCAGCGGAATCGAGTGATTCGTTACACAGGCAGCATCAATGAACAGGCCTGCAGCCCCAGAGTCAATTAGGGACTGTATCTCGACGGACGACTCAGCCCAAGAAAGGGTAACCGAAACCAGGGGCTTATGCTTCAGGATAACTGGGGATGAAACAAAGCCACCTAAGGTCTGTCTGTGACAGGACCTCAAGGTTCGGGCGTTCCCTGGGCGGGTAGGACAAGACTTTAAAAAGTGACTTGCCTGGCCACAATTAAAGGCACAATCTCTCCCTCCTCCTAAGGGTTCTCTCATCCGCAGAGAGACGCATGAAGCCCAAGTGCATGGGTTCAACTTCACTGACTGACTCGGTACCAGGAGGCATGGGAGGTGAAGGAAGCAAGGATGGGACTGCAAATCTTGGAGACAAATGTACAGGAGGCTTCCGCAAGCACTCCTTAAAAGAGAGTCTTTTTCTGAGTCTGGAGTCAATGAGGATGGCAAATGTGATCAACATCTCCAGCTCAGTGGGTATATCTCTATCTCTATCTCATCCTTGATGGTATCCGAGAGACCATGAGAAAAAGCAGCCACAAGGGCCTCATTGTTCCAAGCAACCTCTGCTGCCAGAGTACGGAATTCAATAGCGTAGTCGGCAACAGTTCTCATACTCTGTTTGATGGACATGAGGCATTTGGCAGCAGAAGCGGAGCATGCGGGAACATCAAATATCCTTTTAAAAGAAGCCACAAACTCAGGGTAACTCAAGACAATAGGTTTTTTGCGTCTCCCATAGAGGGTTTGCCCAGGCCAAGGCTCTCTCAAAAAGCAAAGATATCACTAAACCTACTTTGCTTCTATCCATGGGAAACACCTGGGGCAGCATTTCAAAGTGTATAAAATATAAACCCTCTGCATTGGACTGGATTGCCCCCAAATCGATGGGGAAGCATAGTGAATGAGACAAACCTCTTATAGAGGTAATACTCGAGGCGGGTACCTGCATAGAGACTGGACCAGCAGCAGGGGCGGCCTGCAAAACAGGTTGTACCGGAGCAGCCCCAGTGGGAGATTCAATGTGAGCCGTGCGACTCAAGAGTATTTGTAACGCCAAGGCAAACTGATCCATGCGGTGATCTTGCTCATCCAATCACAAAAAAATATTACCAACAAGTGGATCGACTGCATCTTCTGAATTCATGGCCTTCGCCTACTGTCAGAAACCATCAATCAGACTGAGACAGAAGTACAGTTAAATCACACTTGTTTAATAATAATAAAAAAAGGTAAACAGAGTAAGCCTAGTCAAAACATAGCCAGAGTTTAGGAACCGGAACGGATAGTCAGACAAGCCAAAATGCCAGGGAGCCAGAGAACAGCGTGGTAGAACAGCAAGCAGGATCTGGAGCCAGAAGGATTCTCAGCCAAGCAAGTCTTTAACAGGAACACAGGAGAGCGTCTCTAGAGATGTGACCAAGGCAAAGGCAGAGATCATCTGGACTGGACAGCTTAAGTAGGCAGTACTGACGAGCAGGATATCATCAACAGGCGAGTCACTGTGGAGACATAGCAGCTGGCAATTAGGTGACAGCTGAGCGGCCAGCTCAGAGAAGGAAGGGCTGAGCCCAGCCCTGACACCTACGCACATGAAAAGGTCAGAAAGTATATCCAAAGCATTTCAAGGGATCACAAAACCCCCTCATCAGGTACACAGACAACCACTGCTGGAAAACTTAACCTTCATTTGCCATAATTACCCATCCAGTGTTACCATTATCTTTGCCAGTATACAAGGCTTGATGAAGGGGGGTATGTAAGCCCCTGAAACGCATTGATTAAACTTACTGACCTTTTTTTCTGAAAAATAGAAGTTTATGGACCTGATCTTGAGTTGTGGCACTTCCTGCGAGCTGCCTTGGAAGCATGCAACAATTTTTTCTTCATTCTGTAAACACCTAATGTTTGAAGTCCAACCAGAGTAACAGCCTCGCTATCCTGTTGGTAACGCTAACTGTTCTCCTAATATTCTCTGCCTACAGAACACTCTGCTTAGGAACACTTTTGAGTCAATGTACAATTCTGCTATTCTACCCAGTCCTGTTGGGGGTGTGGGGGTTGTGGCCCCTGAAACACGTTAAATGTCTTTTGCTTTTCTTGCTGTCACCAGATCAACCATGTCAACCATGGCTCCCTCCAGAGATGCCATGGCAACCTCCAGGGATTCTGTGGAGGAGTAAGCATAGCCACCCACAAACAGGAAGTGTGTTTCTCTGCAGGATCACCAAGTGAAAACCCTGAAAAAAATAAAACAAATGTTGCTTTCTTATCTAAGCACTGGCAAGGTGTAATACTTTGTTTTTGGATTTAGATACACTTTAAAGAAACAGTGCCCCTTATGGCCAAAGATTTCGGAAGGCAACTCTACAGGAAACTTTTCAGTTATGGAAATGACCTTGGAAACAAAGCCTAAAAAACGAAAAACTATTGTAGCTTTCTTATCTGAGCCCTAGAAAGCTGCAATGTAATGCCTTTTTTTTTAATGGATTTAAGGAAACAAAGTCCCTTATGGCAAAATAAGAGATTACAGTTAGTATTTCAAGAAGGCAACTCTATGGGCATATTTACAGCTATGGAAATGGCTTTGGAAACAAAGCTTGAAAAAAAAAGGAAAACTAACGTAGCTTCCTTATCTAAGCACCAGTAAGCTGCAATGCAATACCTTTTAAAGATCTAGATACACTTTAAGGAAACAGCGCCCCTATGGCCAAAAGAAGATACTGCAGGTGGTATGGCCTGAAGGTAACTCTATAGGCAACTCTTCAGCTATAGATTTGGTCTTGGAAACAAAGCCTAGAAAAAAAAAGAAAACACTTTAAAGAAACAATGCCCCTTATGGCCAAAGAAGAGACTGCAGTCTGGATTGCCGAAGGCAACTCTACAGGAAACTTTTCAGTTATGGAAATGGCCATGGAAAAAAAAACTAAAAAACTATTGTAACTTTCTTATCTAATCCCCGGAAAGATGCAATGTAATACCTTATTTTTTTTTTTTTAATGGATTTAGATACACTTTAAAGAAAACAGAGCCCCTTATGGCAAAAGAAGAGATTGCAGTTGGTATTTCAAGAAGGCAAACTATGGGCATATTTACAGCTATGGAAATGGCTTTGGAAAAAAAGCTTGAAAAAAAAGGAAAACTTAACATAGCTTCCTCATCTAAGCACCGGTAAGCTGCAATGTAATACCTTTTATGGATTTAGATACACTTTAAGGAAACCCACGCCCCTTTTGGCCAAAGAAGAGATTGCCGGTGGGATTTCCAGAAGGTAATTCTGTAGGCAAATTTCCAGCTATGGAAATGGCCTTGGAAACAAAGCCTGAGAAAAAAGGAAAACTAACGTAGCTTCCTTATCTAAGCAATGGTAAGCTGCGTTGCAATACCTTTTATGGATTTAGATACACTTTAAGGAAACAGCGCCCCTTATGGCTAAAGAAGAGACAGCAGTTGATATGGCCAGAAAGCAAATCTAGAGACAATTTTTCATTTCAAGGAGATGGCCCTATGTTTATTTTCCATTTTTATTTCATTATTTTTTTTATATTTTTTTATTCTGTTCTCAGTTTTTCCAAGCTGTCACTTTAGATATAGACCTCTCCTGGTGCCCCCTTGCGGCTAGCACCCGGTCCCATTATGTCAGCCTTCATGTTAGCAGTCCATAATAAAAATAAAGGAGGGTTTTGAAAAAGAAAGGTCTTTTATTTGTTCCTGGCGTTGTTAGGACTCGGCTTTTGCCTAGGCAGCGCCTCATGCATTTCCCTTTCGTTTTTTTCTGGTGTCAGTTTAATTGTTCACTGTCAGGGGTACAGCTCCAGATAACAAGCTTAGCAAATGATGTCTGCCATCGCAACACATTGATTAATATTTTACATGTTATTATCCTCTGTCCATTACAACAGCAAATTAAACTATAAATCACACCTTCTGCCTATGTCATGGCATCATAAATTGTCTCCAGCTCTGTGCCTCGCTCGGCTTGCGGTGCCTTGCAAGGCCTCTCGCGCTCCAGAGAAAACAGTGTGGAGGGAAGTGCCTGTGTGCTTTAGCCTGAATTATGGACTAGTCACAAGCACAATATACATCAGGCCTTGTGAAAAATGGGGAGTTTGTTCTACTATAAAGGAAAGCGAAACGCGGCATCTGGGCCCAACTTGAGAGCCGCGAATGGCGAAAACCATATGTTATCTCAAAATATCTACCGCTTGTTTTCCTGACGATTACCGCCGCGGACTCCGATGCTCTCGCTGCGCGGTGCCCACTATAGGGAAAGGCTGGCGGGTGCGTCAGAAATGGTGGCAAATTAGAAGGGGAAGTATGGGGAGGCTTGGCAGTATAGGCCTCAGTAGGTAATATGGACCTATGAAGACATCAATGTAACAAAATCTAAAAAAAACAAAAACAAAATAATATTTATAAAATTGTATACATTTTATTTCTGTAGTAATAGTATTCTGTATGAGAAATCATTTTTTTCTATTGTACACATAGATATGAGTGGAGTGAGTTCTCTGAAATTGATTCCACGGTGAAGCTACCCATTTCACCTTGGGTGAAATTTGAGGATTTTAGCCACAAAATAGATACGGTCCGCATTGGTGACATTTCCCTGACAAGAAAAAAGAACCACAGGGTTACTTTTTAAAGCGGAGGTCCACCCTAAAGTGGACCTTCCGCTCATCGGAACCCTCCCCCCCTCCGGCGCCACGATTGGCACCTTTCAGGGGGGAGGGGGTGCAGGTACCTGTACAGTACAGGTATCTGCACCCACTTCCGGGATAGCTCTCTGCGGAAAGGGGCGTAGATTACGCCCCTTTCCGCAAGTGCCCCGCTGCCTGCTGGGAAACACACAGATCCCAGAGGCAGCGGGGACCGTCCTTATTGCGCAGAGCGACTCGCGCATGCGCAGTAGGGAACCGGGAAATGAAGCCGAAAGGCTCCAATTCCTGATTCCCATACCCAAGATGGCGGCGGCAGCACCCGAGAGACGATCGGGAGATCGGCTTTGGGTGCCGACATCGCGGGTGCGCTGGACAGGTAAGTGTCACTATTTTAAAAATCAGCAGCTGCAGTATTTGTAGCTGCTGGCTTTTAAAAAAAAAAAAAACGCGGAGTCCCGGCGGACTCCCGCTTTAAACATAGCCATGTGGTCACTATTAGCCCTTGTACACACGGTCGGACATTCGGATTTTGTCCGAAACGGGTGTTGCATACACACGGTCGGACAAAGTGATCGGAAAATCCGATCGTTCAGAACGTGATGACGTTTGTTCGTTACGACGGGACTTTGTTCAGGCTAGTAGCCAATAGCTTTAGTCTCGTAATTTCATCTGAGCATGCGTGGCACTTTGTCCGATTGGAATTCTCTACAAACGATCATGTTGTCGGAAAATTTTATATCCAGCTCTCAAACTTTGTTGGTCGGACATTCCGATGGAAAAAGTCAGATGGAGCCCACACACGGTCGGATTATCCGACAACACGGTCCGATCGGATATTTTCCGTCTGAATTTCCGACCGTGTGTACAAGGGCTTAGACTTATGCATTGCGGAAAAATGTATTTGGTATTCGTTTTCGTTTCATTCGTTGTTTTTTTTTATTTTTCGTTTTTTTGTTATCGCAATTCGTAAATTAAAAAATTCGAAAAATCCGAACATAAGAAAGAAAATCCGAAAATTTTAAAGAATAACTAACTAACTAATAATAACTAACTATTCAATTATAGGTATTGGAATTTCCTTTCAAATTTGGCTGTTAGTAAACGTAACAAATTTATCCAAAGTTACGAATTATCCAAAATCATGAATGCCGCAGCTACACAAATGGAACGAATTAATAATAATAATAATATATTTTTTTTATTATTATTAATATTATTTATTATTATTAATTCATTACATTCCATTTGTTTAGATACGGCATTCTTTATTACGGATCATTTTTTACTTCGGATAAATGCGTATTCTCTACGTTCACTAACAGCCAAATTTGAAAGGAAATTCCAATACCTATAATTTAATCGTTAGTAATAGTTAAGTTATTATTAGTTAGTTATTATTTAGTTTTTTATTATTTCAGATTTTCGAGTTTTTGAATATACAAATTCACGAATTTTCTGAAAAATTTGTTAACTGGGCTTCTGTTAATTCGGATATTTTCAAATTAATTAATTTGTCGAAATTCACTACAAAACTAATTTGGAACGAAACTAATTGCACATGTCTAATCATTATGTCAGTACTGATCAGTGGCGGCCGATCCATCACAGGCGCTGCCCCACTAATCCATGCGCCCGGCCCCCCGATCTACATACAAGGCACCAAAAGCATGGATTTCAATGTTTTTGTTTTTATTTTAAGCAGATGATTAGAGCCAGAGGCTATAATTGGCTTAAAAAAAGGGTTGGCTCAGGGCGCAGAGCACTGCTCCCTGAGCCCACCCAGTCGTGCAACATTAGTGAATTAATATTCACTAATGTCTTCCTGCTTCTCTTCCCGACCAATCAGAAGGGAAGTCTTAGGTCTCCCGGCCAATCAGGTCTCCGGACCCACTTCCTGTTTGGCCGGGAGGAGATGCAACAACCAAGGTGGAGGAGCGGAGGGGCAGCAACAGCCTCTTCCAGCTTCCAGGAGCCCCACCCCAGATCCAGCACCACCTCATCATTGGCCTTCTAAGGTAAGGCCACTAATAGCCGCCTTTCTGTCAGTCCAAAAATATTGAGCACCAGCCTCCACTGGTACTGATCACTTGTTTTTTGTTGGTGAACAAACGGTTAACATTAGAGTTATGGATATCATTAGGGTAAGACGTAGTGTTAGTAATTATATTAGGGTTCCTTTGTACCCCAATATCCAATGTCATGTGCTCAGGTAACGATGGACCAGCTTTTGGTCCATCGTTTTTTCCGCTCACTGACACCAATGATGAGGGCACTATTCCTCTCACTGACACCAAGGATGGGACACTACTCCTCCCACTAACATTAATGATGGGGCACTATTTCTTCCACTGACACCAATGATGAGGCACAATTCCTTTCAATGGCACCAACAGTGGGGCATAATTAGTTCCACTGACACCAACGACTGGGGCACTGTTCCTCACACTGATATAAATAATAGAACACTGTTTCTTCTACTGACACCAATCAGGAGACACCATTCCTTTCAATGTCACCAACAGTGGGGCATCATTTCCCACACTGATATAAATAATAGAACATTATGGGGTTACATACTTACATAGTACATCCTTCCTGAGGACTGTGGCCCAAAACTGGACAGGATACTCCAGGTGCGGCTGGACCAGAGTCTTGTAGAGCTGGAGAATTATTGTTTTATCTCTCGAGTTGATCCCCTTTTTAATGCCGATATTCTGTTTGCTTTATTAGCAGCAGCTTGGCATTGCATGCCATTGCTGAGTCTATCATCTACTAGGACCCCCAGGTCCTTTTCCATCCTAGATTCCCCCAGAAGTTCTCCCCCCAGTGTATAGATTGCATTCATATTTTTGACACCCAAATGCATTATTTTACATATTTCTACATTGACCCTCATTTGCCATGTAGTTACCCACCCCATTAATTTGTTCAGATCTTTTTGCAAGGTTTCCACATCCTGCGGAGAAGTTATTGCCCTGCTTTGCTTAGTATTTTCTGCAAATACAGAGATTAAACTGTTCACCTCATCCTCCAGATCATTTATGAACAAATTAAATAGGATTGGTCCCAGCACAGAACCCTGGGGGACCCTACTACCCACCCTCCCCATTTATCACCACCCTCTGAACTCGCCCTTGTAGCCTGTTTTCAATCCATGTACTCACCCTATGGTCCATGCCAACGGACCTTATTTTGTACAGTAAAAGTTTATGGGGAACTGTGTCAAATGTTTTTGCAAATTCCAGATACACCATGTCTACGGGCCTTCCTTTATCTAGATAACTTTATCTAGCAATTCATTTCCTCATAGAAGGTTAATAGATTGGTTTGGCAAGAATGATTCTTTGTGAATCCATGCTGATTACTGATAATGATAACGTTCTCAATACTAAAATAATGTATATAGTTCCTTATGATCCCCCCCCCAAGAGCTTGCATACTATTGATGTTAGGCTAACTGGTCTGTAATTCCCAGGGATGTATTGTGGGCCCTTTTTAAATATTGGTACTACATTGGCTTTTCTCCAATCAGCTGGTACCATTCCAGTCAGTAGACTGTCAGTAAAAATTAGGAACAATGGTGATGTCTGTCTGGCAATTACTTGACTTAGTTCCCTAAGTACACTCGGGTGCAAGCCATCTGGTCTCAGTGATTTATTAATGTTAAGTTTCCTAAGTCTAATTTTAATTCTGTCCTCTGTTAACCATGGAGGTGCTTCCTGTGATGTGTCATGAGCACAAACCTCAGTTTTGGTTACCGAAGCTCACCGATTCCCTCGTGAAGACTGGGGAGAAGAATAAATTCAATACCTTCACCATCTCCCCATCTTTTGTAACAAGATGTCCTTCCTCATTCTTTATGGGGCCAATATGTACTGTCCTCCCTTTTTTACCGTTTACATACTTAAAGAATTTCTTGGGATTTTGTTTTTGCTTACCTCCTCTATGTGACTTTCATCTTTTATTTTAGCTGCCCTACTTGCACCCTTACATTTCTTGTTGCATTCCTTATAAAGTCTGAATGCTGATGATGATCCCTCAACCTTGCATTTTTAGAAGGCCTTCTCCTTTGCATTTACCGTATATACTCGAGTATAGGTCGATCCGAATATAAGCCGAGGCCCCTAATTTACCACAAAAAAACTGGGAAAACTTATTGACTTGTGTATAAGCCAAGGGTGAGACATGCAGCAGCTACTGTTACAGCTTAAAAGAGTGGAAAAGAGGGTCAACAATGCCCATCTGCAGCTGCATACCTCCCTGTGTCCCTCCCTGTGTCCCTCCCTGTGTCCCTCCCTGTATCCCTCCCTGTGTCCATCCCTGTGTCCATCCCTGTGTCCCTCCCTGTGTCCATCCCTGTGTTCCATCCATCCCTGTGTCCCGTCCATCCCTGTGTCCCATCCATCCCTGTGTCCCGTCCCTCCCTGTGTCCATCCCTGTGTTCCGTCCCTCCCTGTGTCCATCCCTGTGTCCCGTCCCTCCCTGTGTCCATCCCTGTGTCCCGTCCCTCCCTGTGTCCATCGCAGCCTACCTGTGCCAATCTGCAGCCTCTTTGCCTTCTGCAGCCTCTGTGTGCCATGCCGCACCTCTCCTCCTCGTCTGACAGACGGTGGCCATTCCACTGTTCAAATGCCGCGCCTCTCTGTCTGTGATAGGCGGAACACTCAATTTCCCAGCAGTCAGTGTTCCGCCTATCACGGACATCCTCTCATCCTCGTCCGTAGTATGAGAATGAGCGGATGTCCGTGATAGGCGGAACACTGACTGCTGGGAAATTGAGTGTTCCGCCTATCACAGACAGGGAGGCACGGCTTTTGAATAGTGGAATGGCCGCCGTCTGCCTACCTGATCTGCGTGACTCGAGTATAAGCCGAGGGGGGCACTTTCAGCCTAAAAAAAGGGGCTGAAAATCTCGGCTTATACTCGAGTATATACGGTATATGTATTTTTACATTGGAGTTAAGCCATCCAGGACTTTTGTTCGCGCTTTTAAATGTATTACCCAATGGGATGCATTGACTAATGCCCTTATTTAATATGCTCTTAAAGCAAACCCATCTCTCCTCTGTGTTCTTTGTTCCTAAGATTTTATCCCAATTTATGCCTTCTAGCAAGGTTCGTAGCTTAGGGAAGTTGGCTCTTTTGAAATTCAGTGTCTTTGTATTCCCATTATGTTTTCTATTTGTGTGATTTATACTGAAGCCAATTGACCTGTGATCACTGTTTCATAATTGCCCCGTATTTCCACATCCGTGATCAGGTCTGTATTGTTGGTTATCAGTAGATCCAGTAGCGCTTTATTTATAGTTGGTGCGTCCACCATCTGACCCATGAAATTGTTCTGCAAGACATTTAGGAACTGGCAAGGCTTAGATTAATGTGTGGTTCCCTGCGCCCAGTCCATGTCTGGATAATTAAAAATCCCCAATTATGATAACACTTCCAATCCTTTCTGCTAATTCAAATTGTGATAGGAGGTCCATCTCCCCTTCTTCTCTCAGGTTAGGGGGCCTATAGCCTACTCCTAGTATTATTTTCCCCTTAGCTTCATCCCCTTGGAGCTCTACCCATAAGGATCCCACCTCCTCCCTAGCTCCCTTAGTGATGTCATCTCTCACATTCACTTGTACATTATTCTTGATTTTGCAAATAAACTGTGCACTTTGCAGTTGCTCCAGAGCTTAGTAAATAAGTGGGAGCTCTACTGACTTCCATCATCCAATCATGTGCAAGTAAAAATGCTGTTTTTTTTTTTTTCTTGCACATGATTGGATTTTTGCAAGGTAAATCTTTACCTCATTTACTAAGCTCTGGAGCAACTGCACTTTGCAAAGTGCAAAGTCTATTTGCCCTTGGTAAATCACCCCCCATTTCTTCTACTGTCATCATTATTTGGGAAATTATTCCTCCCACTAAACCCAACGATGGGGAACTACTGACATTAACAACGGGGCACCTTTCCCTCCAATGACACCAACAGTGCAGCATCATTTCTCCCACTGACACAAACAATGGTACACTCAACACTCACTAACACCAACAATGATACACTCAGTGATGGGGTGCTATTCTTCCCAATGACCTCAGTGATGGGGTACTATTCTTCCCAATTACCTCAGTGATGGGGCACTTTTCTTCCCAATAACCTCAGAGATGGGGCGCTATTCTTCCCAATGACCTCAGTGATAGGGCATTTTTCTTCCCAATGACCTCAGAGATGGGGCACTTTTCTTCCCAATGACCTCAGTGATGCTCACTATTCTTCCCAATGACCTCAGTGATGCGCACTATTCTTCTCAATGACCTCAGTGATGCGCACTATTCTTCCCAATGACCTCAGTGATGGGGTGCTATTCTTCCTAATGACCTCAGTGATGGGCCACTATTCCTCCTCCTACTTACCACAGACATTATACCCATTTTTTACTTTCTGCCCAAAGGTATTGTTTACTCCCATTGAGGCTGGGCATTTTGTACACCCACTGGCTACAGGCTGGCACCCCTAAAGTCTAAAGCAGTGGTCTTCAAACTGTTGCTCAGGGAGCCAGATGCGGCCCTTTGCTTGCCTTTATCCAGCCCTAGAGGCACAATTTCTCCTTCTGACACCAACAATGGGGGCATAATTCTTGGCACTGACACCAACAATGGAGCACTATTCCTCCCACCGATAACAATGATGGGGCACTATTCCTCCCAGTAAGATGTGGCATTGTTCATCTCTACTGACACCAGCACATTTTCTATGCCCTCTGGCTACAGTCTGGCCCCCCTTAAGTCTGAAGGACAGTAAACTGGCCCCTTGTTTAGAAAGTATTGAGACCCCTGCTCCAAGAGAGTGGGAAGGAGCCATTCAGAGCCCATTGCATCAAAAAACAAAAATGTATTTAGACTTTCTGACCCCAATGCATCTTGCCAAAATGGAAAAAGTTTATCGAAGTGTTCAGATTTGTTCCTCCAATTTCAACAAAGCAAACAATACATGTTCACACATTCCTATTCACATGGAAGTATAACAAATGGGACAAACCTTTTTTTTTTAAACTCCCAAATGCCCAACACTGCTCACCCACAGGGACAGGAAATGCTGGAAATGTTAACACCAATCAGAAATCTGAGAATAAGTCCTCTTCTGTGAAAAAAAGTTCCAAAGAATATACAAAAGTAGATGTGTTGGGAGCAAAAGGGTTGACAATCAGGCTGCAGGGTTTTCACACAATACTTTCTTCTAACCTTAACACTAATCTTTCCTGTAACTCCACCACTAACCCTCCCTGTAACCATAACATTAACCCTTCCTGTAACCACAACACTAACCTTCCCTGTAACACTAACTTGGAGGACTTGGAGCCGAGCAACTGCATCACGCTGCCTGCCACCCGCCACAATGGGGTAAGTGCCGGACTGACTGGCACTTACCCCAGTGGGTGCCACTCTAGGGGATGGGTGGTTGTTTGCCGCTCCCCCCCAAATAAAACACCAGCCGCCACTGACCATGACACTAACCCTCTCTGTAACCCTAAAGCCGTGTACACACGGGCGGACTGTCTGGCCTACTTATTCCGCCGAAACACATTTCAGCGGACAGTCCGCTCGTGTGTGGGCTTCAGCGGACTTTTTCAGCGTGCAGTCTGGCGGACTAAGTATTTCGGAATGTTGGAAATACTGTCCGCTGGACTCGCATTTCAGCGGACAATCCGCCCGTGTGTGTGCCAGTCCGCCGTACTTTTGAAATGAGCGGACTTTTCCCGCCCGGAGAAAAGTCCGCTCATTTCGAGCGGGTATCCAGGTAGGCGGGGCCCGCAACGGAGACGTCGCTGGCCCCGCCGCCTGGTATGGACTTAAAGGGGAACCCCAACGCCGAAAAAAATCGGCGTGGGGGTCCCCGCCAAGTCCACAACAGACCCTTGTCCGAGCACGCTACCCGGCCGGCCAGGAAAGGGGGGCGAGCGAGCGTCGAGGCAACATCTCCTGGAGAAGAAGAAGAAGAAGAAGAAGAACGGAAGGCGGCGGCGACGGCGACGGCGGCGACAGAAGACCGGGCCACCGCCTGTAAAAGAGCTATAAGAAGGCGCGGTGGCCCGGCAGAAGAACCGAAGAGGGGGACAAGACCCCCGAAGTCGGGAGAAGAGGCCGGCGGCGAGGAAGAAAGCCGGACTCCTCCGCTAGCAAAAGAGCTACAAGAAGATAGCGGAGGAGTCCGGCGAGAAGACCCCCGAAGATGGAAGACCCCCGGAGCTGTGCAATAAAATATTTTAACCCTGTGTTGTGTTTTTTTGTACTTTTTTTCACAGGTGAATGGGTAGGGGTACATTGTACCCCATACTCAATCACATAGGGTGGGGGGCCGGTATCCGAGGGCCCCCTTATTAAAGGGGGCTCCCGGATTCCGAAAAGCCCCCCGCCCGCAGACCCCGACAACCAACGGCCAGGGTTGTCGGGAAGAGGCCCTTGTCCTCATCAACATGGGGACAAGGTGCTTTGGGGTGGGGGGGCGCGCGGCCCCCCTTCCCCAAGGCACCACCCCATGTTGAGGGCACGCGGCCTGGTACGGCTCAGGAGGGGGGGGCGCTCGCTCGCCCCCCTTTCCTGGCCAGCCGGGTAGCGTGCTCGGACAAGGGTCTGTTGTGGACTTGGGGGGGACCCCCACGCCGATTTTTTTTGGCGTTGGGGTTCCCATTTAAGTCCATACCAGGCGGCGGGGTCAGCGACGTCTCCTTCGCGGGCCCCGCCTACCTGGAGACGCGCTCGAAATGAGCGGACTTTCCTCCGCGTGTGTGGGCGAGTCCGTTCATTTAAAAAGTAGGGCGGATAGTATGGCGGACTTAGTCCGCCGTATTAGTCCGCTCAAAAAGTGCCGAGTGTGGGCAAGTCCGTTCATTCGAAAGTTCATTCGAAAGTATGACGGACTGTCCGTCGGATTGTCTGACGGACTAAGTTGGCCAGACAGTCCGCCACGTGTGTACGCGGCTTAACTCTTTCAGTGACTAGTATTCACCATCTCAGTAACAGTAACCCTTTAACCCTACCCTGTAACCTTAACCCTCCGGCAACTCTACCACTAACTCTTCATGTAACCCTAACACTAATGCCCCGTACACATGGTCGGAAATTCCGACGGAAAAGGTCAGATCGGATTATATTGTCTGAAAATCCGATCATGTGTGGGCTCTATCGGACTTTCCAACAGAAAAAAATTGAGAGCAGGATCTCAAATTTTCAGACAAAAAAAATCAGATCGGACTTTGTCCGATCGTTTGTAGAGATTTGCGATTGGACAAAGTGCCACACATGCTCAGATCAAATTACAAGACCAAAGCTATTGGCTAGTAGCCTCAACGTAGTCCCGTCGCCTTAAAGCGGGGTTCCACCCTAAAGTGGAACTTCCGCTGACCGGAACCCTCCCCCCCTCCGGTGTCACAATTGGCACCTTTCAGGGGGGAGGGGGGTGCAGATACCTGTCAAAGACAGGTATTTACACCCACTTCCGGGCATAGACTCCCGTGGGAGTCTACGCCATTTCCTGTCCTGCCGCGCTGTCTGCTGGGACACACACGGGTCTCAGAGACAGCGCGGACAATTCCTATTGCGCTGCGCGACTCGCGCATGCGCAGTAGGGAACCGGGAAGTGAAGCCGATTCGCTTCACTTCCTGATTCCCTCACCTAGAATGGTGGTGGCAGCAGCCGAGAGCCGAGCGATCAATCGGCCTCGGCTGCCGGCATCGCTGGAACCCGGGACAGGTGAGCGTCCATTTATTAAAAGTCAGCAGCTGTAGTATTTACAGCTGCTGTCTTTTAATATTTTATTTGTAGGTGGAATCCCTCTTTAATGGTACTGACGCATGTCTCCTAAAGAGTAATGCATTTCTGTACATGTTGGGAAGACATGCAATTTTGTGCGCTTTTCCGAAACTCACAAAGTGTAAACTCAGCCTTCACCGACAAGCCTGAAGATCAGAATTAATCCATCCTTCATATTACAATGATACAATACTATACAATGATACAATGCTATACAATGATACATTGCTATAGAACAATGCAGTGTTATACAACAATACAATGTTATACAGTTATACACTGTTATACAACAATACAATGTTATACAGTTATGCAATGTTATACAATAATACAATGTTAGACAATGATACAATGCTATACAGTGATGCAATATTATACAATTGTACAATGGTATATGATGATACAATGCTGCAGTATATAAAATCATGCCAGGTTACACAATGATACAATCCTATACAATGATACAATGTTATGTAATGGTACAATGTTATACAATGATACAGTGCAACAAAACAATGCAATATTATACAACAATACAATGCTATATTGTGATACAATGATATACAAAAGTGAAATGTGGCATAATGATACATTGCTATACAACAATGCAATGTTATACAATGATACAGTGCTATACAGTGGCACTCTGTTATACAATAATACAATGTTATATAAAGATATAATGCTATAATGCTTTACAATGATGCAACATTACACAATGATACAATGCTATACAATGTTATATAATGATATAATGTTACACAATTATACAATGTTATATAATGATGCCATGCTATAATTATAAACAAGGATGCAATGTTATACAATGATACAATGTTATGCAATGGTACAATGCTATAGAATAATACAATGTTATATAAAGATACAATGCTATAATGCTTTACAATGATGCAATGTTACACAATGATACAATGCTATACAATGATATATATAATGATACAATGTTACACCATTATACAATGTTATATAAAGATACAATGCTATAATGTTTTACAATGATGCAATGTTACACGATGATACAATGCTATACAATGATACAATGTTATATAATGATACAATGTTACACCATTATACAATGTTATATAAAGATACAATGCTATAATGCTTTACAATGATGCAATGTTACACAATGATACAATGCCATACAATGATACAATTGGGTATGATTTACTAACACTGGAGAGTGCAATATCTGGTGCAGCTGTGCATGGTGGCCAATCAGCTTCTAACTTCAGCTTGCTCAATTTAGCTTTGACAATATAAACTCGAGGCTGAGTGGTTACTTTGCAGAACTGCACCAGATTTTGCACTCTCCAGTTTTAGTCAACCCCAATGTTATATAAGGATACAATGTATATAATGCTATATAATGATACAATGTTACACAATGATACAATGCTATAATGCTATACAATGATACAATGTTACACAATGATACAATGCTATAATGCTATACAATGATACAATGTTACACAATGATACAATGCTATAATTCTATACAATAATACAATGATATAATGCTAATGCCAACTCAGACATTTTAATAAACAATTTTTTTTAAACCTTCAGTATTTCTGCCACTGTCAATGAGGCTTTTTGTAGAGCGGGGGAGGGAAGGAATATTTTGCATAATAACCATTCCTGACCCGAATTAACTTAAACCATTTCCACGCTGAGGGCATAAAACTTCCTCTAATTATCGTCTGTCATGTCAACTTTACAAAGCACAAAGGGCCACAATAATATGTCATCTATTCCGGGGTTATTGATGTCACTTCTCTTTCAATTCAATTTCCAAATTAGATTAATATCACGTGAAGATCTGTATATGTTTTCGGAGGGGGGCCAGATTCGGATCAGTGTCAGCCACACATTATTTCATTTCCTATATGCTGATGTCCCGATCACATATAATGACATAAGTACATGGTGTAACGGGGGAGGGGTAACGCACTGATAAACAGAGAGCGCCGTTATAAGGTACAAGGAGGTCATCAATCAATTAGAAACAACAATTTACTGCAGAGATGATCTAGAGAGGAACAGAAAAGCAATCACAATATAAATACATAAACACACAGAAATACAATAAAAGTATCACAGACCCATCAAGACTTCAAAATGAAGCCCTATACACATATTGTGATTTGCAATTGTGGATGGAATTGCTGCAATTCTGCCTGTGAATCCAAATCGAGCGACAGTCACTGCAAAAAAGAAAAAAAAATGTTTGTTTGGGTGGAAGTCATTCGAAATCACGCTGCGATTTTAACGCCGTTTTTGCAGAAGAATCAGAGTCAAAGAAGTCACGGCAAAACGCGCCTTTAAAAAAATCATGTGAAACTTGTCAACCAAAAATGAGCAGGAGCTTATTTCTGGGTATGCCAAACACGCGTTAAAGTGAATGGGCTGCTCTATGCGCAATGCGTAAAATCACATGGGAATTGCCCTTTAAAAATTTCAATCAGAAATGCTTGTTCCCGCCACCTGTAGTGTGTAAGGGGCCTAAGGCAATCCTAGGCCCCCCCCCCCCAAATAACACTATGATGCAAACATCAGGTATCGTGCGTATGCACGGTTAGACATGTGCACTGTCTAAAAATTTGTTTGTGTTCGTTTTCGTTTCATTCGTTTTCTCAGGTCATTCGTTATGATTAAAATTCGTAAATTCGAAAATTCGATAGTTCGGAAATTCAAAAATTCGAAAAATCCGAAAATCCGGGAATTTGAAAATCTGAAAATAAGAAAGAAAATCTGAAAATTCTAAATAATAATAACTAACTAACTAATAATCACTAACTATTCAATTATAGGTATTGGAATTTCCTTTCAAATTTGGCTGTTAGTCAACATAACGAACACAAATTTTTCCCGAAGTTACGAATTATCCGAAATAATGAATGCCGCATCTAAACAAATGGAATGGAATGAATTATTATTAATAATAATAATAATAATGATAATAATAATAATAATAATAATAATAATAAAAGTTTTTATTATTATTATTATTGTTATTTATTATCATTAATTTGTTATGTTCGATCAGTTTAGATACAGCATTCAATATTTAGGATAATTCGTAACTTCGGATAAATTTGTGTTCATTACGTTGACTAACAGCCAAATTTGAAAGGTAATTCCAATAACTGAATAGTGATTATTAGTTATTATTTAGAATTTTTGGATTTTCTATCTTATTTTCAAATTCCCGGACTTTCAGATTTTCGAATTTACGAATTTTCGAATTTTACAAATTTTGATCATAACGAATGACCCAAAAAACAAATGAAACTAAAACAAACACAATCGATACATTCACTGACAGCCACATTTGAAAGGAAATTCCAATACCTATAATTTAATAGTTAGTAATAGTTAAGTTATTATTAGATTTCAGATTTTCAAATTTACGAATTTTCAAGTTTTCTAATTTACGAATTTTCTAATTTTCTAATTTACGAATTTCCAAATTTTACATATTTCGATCATAACGAATGACCCAAAAAATGAATGAAATGAAAACGAACACGATCGTTATGTTCAGTAACAGCCAAATTTGAAAGGAAATTCCAATACCTATAATTTAATAGTTAGTAATAGTTAAGTTATTATTAGTTAGTTATTTCAGATTTTCGAATTCTCGAGCTTTTGAATTTCCGATTTTTGTTCTTTTGAATTTCCATTCTTGATTTCGGATTTGCTGATTTTCAGATTTTCAAATTTTCAGAATTTTCTGATTTTCAAATTTAGAATTTGCGAATTTTCAAATTTGCGGATTTTCCAATTTTGAATTTTCGAATTTACGAATTTTCAAATATTCAAATTTACGAATTTTCCAATTTACGAATGTCACGCTAACGGGTTTTTGTTCAAAACGACAAATGCAGCTTTGCGCATTTTTTAGCTATTCTTTTTTTCCGCATGCAAATCCATGTGTCTTCCTTGCCATGTTGGGTGTACAATTTACAATGAATGGCACTACAACATTGCAACAGTGCGACGCGAGTTTTTGCATGTTTTGTGTTTGCACGCAGCCTTGACATTTTTGTGCATGTTCACAAAATGCTAGTGTAAATGCAGGCATAGCCCTTATTTATACTATGCATACTCACGTTTTTCACTCATTGCTGCACTTTGCGCATAGGGCAGCTTATTCATTTCAATGGGCTCTCCTGCACACAACAAACTGGGAGTCACGCTCGCTGCGTTTAGGGTGCCATGAACAATAAATAGCACCACAAGCGCGACACGCGTTTTGGCGCATTATGTGAGCGCACGCAAAATGTTCAATCTTTGCACATGTTCAGGAAATGCTAGTGTGAAGGTAGCCTTAGCCCCCACAGTATGTTTTCGCACTTTGCGCATAGGGCAGCTTATTCATTTCAATGGGCTGCCCAACACACAGCACATCATGCGTTTTGCTCGCCGTGTTTGGGATGCTATTAACAATGAAGAGCACCACAAGCAAGGCAAGCTTTTTTTTATATGTAAAGCTGTGCTAGTGTGAATTGTACGTGAGGAGGAGAGCTTATATGAACGGGGCTCGAAGTGCTTTAACCACTTAACGACCAGGCCATTTTTTGCAAAACGCCACTGCATCGCTTTAACTGCCAATAGCGCGGTTGTGCGATGCTGTGGTATTTGATTTTATTTTTTGCGCTATAAACAAAAAAGACTGGCCATTTTGAAAAAAAAAAAAAACAATATTTTTTACTTTTATATAAAACACAAAAAAACAAAAACAAATGTCTTTATCAGTTTTGGCCAATATGGATTCTTCTACATATCTTTGGTAAAAAAAAATATCGCAATAAGCGTATATTGATTGGTTTGCTCAAAAGTTATAGCGTCTACAAAACAGGGAATAGATTTACTCAATTTTTACTATTTATTTATTTTTTACTACTAATGCCGGTGATCAGCCATTTTTAGCGGGACTGCGACATTGCGGCGGACAAATCGGACACTTTTGACAATTTTTTGGGACATTTGACATTTATACAGCGAATTTAAAGTGGAAGTAAACTCCCCTATCGTTTTCATCTACGGTAGCTGCCATCTTTGCCTCTGTTTAATCTTCAGCTGCCACGGTGCTGCACATGTGATCCGTTATGACACCAGCCATTGGGTGGTTTTACAGTTTGGTTGAGAGCACGGCCAATGTGCAGTTAGCATTCCCGGCATGCCGTTTTTTGAAACTGTTTAAATCTATGGGTTTACTTCCACTTTAAATGCACTGATTACTGTATAAATGTCACTGGCAGGGAAGGGGTTAACACTAGGAGGTGATCAAGGGGTTAAATGTGTTCCCTGGGAGGTGTTTCTAACGGTGGGGGAGGGGACTGACTAGAGGAGGAGAGAGATTGCTGTTTCTAATCACTAGGAACAAATGCCCACTCTCTACTCCCCAGACAGAATGGGGATCTGTCTGTTTACATTGATAGATTCCCATTCTGGCTCTCTGTGGAGTGATCGCGGGTGGCCGGTGGACGTCACAGCCTCCAGACCCGCACATCGGCTCCTCCCCTGTGCAGCAGGCGCGCCCGCTATATGTGTTTAAAGGGCAGACATTCATCTACAGAGATTTGCGGGAACGAGTCGACCTGCCGCAGTATAATGACGGCAGCTGGTTAGCAAGTGGTTAAAGAGGCCCCTGGGAATCACATGGGTGGAGGAAGCAAGCTGGAGCCAGGAGTACATTATTACACCTTACCCCTGGACCCTTAGAATAAATAACCATTAACCCCTCGACCTGCAAGGGTAGATTTTTTCTAATTCCCAGAGTTCAGCTGTAAGGTTGTATTTTTATATCTAAAAATGTTATATATTGTGGTATACCAGTCTGTAGTTGTGGTGGCTGCAATCCATTTTCTCTGAGCCAAGGTTGTCCCGGACGAGCCCCCAACCTGTGACTGGACAGTGAAAGGAGAAGCAGCACAGTGATGAGCTCATCTCTCTGCTCTAGCCCCTCAGCCTATTTTTTGAACAGACGTCTATAGACCCATAACATAGGTCTAGGCAACAGGTACGGGGGCCACTCTTATATTTTCACTAGCTGGTGAAGTAGTGGAGAAGATACAGCAAGCACGGGGATTTGGGTTTTAAACAGCAGTACAATATTGTATGTAGAATATCACAGGTGAAGGCTATACCTTATGGTGGAATTCACACCCATAAAGGAGACACGGCGAGTGGAATATTCCTCTGATTGAACACTGTTTTATACACTATTACCAAATAGTGTTGTTTGGACTTTTTAGCACTGGATGTTTATTGTGTTTATTAAGGATCATTGGATATTAGTGGAGTATTTTATGACTATTAGTATTTTATTTAGATCATTCATTTCTACTCACTTCTTTGATGTGTATATATACGGTAGTATTTTTTTTTACACATTGGTACATCACAGCAGCACAGCACTCTTTATTTATATACAGGAGTACAATATTACACCTTACCCCTGGACCCCTAACCTAAATAATCATTAACACTTGACCTGTAATTGTAGATTTCGTATAATTCTAAGGGTTCAGCTGTAAGGTTGTATGAGATGTTAGTAACCGGGTTTACATTTACTTATGTAAGACTATCTGAAAATGGTATATATTGCAGTTTAGCAGTCTGTAGTTGTGGTGGCTGCAATCCATTTCCACTAAGCCAAGGTTATCCCGGACGAGCCCCCAACCTGTGACTGTACGGTGAAAGGAGAAGCAGCACAGTGAAGAGCTCACCTCTCTGTCACTCTTCTCTATCCTCCTATCAGCCTTTTTTTGTCAGCACATAAATTACTTGGCCCCTTGTGCTGATCCTTCTTCTCACACTTGAGCCCTGCTGTGCAGGGACTGCAAGATGATGATACCAGGTCACACTCAAGCACTTACGCTGCTTGTTTTTAAATATGTTTGATGATGTGTGTTAACCTGTTTGCTATCCCTGTACAGCAGAGCTCACACTTGAATAGGGAGAAGCAGTACAGGTTACCAGTCAATTGTGCTGCATTACTCATGTGCTAACAAGGCAGAGAGAGGAGAGAGAAGAGTGACAGAGAGATAAACCTATCAGTTTGCTGCTTCTTCTTTCACTGTCCAGTCACAAGCTGGCAAAGGAGACCTAAAATTGTTATTTGCCTCTTTTTGCTCATGTTTTGTCACCTTGACATGCACAACCTGGATGGAGACTACAAGCAGCTGTATTGACACACATTGACACACAAACTATCAGAAAACCCACCATGACAAAATGCCATGCAGCCATGTCTGGAGTGCATGTAGACATGAAGTGGCTGCAAAGTGGCAGAAGCAGATCAGTGGCACTGAGAAGCACAAACAACATAAAGAAGAATGGAACAGTATTTTGTTAAAAATGACAATTGTTTGTGATACACAATGCTTTATAAAATGAAACGCCATTCAGTCCGGGTGTACATCTACTTTAATATTGCTGCAAAAACAATGCGGGATGAAGTGCTGTTTCACGCCAGACGGGTCGCGAGGCGGCGGTGTCTTCATGCATTCCTGGATCCTGCGGAAATAATGGCATTACAGAGATGTTACATCAGAGGTCGAACGACCGTAATAACAGGAGGTGCCGGTGAATCTTCCATCATCCCCTGCGATGACATGTTACTGACATAATATTGAAGGTGAGATGGAAGCGGAATCTGTATCAGCTGAACAATTTACCTGCTGAGAGGTGACATGACCCCGGCCCATCTATAATCATAGCAGCAGGAAGCCTTTCCGCACCAATCGCCCTTCTGTAAATAAATTAGCCCTTGTGCTGCTGATTCAATGAGAAACAATGTAACCCCCAGCCAGTTCCTTTACATTGTAGTGTGTTCTGCCATGTAACAATGTAACACAACATAGATATTCATTGCTGGAAGTATGATTGTATAAAACTAGGTTTTTATTGTGCTTATATGACATCTATCTAATAATGTATCTATTTATTAGCAATTTATTTGTCAATATAATTTATCTATCTATCTATCTGTCTATCTGTCTGTCTATCTATCTCTTCCCATCAATCTATACAGTGTATTAGTCTGTTATGTTTCTTTCTCTCTCTAATTATTTATCTGTCAGTTATATATATTTATGATCTACCTCACTGTCTTTCAATCTATCTACTAATCTATTTATATGTATTAGTCTCTTATCTATTTATCTACCTAACTTTACCTATTCATATAGTATCTCGGTTATGAATTTATTATAGCAATCTATCTTATAATGTATCTATGTAACTATCTATCTATTTATCTGTCAATATGATATTTTACATATGTCTCTATCTATCTATCTATCTATCTATCTATCTATCTATCTATCTATCTATCTTTTAATGTATCTATTAATCTATTTATATGTGTTGGTCTTTTAGCTATCTGTTTACTTATCTATCTCTAGTCTCTACCTATTCGTCTATTATCTCTATATATCAATGTATTACATCTATTTATCTATCCAATAATGTATCTATTTGTTATCTATCTATCTATCTATCTATCTATCTATCTATCTATCTATCTATCTATCTATCTATCTAGCTATCTAGCTATCTAGCTATCTTTACCTATTTATCTAGTATCTCTATATATCAGTGTATTATATCTATCTATCTACCTCTCTGTCTTTCACTGTATTTAATAATCTATTTTTATATATCTAACTTTCCATTAATGTATATATTTTTTAACTATTTATCTGTCAATATATTTTTTTATATCTAACTATATAGTTATTTATCTATCTATCTATCTATCTATCTATCTATCTATCTATCTATCTATCTATCTATCTATATCTATCGATCTATCTTTACCTATTTATCTAGTATCTCCATATGATGTATTATATCTATCTATCTACCTTTCTGTCTTTCCATTTATTTAATAATCTATTTGTATCTATTGGTATTTTATCTATCTATTTATCTTTCTATCTCTACCTACTCATCTATTATCTCTATATATGAATGTATTACATATTTCTGTCTATCTATCTATCTATCTATCTATCTATCTATCTATCTATCTATCTATCTATCTATCTCTTATTTCCTTTCTTTCTTTCTTTCTTTCTTTCTTTCTTTCTTTCTTTCTTTCTTTCTTTCTTTCTTTCTTTCTTTCTTTCTTTCTTTCTCATGTATCTACCTATTTGCATTCTATCTGTCTATCTATCTGTCTATCTATTTATTTATCTTTACCGATTCATCTATAATCTCTATATATATTTATTATATCTATCTATTTATATGAATGGTATATGTAGGGTATGCACTGTATATGGATCTATCTGTTTATCGATCTAGTGCTACCTATTTCATTCATTATTTCTATATATCAATGTTTTACATCTTTCTATCTATATATATTAATCATCTATCACTCTATTTACTATCTAAATATTTAGCAGTCCATATCATTTTTTACATATGTTTATCTCTCTTTCTCTCTATAGAAGGTGTCTCACGTTCCTGTGATGCCAAACGGTTGATGTACTAAAGAGATAAGGGGTAAAGAGACCGATTATTTAAAGTGAATTTATCTAAACTGAAAATGATCTAAACTGAAGAACCAAAATTAGAATATATTGTACTTTACCGGTCCTTAGATGTGGCTGCATTTGTTTTCTTTTTTCACACTAGGTACATTTTCTGCATTTGGAAAAAAACTGTTGATGCTGCAAAAAAAATAAAAAATCCAGTGTCCTTTGTAACTTCCTGCGCACTGAACTGAAATCTCAAACCATGTTATCTGCTTTCCCAGCTATATTCTGTGAACTACAGTACATCTGCTCTCTATGCAATTGAGATAAGGAGAGAGGGAGGTGTTTGTAGTCCAAATCAGGAAAGCAGCCTAGGGTGACATTGCTCCATATATAACGGTACAGTGAATGAGCGTTGTCACCCTAGGACAGGGAGTGTTAGTAGCAGGATCATCAGGGGAAAATAAGGGGAAAAAATTTGATAATCGAATTGATTATCATTACTATTTTACAGGATTTCTAACATAAAAAGAATCTAAATTTAAATGATTTATTATATAATTATAAATAATATTTATAATTTTATATATATATATATATATATATATATATATATATATATATATATATATATATATATATATATATAAAATAGATACATCATTATTAATATTTATGAAATAATTTAAATTTAGATTCTATTTATTATAGAATTCCTGTAAAATTGTAATAATAATCCATTTTATTATTATTATTATCATTATTACTGCTAATAAAAAAATGTGCATTTAGATATCTATGTAGATAGATATCTATCTATCTCTATATAGATATATATCTATAGAGATATTCTATTTATTATAATAAATATAACAATATATTATTTGATATTTTCCCCAAAAAAATAATTTACATTGCTATCTATATCTTAATGAACATCTTAATCATCATCTAATCATTTTTAATCATTTTTATATAGAAATTTAATTTTCTTATTGTCATTGTTTCTTTAACGGTCTAAAAAGAAAACATGAAACGGCATTTGTAACGCTAGAAATATTTGTATTGATGACATCAAAAACACATTAAGCCAAAATTAGGTTTGATCAGGTCCTAAATCTATTAAATACACAATAAGTTATTCCAAACGACCCAATGAAAATGGATCTCGAAAATAAACTAAAACAAATAGATAAAGTAAGGCGGGAAAGGCGATTTTGCTGGCTCATATACATTTTAATCATGTGTTAAATTACCTGAAAACAGGGGGATTGGGCAATTAAGTGCCATATTTTACAACCCTAATCAGTAGCTGCCAATAGTGGGAAGAATTAGCATGTATTTAGATGAAGACTGTTGCGATGGCCTTGGTCCGTCCCGCAACCTGTCAAACGGTAGCAGAGATAAAACGCCTGATGCTTTTTTTTTTTTTTTATCCCTAACATTGCTCCACAAGAGACGTACCTGTCACTATTTCTCATGTCTGGCTTTCTAAGCCTTTGCAAGGCCCGGGGCGAGCTCTACAACATTTCAGTGTTGTTTATTGATTTTTGACCTAGTGCTTAATAGTTTTTCCCAGTCCCCCTGAATGGCTTTTGTAAGCAATAGGGTTTGTACATCTCGGCGATCAATACCTTTTATATTTACAATAAAATTGAAAATGCTTCTGTTTGGGGGGGGGGGGAGGGGAGGGGGGGTCTCGGGCCTTCATTTGTCATTCTTCGGCTAGGGAAAACTATGTCATTACCTGAATTAAAACATTTATTTCTGATTAAGAGAGTGTCCTATCTCATTAATTTTTCCCTTTCCAATAGAAAGGGAATAGAATACTATTGATTTTTGCACTTTTACACATCTCTACTGCAAGGAAGATAATTGAGAAGTTAGCCAGAATAGATGAAGTTTCAAGTCTAGCGGTCCAGCCAATACCTTCCAAATTCAAGGTGTTTTTATGAAGCTAGATTTTAATTTGTTGGCAAGCTGAACCGCTGGGAGTTCTTCGGCTGAGTAGATTGGATTAAGAGTACAATCTCCTTTGAAGCATATCTTGGTGAATGGTGAAGGGGGCTATGCTCCCCTTGGAGAGCCACGGGGCCCTTGTTAGATTTCTACTAAGACAGCTTCTAAATTGCCCTCCTTCAAACTCAGACGGAGCTTAGGAAGGGGGGATTAGTAGACAAAAAAAAAAAAGGCCTATTAACTTAACTTTCCTCCCGCTCTTCATTGTACTAAAAAAAAAAAAAAAAAAAAGAACTAACTCAGCTTGAACTAGACCTTCGCACTGTCCAACTTAATTGATTTCACTTTATTAGAATAATGAGATTAAACGTAAGCCTCATTAATAGGCGCAGTCTTTTCTGAAATGCGTGCGACACGTCTTCAGGGTTTAATATGATATTATCAGAGGAAGATGACACTTGGAGTAATTTTTTTTTAAATTGTAACGCTAAGAAACACCAGCTTGTATTAGCTGAATATAATTGAACTCGACCAAAAAAAAAAAAAAAACTAAGTAGAACTTGCCCTATCCAGGGCAATACTTTGACTTCCTGGGAAAGTTTGAAATAATTAAATAAATATTCAAAAGTTTAAAATAAATAAATAAAAATAATTACTAATGTTCTTTTTTACTATTGTGTAATGTTACATATTAACTTTATTATTAAATTAATATTCTTTTTATTAATCCTTTTTTTTTTTATTGATAAGGTACACCACCATAACATCTCTCTGAGTAGATTGGATTAAGAGTACAATCTCCTTTGAAGCATATCTTGGTGAATGCTGAAGGGGGCTATGCTCCCCTTGGAGAGCCACGGGGGTTAATAATTAAACAAATATTAAAAAGTTTAAAATAAATAAATAAAAATAATTACTTATGTTCTTTTTATTATTGTGTAATGTTACACATTAACTATTTATTACCGTTTACTATTTATTTATACTAATTATTTATTATTAAATTAATATTATTTTTATTAATCCTTTTTTTTTAATTGATAAGGTATACCACCATAACTTCTCTCAAGCCTCGTACACACCATCGGATTGTTGGCCAACAAAACCATGGAATTTTATCTGAAGGGCGTCGGCCCAAACTTGTCTTGCATACACACGGCCAAACAATTGTTGGCCAACAATTACAAACGTAGTGACACGTACTACACGTACTACATGAGTAGATTGGATTAAGAGTACAATCTCCTTTGAAGCATATCTTGGCGAATGCTGAAGGGGGGCTATGCTCCCCTTGGAGAGCCACGGGGTCCTTGTTAGTAATAATTAAACAAATATTAAAAAGTTTAAAATAAATAAATAAAAATAATTACTTATGTTCTTTTTATTATTGTGTAATGTTACATATTAACTTTATTATTAAATTAATATTTTTTTTATTAATCCTTTTTTTTTAACTGATAAGGTATACCACCATAACATCTCTCAAGCCTCTTACACACCATCGGATTGTTGGCCAACAAAACCGTGGAATTTTGTCCGAAGGGCGTCGGCCCAAACTTGCATACACACGGCCACACAATTGTTGGCCAACAATTACGAACGTAGTGACGTACTACGTGGTTTTTCAGCCACCCTTTGGGTTCCTTTTGCTAATTTCATGTTAGTAGAAGTTTGGTGAGTGTTGATTTGCGCTTTTCATTTCGCTCTTTTCATTTCACGCTTTTCAGTTTGTTTCTAAACGGCTGTTCGTCAGCCAGACATGTTGCGGAATCGGAGGAGATAACGTGTTATTTATTATTGGTCTTGGAGTTATTGCTTTGACATTATTTTTTTGGTTGAATAATGATTTGATTTGGTATATTTTCTATATTTTTCGATGCATATAATGCACATTTTTGGTTAAGTTCTATTAGCAGATATCATGTCTAATTTTATTTGTTTTCTTTTTTTAATGCACAATAAAAAAAATTGTGAATACTTGGCTGTGTGTTTTACTTCAAATGACAGTTTGGGAGTAGGCAGTTACATTTAAAAAAATACAATGTAAAATTGACAAGGGACACCAACATAGTTGTATCTTTGATCTTAAAAACTACAAGATAATGGTGTTGAGGTAACTTGCCCAAATAAAAAAAAAAAAAAGCATAATAATATTATTCTTGATATCACTAGAAAAAAAAAGCCTTTGAAAATGTGTTTGCAATAACTGCATCAGTATCACCAGCAAAGCAGCTTCATTATTATCCCATTAAAGAAGAAGAGAATTGTGCGCTGCATTTGAAAATTTCATAATTTGCTGCGTCACCAATGTTAATTCCCCATTACGAACGCTACTTTACAAGGCCGACCGCATCTGGCTTGTCCTTGCTTCTGAGTATGCGTGTTTGTACTTTGAACTTTTGACCGACGGACTTGTGTACACACGCTTGGAAAATCCAACAACAGACATTTGTCCGTGGAAAATTTGAAAACCTGCTAGACAACATTTGTCCGCCGAAAGTCCGATAACAACTGTCCGATGGAGCGTACACATGGTCGGATTTACCGCCAACAGCCTGTCATCGAACATTTCCCCTCCGAAAGTCCGATTGTAGGAGGCTTTAGATTAGATGTTCTTTTCCTTTGCTTTTTTTTGAAGATTCTATTTATTAGGGATTTTTCATGTATATTTTCCATGTACAAACAAATTTATGAGAAATTTTTTTTAATTGATAAGAGATACCACCATAACTCCCTCCATATTGTTATTTTATTGTGTAAGATTAGACTTTTTTTTTTTTTCTTTTTTTTTTTAAGGATTCCATTTATTAAGGATTTTTCAAAAATAGGAAAAAATACATTAGAAATTTCCCATTCACATATAATGGTTTGGGATGGTAGTCAAGGAGACACCCCAAGGGATTCCTTTTTTTTAAAATATAATACAACTTAGTGTTGCAGGTTGGGGTCATTGGGCCCCCCCCCCCAAAAAAAAAGTCACATATATACTAAAAACATCCATGCCACACAAACTTTCACATAAAATATATTTTAGTCTTTATTACAACTTGAGGCATAAATAGTCTATCAAAACAAGTGACTTTTTATTAGTCATTATATCACAAAGGTGCGGTGCAAATGCAAAAGAAATGTCAACACTTATTACCTCATAGCCACTTAGTATATCAATATAGTACAAAAACTTTAAATTGCTATATACAGTAAATTGTGTTTTAGAGAGAAATCATGTATCAATTATATGGTTGACTTAAATAGATTTATGTGTATATTCAACTATATGTTTCCAACCTACACTGCCTCTAGTTCTCCTGAAGAAGCGAACAGACTCCTTTGGCTACCAAATAATGGAACGTCATATTTAAAATTTTCCAAGAATGACTCTTTTGTACTATATTGATATGTCTAAGTGTCTAGGAGGCAATAGGCATTGACATGTTTTTTTGTGCACTTAAACAACACCTTTGTGGTATTAAAGACTAAATGGAGTGTCGCTGTTTTTTTTTTTAAATGACTATTTATGCCTCAAGTTGTAATAAAAAACTAAAAAGTATTTTACGTGAAAATTTGTGTAACATGCATTTATTGGCACCTAAAAAGTTACAATCCTTTTGAAGTATGTATTTAGTATACAAGTGAGTTTTTTTTTTTTTGGGGGGGGGGGTGCCCAATGACCACTACCTGAAGCACAAAGTTCTATTTCATGTGATAATTTGTTGAGCATGCATTTAGTGGCATCCAAAAAGGTCCAGCCCTTTTGGAGGATGTACTTAGCATATTTATTTTTAATATAATTCTTTGCACAATCTATGTCAATATTTCGGCTTGGTAGAAACATTTTCAAATTATTAGATACACAATTATGACAATTAAAAAAAAATGTAAAATCAGTGCATTATAACAGACTGAATTAATTAATTTTTTTTTAATTTTTTTGTGTAAGGTTATTATTTACATTTTTTTTGTGTAAAGTAATTTTTTAAAATTTTTTGTGCAAGGTTATTTTTTTATTTTTTTGTGATATCAGCCATTTTTAAGTAAAGCGTGTTCAGACATCTTTTTAAGTAAAACCTGTTTATATAATTTATGACATTATTATCAAGTTTGTTTGTTCTTTAAATGTAGCCATTATTTTCCCAAATGATTATATTTGATTAAGAACTAATTTTGTAATCAAGTAGTGGTTTGCCTTGAGAAGCCATATGTGAGAGGCACTGTATCAAATAATGTTGTGAACAGATTTTGGAATATATATGCCAGATATTTCAATGCTTTTAAACATCCTATGTGTTCTCTCTGTGGTATGTTACCTTTGTTTTTTGTATAATCCAATAAAAATAAAAAATTTGTAATTTAAAGTAAAGATTTGTGATGTTATATATACTTCTGTTGTGAAGTAGAACAGTTGATTGTATTCTGAGCACACTGAGTGTGAAATTTAATAGTGCACTAAAGAGATGTTGATTGGATGCCCTCTATGTAACCTATTCATATATAGACATGGCCTCTATCTAACCTTCCTCTATATGGCATGAATGATATGGTATATGCATATTGATACACACCTGCTTAGATAACACAATAACCATTATAGAATAATAAATGCAAGCATTAAATTATATTGTCATTGTGTGTCATTGGTTACTTCTGTATGACCTATTAAAATAGAAAAACAAAAAAAAACAAAAAAAAAATTGAAATGCTTTGGAAATTCCGTTTTGTTGGCAATAAAGATCTTTAATTCAATAAACTGAAAGATCTAACATCCTGGTACAGAAAATGACTAATCAGACTTTCTTAACCAACTTTATTGGCTGAATCCAAATGCTGCCAATCGTTTTTTTGCTAGGAAATGAGTAATACAGTTTAAGCTCTGGCTTATACAGGTGCATCTTATAAATTTTGAATATCATCAAAAAGTTAATTTATTTCAGTATTTCAATTCAAAAAGTGAAACTCATATATTTTATATAGATGCGTTACACACAGCGTGATATATTTCAAGCATTTCTTTCTTTTAATTCTGATGGTTATGGCTTGCAGCAAGTAAAAACCCAAGATTCACTATTTTAGAAAATCAGTATATTGCATAAGAAAAAAGGATTTTTAATACAGAAATGTTGGCTTACTGAAAAGTATGTCCATGTACAGTATAGTATGCACTCAATACTTGGTCGGGGCTCCTTTTGCATTAATTACTGCATCAATGCGGCGTGGCATGGAAGAGATCAGCCTGTGGCACTGGTTTTATGGAAGCCCAGGTTGCTTTGATAGTGGCCTTCAGCTCCTCTGCATTGTTGGGTCTGGTGTCTCTCATCTTCCTCTTGACAATACCCCACAGATTCTCTATGGCAGCCTTTCTCAACCTTTTCAACACAGAGGAACCCTTGAAATAGTTCTCCGGTCTCGAGGAACCCCCTGCTAAAAATTAGAAATCTACAACTCGTGATACAATCGTGTGATGGTCAGTGGGAAGAATGGTCCTTACACTTGTGGTCATTGGGAAGAATTACCTCCTTATAGATAGCTAAAAAGATCAATTGTGTCAGTGGGAACTTATCTGAGAGGCAGAAATTGCCCAATGCTGAAGGAACCCCTAGCAACCTTGGGAGGAACCCTGGTTGAGAATCACTGCTCTATGGGGTTTAGGTCAGGCGAGTTTGCTGGCCAGTCAAGCACAGTGATACCATGATCAATAAACCAGGTATTGGTACATTTGGCAGGATGGGCAAAAGTACCAATACAAGCCTGAGCAGCAGCGAATCTAGGGTTGGAGTCAGCCATTAGGGTAAAGTAATATTTGGAAACCAATTTAGCTGTGCCTGTGTTTTTTTCATGAATGTTTCCAATGGAGATACAGACAATTGGAGAGGAAGTTGAGCCAAACTGGACTCTAATGCCGCGTACACACGATTGGACTTTTCGTCAGCAAAGGTCCGACGGAACGAATCCGTCGGACAATTCGATCATGTGTGGGCTCCATCGGACCTTTGCTGTCCAAAAATCTGATGGACTTTAGAAATAGAACATGTTTCAAATTTTTCGGCT
The DNA here is from genome assembly GCF_037356315.1 of Lithobates pipiens. Classification (NCBI taxonomy): domain Eukaryota; kingdom Metazoa; phylum Chordata; class Amphibia; order Anura; family Ranidae; genus Lithobates; species Lithobates pipiens. The sequence continues at coordinate 316,462,847 of NW_027507785.1, forward strand.
GGAGCTCCGTAGGACCCAGTTCCTATCGAGAAATCCGTTCGTGTGTGTGCTAGTCTGATGGACAAAAACCGACCCCAGGGCAGCTATTGGCTACTGGCTATGAACTTCCTTATTCTAGTCCGGTCGTACGTCATCACGTTCAAATCCGTCGGAGTTTGGAGTGATTGTGTGTGGCCAAGTCCGTTCATTCAGAAGGTCCGTCAGAACTCTGGCGAAAAGTCCATCGGGAAGACCGTCTGACCTAGTCCGTCGAAAATGTCCGGTCGTGTGTACGCGGCATAAGAGCATGTCGAAGTTGAAGATAAAAATGAGGGAGGAAGGTCAAAGTCAGCTCTCAACTGAGCAAACGTTCTGGCTTATATTTACTGTCACATGTTAATAAGGTCCTTGGTTCCTTGGTAAAAGGCCAACGATATTGCTAGAAGTAACTTGCACTGCTTATGCCCTGGCTAATTCAGTATGTATGAGGCCTGTTTTTAGTTGGTGAAATTCCTGGTTGTTGCTCAAGTGATTATCTACATTCTAGAACCTAACGCTACCTGTAACCCTAACACTAACCCCCCCCCTTGTAACGCTATCACTAAACCTATTTTTAACCCTATCAATAACCCTACTTGCAGTGTTGCCAACCTAAAAGATTGAAATTTACGGACACAACACCCAAAATTTACGGGCACAGCCAAGTTTTTACTGGCATTTCCAAAAGTTACAAAATTACAGTTTTAAGTACAAATTTCACTATTTAGGCTACAAACAAGTACAGTATATAATTAGCAATGTGATTTAAGGTAGATAATAAGGTAAAAAACATATTTCTTATTTTATTTTCGATATAGTAAGTAAGTAAGTAAGTAAGTAGCTCAGGGACAGGACTCAGGAGGGCAAGAAATTAGAATGGGCGGCACACTCATGAAATTGACTCTCACAGTAATACTGACAGCGGTGTGCCGCTGTACAGATTACTGACACGACACGTCCCCTACTCAGTCACAGTGACAGTCTCTCTCCAAGACAGGTGATCCTTCCAGGCCAAACAGCACTGATGGTCCCACTCCTGGCCTGCCTTGCTCCCATCCCGCAGACCCACACACAAGGCTCTGTCCGCTCTGCTTGGCTCCCTTGCACCATGACATCACGGGACATGCTCTGGCACTACATCCACCAGAGCCACCCGAACACACTGTAGCAGGCACTCGGCTGGCACCATGCCGGGTGTCACAGCCATATTTTTTACTGTCAACCTTTTCTTTTTACTCGCATTTACTGGCAGGGGAAAATTGCCTGTTTTTTACTGGTTACCAGTAAAAATACTAATGGTTGGCAACACTGCCTACTTGTAAACCCCAACAATAACCCTCACTGTAGCCAACAAACTAACATTCTCTGTAATACTAGCCCTCCTTGTAACTGTACAACTAACCCATGTCATAAACCTAACACTAGTCCTTGTAAACATCCAATGCAATACTCCCTATGCACTTATTCCTGCACAAAGGACTGTATCTTAGCTTGGGTGCTGAAATGACCAACGGCTGGAACGACTACAATCATGAGAAGGAAGTGTCACCAGCATCTCCAAAACTGGGTCCAAAACTTTAATCACATAGTATCAAAAAAATAAATAGAAGTAAAGTTTCGGAGCCACGCAGGACCCCTTCATCAGGTCACATGCCTGATGAAGGGGTCCTGTGTGGCTCCAAAATGTTGCTTCTATTTATTTTTTTGATGTTATGTGATTAAAGTTTTGGACCCAATTTTGGAGATCCTGGTGTGATGGGGACACTTCCTTCTCCTTGTAAACATAACACTAACCCTTCCTGTAACCCCAAAACTAATCTTCCTTGTAACCCTGACACCAGCCTTTCTCAACCTTTTCAACATAGAGGAACCCTTGAAATAACTTTCCGGTCTCAGGGAACCCCTGCTAAAAATTACTATATCTACAATTCATGTTGACATTAGTGTGATGGTCGGTGGGAAGAATGCCCCTTACAATTGTGGACATTGGGAAGAATTACCCCTTTACATATAGCAAAAAATGATCAATGGTGTCAGTGGGAACTTATCTGAGAGGCAGAAATCGCTCATTGCTCATGGAACCCCTAGAAACCTTTGAAGGAACCCTAGGTTTCCATGTAACCCTGGTTGAGAGACCCTGCCTTACACTAACAATAACCCTCACACTAACCTTTTTTGTAATCATAGTTTTCCCTTATGGAAATATAAGCCTTGTTTGCATGCCAATTTCTTCTACACCAAAATTGAACTTAGCCTTTCCTGTGCCATCAGCTATCAATATACCAATGCCAAAGTCTACTGTTTACAGGGGGGCTTTAAACCACATGAGTAAAAGATGTCCATTGTGAGCACCCCTAGTGGAGTTAAAGTGTTTCCCAACCCCTGTCACTGGCGCTTTGCATGTGTACAGTTTGGTCTGCAGAAAATTGAAGGCATGTGTTATAGCATTGGTCTCCAAACTTTTTAAGCAAAGGGCCAGTCTACTGTCCTTTAGGCTGGGTTCACACTTATGCGAATTGGAATGTGGGTTTTCCCGCATCCAATTCAGAAAGCAGGAGAATGTGACTGGCTGTAAGTTTCATAAGGAGTACTATTTTAGTAGGCAAGTGCTGAATTATTTTTTTTAATTTGCAGTGCTTCTGGGCAGCAGGGTGGCTAAGCAGTTAGCACTTCCAGCAGCACTTGGGTTGTCAGTTCAAATCCCAACTATAGCACTACAGTACTTGCACAGAGTTTGCATGTTGTTCTTGTTCCATTGTGGGCTTCCTCCCACACTCCAAAGACATGCTGGCAGGTAAATTGGCCCTAGTATGTATAAATGTGAGTTAAGCCTGGTACACACTATGAGTTCTGGTCGGAGCCGCTATACTAACTATCTGAAGTTAGTGCACCGATTTCCCCCACTGAGTTGTTGTGTGACGGGGGGATGGTCCCCCCACTAGAAGACTCTGGTCTTTTTTATTTTTTTCAACCAGCCAATGTCTCCTGACATTCAGCCCATGTATATAGAGCTTTAGTGACCTTAGATTGTAAGCTGCCTGAGGACAGGGACTGATTGAATGTATAAAAAATATGTAAAGTGCTGCGCAAATTGACAGCGCTATATAAGTACCTGTAATAGATAATATTGCCTTGAGAGAGGGAAAAGGTGTTTTTATGGTTCTGCTGTCAACATTCTTTTTTTGTTTCCGGTTTAGTGACTGGTTGTCTCGTACCTGGTAGAGGCCAAGTTGATGAGAGTAGACCTCTCGTAGCCCCTCTGGAATTGGTGACCGGGTATAGCAAGACAAGAAGTGGCGCGGGTGTTCTGAAGACAGTCTGGAAACTGCTGGGATGCTGAAGATACTCAGATCGGATCTTGTGGTTTGCAAGTTAGACACAGAAACCTGGAAGTGCGGGAACAAAGCCGTAATTACGAAAAAGCATCAACAGCCGGGGAGCAGAGGTACCAATTATTTTTTTGTTTCCAATTTAGTGACTGGTTGTCTCGTACTTGGTAGAGGCCAAGTTGACGAGAGTAGACCTCTTGTAGCCCACCTGGAATTGGTGACCGGGCATAGCAGGACAAGAAGTGGCATGGGTGTTCTGAAGACAGTCTGGAAACCACTGGGATGCTGAAGATACTCAGACTGCATCTTGTGGTTTGCAGGTTAGACACAGAAACCTGGAAGTGTGGGAAACAAAGCCGTAATTACAAAAAAGCATCAACAGCCAGGGAGCAGAGGTACCAATTGAGAAGTCAGGAGCAGGGCAAAAGCCATGCCAAGGTTGGGATGATATGGGCAGTAAAGGTACCAAAATACCAAGCAGGTTGAGATTTACGTTCAACCTGCAGGTTGAGGGAAAAAAATGACTTGATTCCCCCATCCACAGCCCCACCCACTGAGCTATTGTATTCTGACAGCATGGAGACTTTACCCCCATACATTAATCAGCCCCGCAGGATATAGTCGGTGGTGCTGATTGAGCGGGGAAAATACGTCAGGGCGGTTGTACAGAAGTCAATCGATAGATCAAGTTCTCTGCAACCATCCTTCCTATACATGGATCAAAATACAGCTCGCCCTTGCCAAACCGGCTCAATTTCTATTCACGCACGGCTGAATCAAGTCAGGACCCTCGCCAAGGTCAGCAGTACAAGATTTTGATCAAAGTCAAGACACAAGACAGGTCAAGCACAGAATACCAGAAAGCAGGTAAAATCATGTGTTTCAGGAGCGTACAGCCACTTAGCAACTTTTCTAATTGGTGGTGTGCCTTAGATTGGGCGCTTGGTGCCAAAGGCAGAGCTGGATGTGCACACTCATTAATGTTGTCAAGTGCAAGTGTGCAGAGCAGTGGCCCTACGTGTCAGGCCACGGGATCATGAGGCATGATCATGCTCCTGAACTTCCTGACACTGGCTAGCCTTTAAACATGACCAGTCCTAGCATGAGGCAAGGTCACACTCTTGGAAGAGATGTGAATGCCAGGATCCAAGGTTTCACAGCAGAACACTGTCCAAAGCATCACACTGCCTCCCGCTGGCTTGTCTTCTTCCCATACTGCTGGTGCCATCTCTTCCCAGGAAAGTGACGCACACACACCTGGCCCATCCACATGATGTAAAAGCAGGCCACCTTCCTCCATTGCTTAGTGGTCCAGTTCTGATGATCATATGGTCATTGTAGGCAATTTTGGCTGTGGACACCCTGACCGGTCTGCAACTACAGAGCCCCATACACAATTCTGCTTTTAACACATAAATTTAAAGTGGAAGTCCATGCAAAAACTAAAATCCCTGCACCTATAGCCACCAACATTCTAACACTAACCTATCTAGCCCTGAAAAGAAAAAATGTATATACATACCTTTTCTAGAGGCGATCTGACCCGATCTCCAGTGGCAGAAGCTCTGATCCCACGCTGAGCTATCAGCCGCGGCTTCGCTGTGGATGTGGGTGCAGAGGACACATTCGTTAATGAAAGCCCCATAGTAACTGTATGGATGACGTCACTTCCCATTCATTTCACAGCCGTTGTCGGACGTGTACTCAGCAGAGCTTCTGCTGCTGGAGATCGCCTGTAGAAAAGGTATGTTTACAGATTTTTTTCTTTTCAGGGCTAGAGAGGCGTTAGACCTTTTTGCACTGGTCCAAATGATTTGGTGGAGGCGGGATTATGGTGGGGCGGTTGTTTTTTCAGGGGTTGGCCTTGGCCCCTTAGTTCCAGTGAAGGGAACTCTTAAGGCATCAGAATACCAAGACATTTTGGACAATTTCATGATTCCAACTTTGTGGGAACAGTTTGGGGATGACCCCTTCCTGTTCCAACATGACTGAGCACCAGTGCACAAAGCAAGGTCCATAAAGACAGGAATGAGTGAGTTTTTTGGTGGAAGAACTTGACTGGCCTGCACAAAGTCCTGACCTCAACCCGATAGAACACCTTTGGGATGAATTTGAGTGGAGACTGCGAGCCAGGTCTTCTTGTCCAACATCAGTGCCTGGCCTCACAAATGCGCGTCAGGAAGAATGGTCAAACATTCCCATAGACACACTCCTAAACCTTGTGGACAGCCTTCCCAGAAGAGTCAAAGCTTTTATATATGCAAAGGGCGGGCCAATTTAATATTGAACCCTATGGACGAAGACTGGGATGCCAGTAAAGTGCATGTGCGTGTAAAGGCAGGTGTCACAATACTTTTGGTAATATAGTGTATATACATACATACATATATATATTTATATATATTTACAGTATATATACACAGTATGTCGGAAAGACAGAAAAAGAAGGAATAGACTCAGGGCAGCTGGTGTGTGTGATAGGACCTTGTTCTGTGCTGCACACATACACAAAGCAATGTGATGTCACAGTACATTGAATCTATATATATCCATTGTATGTTAAATATCCATTGGCCTGTATACCCAATGGGTTGTCAGCCCTGCCTGAGCTCTCCACTTTTGTACTGCATAAAATCTCCCCTTTATGTTATGAAAGGAAGAGATAGGAAAGAGATGGGAAAGGATTTCGTAGTCCAGAAGGGAGAACTAAGCAGGGCCAACAACATCGCTTGGGATTTTCTGTGCAGAGAAGGCAGCGTGGTCCGTTCACTTCAGGGAGTGAGGGGCTCACTGGATTTCTAACAGATCAACAAGTATACTTCATTAGCCCTTGTACACACGGTTGGAGATTCTGACGGAATGTGTCCGATCGGACCGTTTTGTCAGATATTCCGACTGTGTGTGGTCTGCATCGGACTGTTTCCGTCGGATAATCCGACGGACCAAGTTTTCCATCTTGTTGGTAAAATTTTCCGACAAAATGCTCCGATCGGACATACTCCGATCATGTGTAGGGAATTCCGATCAGACAAAGTGCCACGCATGCTCAGATCAAATTCCTACACCAAAGCTATTGGCTACTAGGCTGAACGTAGTCCCGTCGTAACGAAATAACGTCATCACGTTCTGAACGATGGTTGTCGGAATGTCCGACCGTGTGTACAAGGGCTTAGAAGCTTTTTAAAAGAGACAGAACAGAGAAATGTGATGCAGAGATGTACGGAATTGTTTCTTTTTATTTTTCCCTGATATACACTTTAAAAAACTGCATTTGAAAGTCTCAGATAATAAAATGTAATTTCCTGTTTCTTAGATACCACCATGGAAAAGAATCGGCACAAGTTGTTTTTTCTGTCTCTGACAAATTAAGTGGGGACACGATTACAAATTCTGTACAAGCCGAGAACTTAATTTCTTGTTGCATTTTAATCCCTGTTGAGACTACCAAAGTATGCAAAAGGTTGAATACATTTATCACAAACACTTCTGTTTTCTCTCTTTACACCAATGAGAAATTACAAGATTATCAATGACCTTCCTTCCAATGAAGCAGCATAATTATAGCCATTCATTACACGGGGGGAGATAAATGGTTTAAATTTACATAGAATAAAAATATTATTTAATACTCATATTGTTGATGTGGCAAATGTAAGCATAATTTATTTAAATGCTGAGCTCCCTTAGCTTTTTTAAAATTAAATCATGATCAAATTAAAAAAAATGTACAATTAAAGCATTTTCTATCTTTTATTTTTTATTTTTTAAAACATTAAAAAATAAGGCTATATAATGGATTAAAATGCTATTACAAATAATTAAAAAAAATAGGAAGAAGTATTATTGTTAGAAAGTATGATTACCCACTATTATTATTCATGTGGTAATTAGTTAAAAGGAAGTTATATTTTATTATTATTAAACCATATTATTAGTATTAATATTATAATGAATCTCCTCTTCCCCTCTAAATATATATTCACTAAACATATATATATATATAGATATAGGTATATATATATATATATATATATATATATATATACAGTATCTCACAAAAGTGATTACACTGAAGAAATGACACTTGTCTACAATGTAAATTAGTGAGTGTACAGCTTGTATAACAGTGTAAATTTGCCGTCCCCTCAAAATAACTCAACACACAGCCATTAATGTCTAAACCGCTGGCAACAAAAGTGAGTACACCCCTAAGTGAAAATGCCCAAACTGGGCCCAGAGTGTCAATATTTTGTGTGGCCACCATTATTTACCAGCACTGCCTTCACCCTCTTGGGCATGGAGGTCGCCAGAGCTTCACAGGTTGGCACTGGAGTCCTCTTCCCCTCCTCCATGATGACATCATGGAGCTGGTGGATGTTAGAGACCTTGCGCTCCTCCACCTTCCGTTTGAGGATGCCCCACAGATGATCAATAGGGTTTAGGTCTGGAGACATGCTTGGCCAGTCCATCAGCTTCAGTATGTCACAGTACATGTTGGCATTCATGGTTCCCTCGATGATCTGTAGCTCCCCAGTGCCGGCAGCACTCATGCAGCCCCAGACCATGACACTCCCACCACCATGCTTGACTGTAGACAAGACACACTTGTCTTTGTCCTCCTCACCTGGTTGCTTCCACACACGCTTCACACCATCTGAACAAAATATCTTGGTCTCATCAGACCACAGGACATGGTTCCAGTAATCCATGTCCTTAGTCTGCTTGTCTTCAGCAAACTGTTTGTGGGCTTTCTTGTGCATCATCTTTAGGAGAGGCTTCCTTCTGGGATGACAGCCATACAGACCAATTTTATTCAGTGTGCGGCGTATGGTCTGAGCACTGACTGGCTGACCCCCCCCCCCCACCCCTTCAACCTCTGCAGCAATGCTGGCAGCACTCATACGTCTATTTCTCAAAGACAACCCCTGGATATGACGCTGAGCACGTGCGCTCAACTTCTTTGGTCAACCATGGCGAGGCCTGTTCTGAGTGGAACCTGTCCTGTTAAACCTCTGTATGGTCTTGGCCACCGTGCTTCAGCTCAGTTTCAGGGTCTTGACAATCTTCTTATAGCCTAGGCCATCTTTATGTAGAGCAACAATTCTTTTTTTCAGATCCACAGAGAGTTCTTTGCCATGAGATGCCATGTTTTCTACTTCCAGTGACCAGTATGAGAGAGTGAGAGCGATAACACCAAATTTAACACACCTGCTCCCCATTCACACCGGAGACCTTATAACACTAATGTGTCACATGACACCGGGGAGGGAAAATGGCTAATTGGGCCCAATTTGGACATTTTCACTTAGGGGTGTACTCACTTTTGCTGCCAGCGGTTTAGACATTATTGGCTGTGTGTTGAGTTATTTTGAGGGGACAGCAAATTTACACTGTTATACAAGCTGTACACTCACTACTTTACATTGTAGACAAGTGTCATTTCTTCAGTGTTATCACATGAAAAGATAGAATAAAAAATATTGACAAAAATGTGAGGGGTGTCCTCACTTTTGTGATATACTGTATACAGTTTACGGTAAAATAAGTATTGAACACCTCACCATTTTTCTAGGTAAATACAGTAATTGGACACCTTTTTATAGGCCAGGAATATGCAATTAGCGGACCTCCAGCTGTCGCAAAACTACAAGTACCATCATGCCACTGCTTCTGGGTGTCATGCTTGTGGCTGTCAGAATCTCGCTATGTCTCATGGGAATTGTAGTTCTGCAACAGCTGGAGGTCTGCTAATTGCATATCCATGTTATAGGCCAGTGATGGCGAACCTTGGCACCCCAGATGTTTTGGAACTACATTTCCCATGATCCTCTTACACTCTGCGGTGTAGTTGAGCATCATGGGAAATGTAGTTCCAAAACATCTGGGGTGCCAAGGTTCGCCATCACTGTTATAGGCCATCAGTTGAGACTGAACCAGCTGATATTAATTCACACTGACAAGGGGCAGGATTGCTTTCTAATTACTGATAGATTTCTTGCCTTTCCATGCCTTTTTGCACCTCCCTTTCTTTATGTGTTCAATACTTTTTTCCCTGTGTCATTCTATTTTATTGTACATAACTTAATTTCTGAACTTATTTGTTTTGGTTTCATTGTACATATGGATAGCATAAGTTGTTGCCCACATGTGATGAATATTTCATTTCAATTGCACCTTTAGAAACATATTAACCTAGAAAAATAGTGACATCAATACTTATTTTACTTGCTGTTTATCTATCTATCTATCTATCTATCTATCTATCTATCTATCTATCTATCTATCTAATCTATCTATCTATCTCTATATCTATATCTATCTATCTATCTATCTATCTATCTATCTATCTATCTATCTATCTATCTATCTATCTATCTAATCTATCTGTCTATCTATCTATATCTATCTAATCTATCTATCTAATCTATCTATCTAATCTATCTATCTAATCTATCTATCTATCTAATCTATCTAATCTATCTAATCTATCTATCTATCTAATCTATCTATCTAATCTATCTATCTATCTATCTATCTATCTATCTATCTATCTATCTATCTATATATATATAGATATATATATATATATATATATATAGATAGATATTTAAACAGCATATATATATATATATATATATATATATATATAGATAGATAGATATTTATATAAAAACAGCAAGTAAATATATAAGGAATATATATATTTTATTTTTTATTTTATTTTACTCACTGTATATATATATATATATAATATGTATTTTTTCTTTTTTTTTTATTGCGTTACTGAGGTGACATTTACCTGAAAGCGTAATGAAGTACAGTCACTGTGCCACACTAGTAAGCAGAAACTAGAGCTTGCATATGTAATGAACAAATATAGCTGCACCCATGTACAAACAAACTATACAAAGAAAGAGGGGTTTTTTTTTTTTGTTTTTTTTTTAATACATTAACAACCACCAATCTTGAAAAAGATCACATACAGCAGGTTGATCACTTTTACTTATATATTAAAAAAAAAGCAAAAGGGCTAAAGATTCACTTTGATTGACTTACAGTTTTTTTTCTATCTATCTATACATTGTATTCACAACCTGCTTTTTTTCTATTTATACACAACCCCATTTTTTATTTTTATTTTTAAGCAAAAAAATAAAAATAAATCACGAGACACAAATTAATGGTAGATGGCATCTGATTGTTTTTAAACATTAAAAAATAATGATGATGATGAGGGATAAATAGATTTTCTGCATCACAGTAAAAATAATTTAGAAGAAGAATTTATTTTGCGTTCGACTACTAAAAAAAAAAAATGTATATATTTTTTTTTTTTTTTGAGAATAAGGAGACAGACTAAATAAGACACTGTTTTTCTTACTTTTCAATGTAGATTGTACTCCCCTTGTCTCTTTTGTATTCTGTCCATTTGCCCCTAGCTGTCATTATTCCGTGTTCATCGACAGAAGACTTATAGTTGGCAAAAACCTATCAGGTAGGCTGGACAGCAGATAATTGAGGTGATGATCAGAGCTTGCAAAAAGACAATTGATAGTGAAAGTGTCAGAGGCATTACCTAACAAGATCTGTACCCTTTGTATCTCGAAGCCTTGTCTGGAGATGGACAGAATATGGAATAACAGGGACAGCTAACGCGTATCGATAGATGGAATTACATGGCACAATACTTCCTACACCGGCTGTATGATGAATATATTTTTTGACACAGCTGCAAGTTATTAAATAGACTGGTGAACTCTAAAGAAATGGTCCTGACCTTCCAAAGATTTTTACCACTCAAGGATATTTAGCCCTACGGAATAGGGGCAAAACACTTTCATTCTAATAGTATTTGAAATGTTGCTGGAGAAAAAAAATAAAAAAAGGCATGCATTCTAAATTCTTTCAAAAATGCCAAGTTCCTGTCATAAATTTGTAAAGGCAGTTGGACATCTTTTTTTCCCGTGTACATAGGATACGCAACGTAAATGTTTTGTGCAACAATATTTGATGCTGATATTTGATTGACTTTTACAGTTATAAATAGTTTTTACATTCAATGTTGTACCCATTTCAAGTTCAGGATACCTTCAGTTTGATTAGTAAGAGAAGCGTAAAATATTTTTAAAATTTATTTTATTATTTTTAATGTTGGTACGGCTCTCATGTAAAATAAAAAAAAAATATTCATTTTGAAAATGAAAAATTTGAGATTTTTGAAAATTGGTCTTATTTCCATGGCCGTCTTAATGAATGGGCACCCTTGGGCAATCATACTTGCCAACTATCCTGGATTTGCTGGGATAGTCATGCTTTTTACTAAGCTGTCCCATGGATGGCAGTGTCACGGGCAGCATCCCTGGAACCTGTACTGTGCCTTCCTGACCTTCCCTGTACTGTGCCTTCCTGACTCCCCCCTGTACTGTGCCTCCCTGTACTGTGCCTTTCTGCCTCCCCCCTGTACTGTGCCTTCCTGTCCTTCCCTGTGCTGTGCCTTCCTGACTCCCCCTGTACTGTGCCTTTCTACCTCCCCCCTGTACTGTGCCTTTCTGCCTCCCCCCTATACTGTGCCTTCCTGACCTTCCCTTCACTGTGCCTTTCTACTGCCCCCCGTACTGTGCCTTTCTGCCTTCCCCCTGTACTGTGCCTTTCTGCCCCCGTACTGTGCCTTTCTGCCTTCCCCCTGTACTGTGCCTTTCTACCTTCCCCCTGTACTGTGCCTTTTTGCCTCCCCCCTGTACTGTGCCTTCCTGACCTTCCCTGTACGGTACCTTTCTGCTGCCCCCTCCCCCCCGTACTGTGCCTTTCTGCCTTACCCCTGTACTGTGCCTTTCTGTCCCATGGATGGCAGTGTCACGGGCAGCATCCCTGGAACCTGTACTGTGCCTTCCTGACCTTCCCTGTACTGTGCCTTCCTGACTCCCCCCTGTACTGTGCCTCCCTGTACTGTGCCTTTCTGCCTTCCCCCTGTACTGTGCCTTTCTGCCCCCCCCTGTACTGTGCCTTTTTGCCTCCCCCCTGTACTGTGCCTTCCTGACCTTCCCTGTACGGTACCTTTCTGCTGCCCCCCCCCCGTACTGTGCCTTTCTGCCTTACCCCTGTACTGTGCCTTTCTGCTGCCCCCCCCTGTACTGTGCCTTTCTGCCTCCCCCTGTACTGTGCCTTTCTCCCTCCCCCCTGTACTGTGCCTTTCTGCCTCCTCCCTGTACTGTGCCTTTCTGCCTCCCCCCTGTACTGTGCCTTTCTGCCTCCCCCTGTACTGTGTCTTTCTGCCTCCCCCTGTACTGTGCCTTTCTGCCTCCCCCTGTACTGTGTCTTTCCGACTCCCCCCTGTACTGTGCCTTTCTGCGTCCCCCTTGTATTGTGCCTTACTGCCTCCCCCCTGTACTGTGCCTTTCTACCTCCCCCCATACTGTGCCTTTCTGCCTTCCCCCCTGTATTGTGCCTTTCAGCCTCCCCCTATACTGTGCCTTTCTACCTCCCCCCTGTACTGTGCCTTTCTACCTCCCCCCTGTACTGTGCCTTTCTGTCTCCCCCTGTACTGTGCCTTTCTGCCTCCCTGCTGTACTGTGCCTTTCTGCCTCCCCCCCGTACTGTGTCTTTCTGCCTCCCCTGTACTGTGCCTTTCTGCCTCCCCCTGTACTGTGCCTTTCTGACTCCCCCCCCTGTACTGTGCCTTTCTGCCTTCCCCCCTGTACTGTGCCTTTTTACCTCCCCCCTGTAAAGTGCCTTTCTGCCTCCCCCCTGTACTGTGCCTTTCTGACTCCCCCCTGTACTGTGCCTTTCTGCCTCCTCCCTGTACTGTGCCTTTCTGCCTCCTCCCTGTACTGTGCCTTTCTGCCTCCCCCTGTACTGTGTCTTTCTGCCTCCCCCTGTACTGTGTCTTTCTGCCTCCCCCTGTACTGTGCCTTTCTGCCTCCCCCTGTACTGTGTCTTTCCGACTCCCCCCTGTACTGTGCCTTTCTGCCTCCCCCTTGTATTGTGCCTTACTGCCTCCCCCCTGTACTGTGCCTTTCTACCTCCCCCCATACTGTGCCTTTCTGCCTTCCCCCCTGTATTGTGCCTTTCAGCCTCCCCCTATACTGTGCCTTTCTACCTCCCCCCTGTACTGTGCCTTTCTACCTCCCCCCTGTACTGTGCCTTTCTGCCTCCCCCTGTACTGTGCCTTTCTGCCTCCCTGCTGTACTGTGCCTTTCTGCCTCCCCCCCGTACTGTGTCTTTCTGCCTCCCCTGTACTGTGCCTTTCTGCCTCCCCCTGTACTGTGCCTTTCTGACTCCCCCCCCTGTACTGTGCCTTTCTGCCTTCCCCCCTGTACTGTGCCTTTTTACCTCCCCCCTGTAAAGTGCCTTTCTGCCTCCCCCCTGTACTGTGCCTTTCTGACTCCCCCCTGTACTGTGCCTTTCTGCCTCCTCCCTGTACTGTGCCTTTCTGCCTCCTCCCTGTACTGTGCCTTTCTGCCTCCTCCCTGTACTGTGCCTTTCTGCCTCCCCCCTGTACTGTGTCTTTCTGCCTCCCCCTGTACTGTGCCTTTCTGCCTCCCCCTGTACTGTGCCTTCCTGCCTCCCCCCTGTACTGTGCCTTTCTACCTCCCCCTGTACTGTGCCTTTCTTCCTTCCCCCTGTACTGTGCCTTTCTTCCTCCCCCCTGTACTGTGCCTTTCTTCCTCCCCCCTGTACTGTGCCTTTCTAACTTCCCCCTGTACTGTGCCTTTCTTCCTTCCCCCTGTACTGTGCCTTTCTTCCTCCCCCCTGTACTGTGCCTTTCTAACTTCCCCCTGTACTGTGCCTTTCTGCCTCCTCCCTGTACTGTGCCTTTCTGCCTCCCCCCTGTACTGTGCCTTTCTGACTCCCCCCTGTACCATGCCTTTCTGCCTCCCCCCTGTACCGTGCCTTTCTGCCTCCCCCTGTACCGTGTCTTTCTGCATCCCCCTGTACTGTGCCTTTCTGCCTCCCACCTGTACTGTGCCTTCCTGCCTCCCCCCTGTACTGTGCCTTTCTACCCCCCCCTGTACTGTGCCTTTCTTCCTCCCCCCTGTACTGTGCCTTTCTGCCTTCCCCCTGTACTGTGCCTTTCTGCATCCTCCCTGTACTGTGCCTTTCTGCCTCCCCCCTGTACTGTGCCTTCCTGACCTTCCCTGTACGGTGCCTTTCTGCTGCCCCCCCCCGTACTGTGCATTTCTGCCTTCCCCCTGTACTGTGCCTTTCTGCTGCCCCCCCCTGTACTGTGCCTTTCTGCCTTCCCCCTGTACCGTGCCTTTCTACCTCCCCTGTACTGTGCCTTTCTACCTCCCCCTGTACTGTGCCTTTCTGCCTCCCCCTGTACTGTGCCTTTCTACCTCCCCCTGTACTGTGCCTTTCTACCTCCCTCTGTACCGTGCCTTTCTGCCTCCCCCCTGTACTGTGCCTTTCTACCTCCCCCTGTACTGTGCCTTTCTACCTCCCTCTGTACCGTGCCTTTCTGCCTCCCCCCTGTACTGTGCCTTTCTACCTCCCCCTGTACTGTGCCTTTTTGCCTCCCCCTGTACTGTGCCTTTTTGCCTCCCCCTGTACTGTGCCTTTTTGCCTCCCCCTGTACTGTGCCTTTCTGCCCCCCCCTGTACTGTGCCTTTTTGCCTCCCCCTGTACTGTGTCTTTCTGCCTCCTCCCTGTACTGTGCCTTTCTGCCTCCCCCTGTACTGTGTCTTTCTGCCTCCCCCTGTACTGTGCCTTTCTGCCTCCCCGCTGTACTGTGCCTTTCTGCCTCCCCCCCTGTACTGTGTCTTTCTGCCTCCCCCTGTACTGTGTCTTTCTGCCTTCCCCCTGTACTGTGTCTTTCTGCCTCCCCCTGTACTGTGCCTTTCTGCCTTCCCCCTGTACTGTGCCTTTCTACCTCCCCCCTGTACCATGCCCTTCTGCCTCCCCCTGTACTGTGCCTTTCTGCCCCCCCGTACTGTGGCTTTCTACCTCCCCCCTGTACCATGCCTTTCTGCCTCCCCCCTGTACTGTGCCTTTCTGCCTTCCCACTGTACTTTGCCCAATATGTTGATTAGTCTTTGATTTATGGCATGTTTTCTTATTGTTTAAGATTTTTTTTTTTTTTTTTTAGAAGCTTAGTAGATGCCCTCTATTTATTTTTAGTTGTGATGCAGAGTTAATTTTGTTGTCAATTTTAAATTTAGTTTTAGTCATAGTCTTTTGACTAAAATGCCATTTAGTTTTAGTCATATATTAGTCATCTGAATTGTTTTAGTTGTATTTTAGTCACCTAAAATAGTGTTAATTTAGGCAAAGAAAATATTTTATTTGAAGAAGTTAACACTGGTCAGCAGGAGACCACACTGTTCAGACAGAATGGGTCCAGGGAGATCTGTCAATACATAAAGCAGCATTTGAAACACCTAGAATAAATGAGTAGTTAACCCTTGCAGTGCAGACATTGCCCTACTGCAAGGGAGAATTTTCAAATTTCCCGGGGTTGGACATTAAGATACATCTGGTAGAGAATACCTGCTGGTAATATATCACTGCCCGCCCTGCTTACCCCACATTCAGATATCACAGCCATAAGCTTCACTGGCACCAGTTCTTGTAGACATATAACCAATCACACACATTTTCTGGCCTTTAGTGACACCAACACATACTGATATCTACTCCACGGATAGCTCACTGACACCTCCTACGTGGTTGGGTAATATTATTCCAAGTGACATTCTGCCAGACTCCACAAGCTGAGTGGAAACATTGTACCTACGGCTGATAAATATTCAGGTGGTTTCATCAGTCAGATGATGTCAACGGTGGAAATCAGCTCTCTCGTTTCATCCTCATTCTGCCTTTCACAAAATGAAAGAGTCTCCCAGGAATCGGCACCATTGACATACTGGTGGGTTTGGAGTATTTAATTCTCAGCCTTTCGAAAAGCCTTTAGAAAGTAGCAATAGGCCAACAGGAAGCTGCTTCCAAGAGCTCCACTTATATATCTGCTCCTCCAAACACGAATAACTGTCTCTATTAAAAAAAAAAAAGAAAAAAAAAAAAGTAGGATATTTTGTTTGATCATATGCATTGAAGTAGACCGCAAAGGAAAATCGCCTCTCCAGGTGAGAAGAAAACTCCAGGCACAATGAATAGTTTGACACACCTCACACGGGTGTGACATGGGAATTTATAGATAGATAACTCCTATCCTCATATTGATTAGAGGTTCCAAATTAATAATAACTACTGCAGTAGGGAACAGACACAAACGATACACTCCGCATCTTTCCAAATAACTGTTCTGCTTTATTATGACGCGATTGAAGGTCTTTTTACACGATTACGTAGGTATCACATTAAAGGGGTTGTAAAGGTTCGTTTTTTTATTTTCTAAATAGGTTCCTTTAAGCTAGTGCATTGTTGGTTCACTTACCTTTTCCTTCGATTTCCCTTCGAAATGTTTTTTTTCTTTGTTTTCATTGAATTTCTCACTTCCTGTTCCTCCTCAGTAAGCTGTTCAGTTAGCTGTTCTGGCTGACTAAACACCGCTCGGATGATGCTGTGAAGTTTACTGAGAAGAAACAGGAAGTGAGAAATTCAGACAAAGAAGAAAAACATTTAGAAGTGAAATCGAAGGAAAAGGTAAGTGAACCAACAATGCACTAGCTTAAAGGAACCTATTTAGAAAATAAAAAACAAAGCTTTACAACCCCTTTAATATTACAATTGTACATCTATGATAACAAGGGGCGTAACATAGGCAGGTTAATTCCAACCAGGACTCGAAAGAATGCGAACATGTAATGAAAACATTTTTTAGTGCCGTGTGCACAGTGAGGACAGTGTGCAATACATACAAAATAGAATACAATTATATACAGAACTTACAAATTTCCTTTACAGGTGCAAGCTCTGGCTCGCCTGCCGTAGAAGACTGAATAAGGGAAGAAATTGGCTGCACATCGAGGTTCTTGAAGTCCATTTATTGAATGTTCCATAATCCGATTGTGTGTGGGCTCCATCTGACTTTTTCTGTCTGAATTTCCGACACACAAAGTTTGAGAGCTTTTTCCGACAACAAATCCAATCGTTAAAATTTCGATCATGTGTAGACAATTCCGATGGACAAAGTGCCACGCATTCTCAGAATAAATTACGAGGCGAAAGTTATTGGCTACTGCCCTCTTTATAGTCCCGTTGTACGTGTTCTACATCACCGCGTTGTGAACGATCAGATCAAACAACTTTGTGCGACCGTGTGTATGCAAGACAAGTTTGGGTCAAAATCCGTCGGAAAAAATCAGACGGATTTTGTCGTCGGAATGTCTGACCGTGCATACAGGGCATTACACTGTGCTTATAGTGATGATTAAGCACACTGTCGCTGTGTGAAACTAGTCCACATCTGTTGCGGCTACTGCAACCCTAGTGTATCTTATTGTTTGTATGGAACATTCAATAAATGGACTTCAAGAACATCGATGTGCAGCCAATGTCTTCCCTTATTGATCATATGCATCCTGTAATCCAAATGTGTCCTATTTGGGAAATTATCCTTCACTTCCTGTCCCAGAGAAACAACAGGAATTGAAATGAAATCTCTGCATAGTTAGTCTGGTTAACAAAAAGATACAAGTCCATCCAGTTCAACCAATAAAAGGGGAAAACAAAACAATACAATCCTATATACACAATCCTTCACCCACAGTCGATCCAGAAGAAGGTGAAAACCCCAGCAATGAATAATAAAGTGTAAACAGCGCTAGCCGAATAAAGTGCTTATCATAAAGTGCTTAAACCCCAGCAAAGCATGATCCATTTTGCTCCAGCAAGGGAAAAAAAATCCTTCCTGAGCCCCCGAGAGGCAATCGGTATTCAATGGATCAACTTTACCTATAAATGTTAGTATCCAGTTATATTATGTACATTTAGGAAAGAATCCAGGGCTTTCATAAAACAATATATTGAGCTGAACAGAGCCACCTCTGGAGGGAGTCTATTCCACATTTTCACAGCTCTTACTGTGAAGAAACCTTGCCCTTGGAGATGAAATCTTTTTTTTCCCCTCTAGACGTAAAGAGTACCCCCTTGTCCTCTGTGATGACTTTAAAGTCAATAACTCAACACCAAGTTCACTATATGGACCCCTTATATATTTATACATGGTGATCATATCCCCCCTCAATCTTATCTTCTCAAGAGAGAATAGATTCAGTTCCTCTAATCTTTCCTCATAGCTGAGCTCCTCAATGCCTCTTATCAGTTTGGTTGCCCTTCTCTGCACTTTCTCCAGTTCCCCAATATCCTTTTGGAGAATCGGTGGCCAAAACTGAACTGCATATTCCAGATAAGGTCTTACTAGTGATTTGTACAGGGGGGCAAAATGATATCTCTCTCTCTGGAGTCCATACCTCTCTTAATAAAAGAAAGGACTTTGCTCGCTTTGGAAACTGCAGCTTGGCATTGCCTGCTATTATTAAGCTTTTCGATCTGATGATGCATGCATATTCTTAGCTCCCAAGTGCATAACTTTACATTTATCCACATTAAACCTCATTTGCCATATAGTTGCCCAATTAGACAGAGCATTGAGGTCGTCTTGTAAGTTGGAGACATCCTGTAATGACGTTATTCCACTGCAGATTTTGGTGTCATCTGCAAAGACTGAAATTATACTTTTAATCCCAGACCCAATATCATTTATAAAGTTATTAAAAAGTAAGGATCCCAGCACTGAACCTTGCGGGTACACCATTCATAACCTTAGACCATTCAGAGTAAGGCCGCGTACACACGGGCGGATTGTCTGCCCAACTTAGTCCGCTGAACCGTGTTTCAGCGGACAATCCGCTCGTGTGTGGGCTTCAGCGGACTTTTTCAGCGGACAGTCTGACGGACTAAGTCTTTCGGAATTTCCGTAACTTTGTCCGTCCAAACTTGGTTTCAGCGGACAGTCCGCTCGTGTGTAGGCAAGTTGGACGGACTAAGTATGGCGCATGCTCAGAAAGGATTTACACGCCGAAGGTTGCATTGCAGTGTATTGGACGTCGAATTTCTAGTCCCGTCGTACGTGCCGTACACGTCATCGCGCAAGCTTTCGGCGGACTGTCTGCTCATCGTGTGTGGTCAAGTCCGTTCATTCAAAAGTTGAACGGACTGTCTGTCGGATTGTCTGACGAACTTAGTTGGGCAGACAATCCGCCCATGTGTACGCGGCTTAAGAATCATTAACCACTACTCTCTGAATTCTGTCTTTCCATTTACAAACTGATTTTTCCAGGCCTGTAGACTTTAACTTACACATGAGCCATGCGTGGCAAAAGTTTTTGCAAAATCGAAGGGGTTACTTCCTGTCTTTTTTTAAATTAGATTAAAGGGGTTGTAAAGTGAATTTTTTATTTTTTTTAAAATAACAAACATGTTATACTTACCTCCACTGTGCAGCTCGTTTTGCACAGAGTGGCCCCGAACCTGCTCTTCTGGGGTCCCTCGGTGGCTGTCTCTGCTTCCTCCCACAGGTGCTTCTCACGTTCATGCAAGCTCCCTCACATGGTGAGAAGCATCTGCGGGCGCGCTCCCGTGATACAGCCGGCGGCTATAGCCGCTCGCTGTATCACACGGCCCCGCCCCCCCGGCGCTCCGCGTCAGTGGATGTGATCGACAGCAGCGCGAGCCAATGGCTGCGCTGCTTTCCATCCATCCACTCCAGCCAATCAGCGGCCAGGCTGAACGGTGGAAAGGACGTCGGGGGACGAGCGCGGGACTTTCGAGGGGTGAGGTAAGTAAAACGGGGGGGCTGGGGGCGCAGGCACTGTCAGATGTTTTTTCACCTTAATGCATAGAATGCATTAAGGTGAAAAAACATTTACCTTTACAACCCCTTTAAAGCAGAGTTTTTTTTTTAAAGTCAGCAGCTACAAATACTGCAGCTGCTGACTATTAAAATAGGACACTTACCTGTCCAGGGTGCCCGCAATGTCCTAACCCGAAAGCCAACCAGTCCCTCGGCTCCCGGGTGCAAGCGCTGGCATCTTCAGTAAGGAAATCAGGAAGTGAAGCCTTCCTGACTGGTCCCTGCTGTCTTCTGGGACCTGTGTGTCTCCCAGAAGACAGCGGGGGGGGGATGAAGGAGGGGCCAGACATGGCGTAGATCGCCATGGATTCTGCAGCGATCTATCTCCGGAAGTGGGAGCAATTACCTGTATTAGACAGGTATCTGCTCCCCCCTGAAAGATGCCAAACGTGACACTGGAGGGGGGGGGGGGGGTGGAACTGGATAAGCGGAAGTTCCATTTCTGGGTGGAACTCCGCTTTAAGGGAAGGCTAGAATCACTGCCACGTTTGTATTGCTGGTGATGCCCTTGTTACATATTTTCCTTAATGAGGAAACTTCGCTCTACCTAGCTACAATTACATTTCTATGTTGTGATAATTGTCTCTGTGTGAAAATAAGAAAACAATATATACTCACCACCCAATGGAGTCCAGCGTTGTATTTCTGTCAGACAAAATTATTTCTTGCCACCCTGCTCCCGTTTTGCCATCTTTGAACAAGACCCCTTGCATGTGAAGAGAAGCTGAAGGTCACTGCTAGGTCTACGGTTGTGGCTGGAGACCCACAGCATGTCTGCATGAGCGTGAGATCCCCCATTCATGTTCAGAAAGCTGTGGATCTCTGCCAGGTCCCACAGACTAGAAGAGACCCGTGGGCTTTCTACAAATGTGTGGGGGGTGGTTTCCTTTGTGCACATACACACTATGGGTTTCCACTCATTCCCCTAGACCTGGTCGAGACCCACAGCATGACATGTCTGTGTGCGCATGACATTTTGCGCTAAACACTGGCCTACATCCACCTTGCCTAGGTGAGGATCCAGGAAATAAAAGTTATAAAAAAGTATTTATGGGCAAAAAAAAATTAAAAATTCTCAATTATTTAGGAGTTGAGGAAAGTGGAAACATATCACTGGACTCTGGTTACCTTTTCTGGTATTGTTATCCTAAGGTATTGCTGTTGGGGTTCCTGGGCAGGTAGCTTCTACACCCCAGAGGATCTCCCCAGTCTCCTTGACTTGTAATGTAATGTAATGGGAACTAAAATTGAAGTGCAGCACCACTGCAAAAAGGTTCAGATGCAACTTTGCTTAATTAAAACTCAGGGGTACAATCCAATAAGTAGCCAACGTGTTTCGGGGGTCCAAGCGCCCCCTTCACCAGGACCTGATTGGCAACCATGTGATCAAAGCAAAACTGAACTGGACCTTCAATGGTATTTTTTCCAGCTGCCAAACAACTTGTTGATAAGGCCTGTACTTGCAGTTCATACTGGAAAAAAATACAATTGTAGGTCCAGTTTACTTCTTGTTTGTTCACTTTGTTGCCAGTCAAGCCCTGAAGAAAGGGAGGCTTAGACCCCCAAAATGTGTTGGCTACTTTTTAGATTTTACTCTTGACTTTTAATGAAATAAAGTTCTATCTGGACCTCTAATTAGCAGTGGTGTGGTGCTTCAATTTCAATTCTCATTTCAATTGTTTAAAAGAGGGAGGAGGGGAGAAGCAGAGCAGAGGAAGTAGATGAAGGTCCATTTAACTTCATGTTTTGTGAACCTATTGTGAACAAACATGATGGTTAAGTGAGGGGAAATCGAATACACGTACACACGACTGGACTTCACGACGGACTTTCGGCAGAGTTCCGACTGACTTTCTGAACGAACGGGCTTGGCCACACATAAGCACACCAAACTCCGATGGATTCAAACGTGATGACATACGACCGGACTAGAAAAAGGAAATTCATAGCCACTAGCCAATAGCTGCCCTAGCATCGGTTTTCGTCCGTCGGACTAGCATACAGACGAACTGATTTTTTTCGACCGGACTTGAGTCCGTCGGAAAGATTTCAAACATGTTTTATTTCTAGGTCCGTCAGACTTTTGGGGAGAAAAAGCTTGCACGATCGTAATATCTGACGGATTCATTCCGTCGGACCTAGTCCGCTGAGAAGTCCGGTCGTGTGTACGCGGCATAACAAACCAGATGTATCAACAAATACATAGAGACTAAATGTAGCCATGAGGAACATCCAAAAAGATACTATATACATATAAAAACGTGTATCTATTTTATATATTTTACTATTTTAAATATAGTAGCTCACAATGTAGAAAGAATAGGAAACAATAAACCGTACTCAAAACTATCAAAAAGACTCTTATTAAATAACCCCTTGTACCAATTTCCCTCCATAACAAAATATAATAAAATTAAGACAGTTGTCCTAATCTCCCAGGAGATAGTATTCTAAGAAATTGCACAAATAATTCTCTTAATCTTATTTATTTTGTTATGGAGGAAAATTGGTCCAAGGGATTTTTTTATTAAAGTCTTATTGAAATTTTTTGAGTGCAGTTTCCTGTTCCCTGTTTTGTCTGCGTTATTTGTATTATTGTTATATTTTCGAAACACGCACCTCATAATTTGTGTTTAATTTGTGTTTAATCTCAATGGATGTTCCTCATTGTTACATTTGCAGCCCGCAAGTATTTGTTGCTTCATTTTATTCCTTGGATTTAATTCTGGGGTGGAAGCATCCGAGGAAGTTTTTGTGTCTGAGATAGTATTCTAAGAAATTTTACAAATAATTGTCTTAATTTTATTAATTTTATTATGTTATGGGGTTAAAATCGGTACAAGGGATTTTTTAATAAGGTTTTTTAGATACTTTTGAGTGTGTTTTCTTGTTCTCCATTCTTTCTGTGTTTTTGGTATTATTGCTATATGTTGGGAACACACGCAGCTCATAATTTGTGGTTAATTAAAAAGGAACGTCAACACCTTTTATGAATTAAAAGATCATTTGAAGTCATTGAAGTACATTTGAAGTCCCCATGCATTT
The DNA here is from genome assembly GCF_037356315.1 of Lithobates pipiens. Lineage (NCBI taxonomy): Eukaryota > Metazoa > Chordata > Amphibia > Anura > Ranidae > Lithobates > Lithobates pipiens. Next base: position 316,486,052 of record NW_027507785.1, read on the forward strand.
GTTGCTATATTTTATTCCTTGGATTTAATTCTGGGGTGGAAGCATCCGAGGAAATTTTTGTGACCGAGATAGTAGTCTAAGAAATTGTACAAATAATTGTCTTCATTTTATTTATTTTATTTTGTTATGGGGGGAAAATCGGTACAAGGGATTTTTTTAATAAAGTATTTTTGATGGAAGAATCTCTGCTATTTTTGATCTCACCTCTTCCTTCGATAGCTGGTCATAAAATCTCTTTAATGGAGCCTTGGATAGTAGTAGGTCCTAATCCTTCCCCATTCTATTCAAAACTTAAAAAAAAAAGAGTTTGGCTGGACATGTGCTTTAACAGGAGGACACGCAACTCACCGGCAAAAAAATATCTTTGTTTGCTTGCTAAAATATTCAGCAGATGATTACCCGTAAATATCTATTTTGTAAAAAAAAAAAAATCTACAAAAATTTCCATTTCTGGTAAATGTTACACCTAATAAAAACATCAAGCTTGGAATCCATATTGACTTCCAAGGTCAAACCGACATTCTCGGTTCTCATGGCCAGGTCTGTCTCTTAAACACTTAAAGGATATCTTGATTTGTTTTCCTGATCCTCATAAGTCAATAGGCCTATGATACGAAAATGAAAAGGAAAGAAAATCACATGGAAGGATCACCAGATGATGCTGCTGTGAGCTCTCAAACTCCCTACCCACTTGGGACAGAGAAAGCTATCACACGCTAAAATCAATTTCTGAATCGTTGTCAATGCAAACCGGGGAGGTCTGTTTTTTTTCTCTTTCTTTATTTCTTCAAAACAAAATCTTTATGTATAATTTATTTTTTGCTGTGTAGCAAAATTCAATCTGAAACTCTCTCTATGGTTACAGTTGGGTTAATCATTAAGTTCTAATATTATCCTATTATATGCACCCAGTAATATTTTTCTTTCTTATTAAAAAAAAAAAAAAAAAAAACACTATTTCTGAAATAATTTCTTATTGCTCTCAAAGGCAAATTCCAACTTTTGTAAATAAAAATATTAATAAATGCTACCATATTGATTTTTTTTTTAAATGTGCATTTATTATATTTTTGCATTGGAGCCTGCAAAGCATTATAACTGATTGCAGGCTACAATGCAAAAATATAATAATAATAAATAAATACATTATTTTTTTCAATATGGTTGCCTTTATTCATTTTTTTTATCTACAAAGATAAGAGAGCAATAGAGCAATAAGAAATAAGAAATAGTGTTTTTTTTTTGTTTTTTTCAATATCACGGGTGCAGCTTACAGGATCCTGCAAATTATACCCCCAAGTCCGTACAGAGATATGGACCTTTGGTAATGGAACTGGAGGAAGTAATCAAAGGACTACGAGTGCAGTGACGTCACCACATTTGTGTCCCATTGAGAATTAGTCTCCCTGCTAGTGCTGGTAGATGAGAATTGTAGAATTCCATTCACAAACCCATACAAAAAAATCTGTAAATGAGTTGAGAGTTGAGTTGAGTTGAGATGTATCTTGAAATAACGCGATCTTACCCCGAAGGGTCCCGACACGCTTGGCGGAGTCCTTGGAGAAAAAGCTCAGGGACTATGAGGAGACAACAAATGGATGAACCATCTATGCATGGCTTCACCAATTTAAAAAAAAATACAAGATGCTGCTGGGAGAATAACTCCATGCTTTAGGAAAGTGGTAAAGGGGGTGATTTGAGGGTTGAGGGCTCTGGATTTTGACCATGAACCCTAAATTTAGGTGTAACATGAAACATGGTCAGAAGGTGTAATTAGCTTTTAAAGCCCATTTCTGGGAAAAACTGAAAGACTCGCTATCACTCCCAACTATTCATAAAAAAGAAACCTTCTGATGCCCTTTTTTACTTACGTGAGTCCACCATCATATGACCTTCCATGGAACCTCTTCCAGTAGTGAATACCCAATATCCCATGCTGCAGTCCATGTCTGCTAATGAGTCTTCCCTTTACACCATGACATCATGAAGCCATCACTTAAAATTTTCTGAACCTCTGTGAGGATGCTGCCTTTGCCCTTTTCTTACAGCCAATGGGAAGTGTCTACAACACGAGAGAGAACCATGAGAAAAAGGACCCTTCACACAACACAGACCAGAATAAAGAAGAATTGGAGCCCAGCATGTCAGGTGATCGCTGATTAAGGTAGAAATTCAGGGCATTTTGGATTTTTTTTTTTTTTTATAAATGTAGCAGATTAGTAAAAGGGGTGACATGGATGTTTGTTTTACTCCATTCCTAGGTAGATTCATATTAATAAAGCTAGAATAAGGAAAAAGATGTGTATATTAGACATGTGCAATTCATTTTGTTCCAAATTCGTTTTTTTATGAATTTCGACCTATTTGTAAATTCAGAAATATCCGAATTAACAAAAAACTCGGAAATTCGAATATTTAAAAATCTAAAATTTCAGAAATTCCAAAATTAGAAAACTCAAAAAAATCTGAAAATTCTAAATGAGAAAATCTGAAAATTTGTAAAAAATTCTGACATTCGAAATTCGAAAATATGAAAATTCGGAAACTCAAAAATCTGAGAATAAGAATGAAAACTAGAAAATTCAATAGAACAAAAATCAGAAAATAAAAACGTCCGGAAATTCAAAAACCTGAAAATCTGAAATAATAACTAACTAATAATAACTTAACTAGTATTAAACTATTAAGTTCAAAGTATTGGAATTTCCTTTGGAATTTGGCTGTTAGTGAATGTAATGAATACGAATTTATCCAAATTTATGAATTATCCAAAATAACGAATGCTGTATCTAAATGAATGGAACGAAACAAATTACTTTTTATTATTATTATTATTATTTTGTTCCATTCCATTTGTTTAGATGCAGCATTCATTATTTCAGATAATTCTTAACTTCAGATAAATTCGTATTCATTGCGTTCACTAACAGCCAAATTTGAAAGGAAATTCCAATACCTAGAATTTAATAGTTATTTATTATTAGTTATTTAGTTATATAGTCTTTCTTATTTTTCGATTTTCGATTTTTTGAACCTTCTTATTCAACCTTTTTGGATCTTCGGATTTTTGAATTTCCAAATTTTCGGATTTTTGAATTTTTGTATTTTCGAATTTCCAAATTTTCATATTTCCAAATTTTTGTATTTCCGGATTTTTGAATTTTTTGAATGTACGTATTTTTGAATTAACAAATTTTTGAATTTACGAAATCTACGAAAAAAACGATTAAAACCAATGAAACGAAAGTTACGTTATTTTTCGGCAGTGCACAAGTCTAGTGTATATCTATGGGCATTGGCTGAATAATCTTTTTCAAATTTAAAAATGACGAAGTAAAATATAAAATGGACAACGTATAAATGTGATGTCCTGATAGCATTTGCCCATTCTCTGTGCTTTGGGGCTGTATTTCCAGGTACAGTGATGTAGTACTGAGGCAATTTAAAAGTATGTAAACCCACGGTCTATGTTTCGGCATGTTTGGCATCACTGTATCTAGTTTTCTTAGGCAAATAATTTTTGTTGGGAATCTGTTGCAAAGTTTCTTACACTTCCTAGCAGCCTGCAAACCTTAAGCAGTTGCCCCGGATTAGCAGGAGCATTGTCAGCCAGCCATGCATGCTCCATCAGATGGTTGTTGGGCTACCTGTCTGGTAGACCCGATAGGCAGCCGAACGGCCAACTAAAGGACCATACACGACAGCTAATTACAAGGCCGTTAAAGTTGTCGGCCAGAATGTTTGCATTGTTCTCATGTTTAGTCACAACTGGTAAGTAGTTTCCATTGCTCATAAGTTCAGATCTCACTGGTGATGTTTCTTATGCCAGGCGCTATCCTGGGAGGACGTTATATGACGTCCACCCAGGATGGGAGAGCTTTGACTCCAGTCATCATTTTAATATAGGCCCAGCGGGAAGCAGTTAGACTGTCTGTAATTGTGACATTTTGACCACCATGATTAAGGGACGGATTACTTTCCACTGACCACCAATGTGGGAGGCTTTCCTACTACTGAGCCCCAATTATTTCATTTTAGCTGGAGCTCCGAGACTTGAAATTGCTTTCAAGTGTTCCTCTGGGGTAAAAAGGATGAGACTTTAGACTGTAAGTTCCTTTGGATCAGTGACCCTTGCTAAGCTACAATGTTCTCTGTAATATATAATCACACCCATAGGTTGGACTTGATGGACTTGTGTCTTTTTTTCCACTTCACCTACTATTCATACACATTCCTTCTCTTTGGTTCACCCCCTACTTTTCTCTTTAGAGTGCCTCGTGGTCCTGTGTCTCCCCAATGGGTGCCTGTGTTTGTCACCGCGGCGGGGGGTGCCCACCCCAGCTCCCGGGTTCGCAGTGTCCCTGGATGGCTCACCACTCCTGGCCCTTCACCACAAACAAATGTATCCTAGTGAGTACTTTGATCTTTCCAGTGGAGTTATCTGCCCCTCCTGTACCCACTTTAACCCATGTTGACCCACTATATCATTTTAAATTACAGAAACATGACGTGTCTGCTCCTGATGAGTGGTCTAGAATCACGAAACGTGTCGAGCTACCAGACTTCTTCTATTCACCGATTTCATTGTATATATGGATTATTCCTTATAACAGGAACTTTGAGGCCTGAGACCAGGCAGGCATTACTGTGCAATAATTATTTACCCACTCTGATATTGGTGGTCCCTTGATTTTATCCAGCAATGCTGTTTGTACCAGTATTATTAACTATTTTACCCGTCTTGCCCTTCGATACTAGTAATTTGTATGTTGATCACTGTTTATCAGTGCTATTACTCATTCTAGAAATCTTGCCAAGTGTTAATAGGACATTGTTTGATACCATTGTTTGCTTGTATGTGAATCATTAAACAGCTTATTTACCCACCATTTATGTTTTGTTTTGCAAACCATTGGCTTTATTTAAAGAGGCCAGTTTAAAAAAAAAAATTTTTTAAAAGTCAGCAGCTGCAAACACTATAGCTGCTGACTTTTAATAAGCACACTTACCTGTCCAGGGCGCCCACGATGTCGGCCGCCCGAGGCTGACCCGTCCCTCGGTCTCGGGTCCCTCCGCCGCCATTTTGGCTAAGGGAAACAGGCAGTGGAGCCTTGCGGCTTCACTGCCCGTTTCCTACTGCGCATGCGCGAGTCGCGCAGCGCTTTGTGAATGGGGCGCGCTGTGTTCTGGGACACACAGTTCCCAGAACACAGCGCGACCCATTACCCAGAAGACGCCGCACGGAGGAGAGAAGACCAGAAGATCTCCACGGAGGAGGAAGAGGCAGATTAGGATGATGTGCCTAGCAACAGGCATTTCTGGTAAGTTAAAAAAAAAACATTTTTTTTTCAGATTTTTTTCTCATTTTTAATGTATTTTTTTTTTCAGGGTGGCCCTCCACTTTAAAGTGGAGGTCCACCCTAAAGTGGACCTTCCGCTCATCGGAACCCTCCCCCCCTCCGGCGCCACAATTGGCACCTTTCAGGGGGGAGGGGGGTGCAGGTACCTGTACAGTACAGGTATCTGCACCCACTTTCGGGATAGCTCTCTGCGGAAAGGGACGTAGATTACGCCCCTTTCCGAAAGTCCCCCGCTGCCTGCTGGGAAACACACAGATCCCAGAGACAGCGGGGTCCATCCTTATTGCGCAGCGCGACTCGCGCATGTGCAGTAGGGAACCAGGAAATGAAGCCGAAAGGCTCCACTTCCTGATTCCCATACCCAAGATGGCGGCGGCAGCACCCGAGAGACGATCGAGAGATCGGCTTCGGGTGCCGACATCGCGGGCGCGCTGGACAGGTAAGTGTCACTATTTTAAAAGTCAGCAGCTGCAGTATTTGTAGCTGCTGGCTTTTAAAAAAAAAAAAAAAACGTGGAGTCCCGGCGGACTCCCGCTTTAATGTCCCAACCCTTTTCTCCTTTACTCGCTAGTGATTTTCCTGTGTGTTTTTAAAATTGATAGTCATATTGACAGGGATGGAAATACACGACCTTACCAGGCCGCAATTTCATTCAAAGTCCCAAATTCCCCTCTCCCCTTATTTCTCACCTACTGTGTAACTAACTATATGTAACTATGCCAGCACTATGTAGGTTAGTAAAATTTACATAAAAAATATAACTTCTTCCTAAAACTTACATTCATCTGTAGTAAAAAAAGAAAAAAAAAAAAAAAGTTAATTCAAAAACAGGAATAGATAAAAACAGAACTCAAAACATTCCCAAAAATATTTAGTTGCATAGACATTGAATTCCAGCATAACACTGTTTTACCCAATGTAGCATTTTAGGACTTTTAAGTTATATTTCCAGCAGTCCTTAAAGCTGGTGGTCACACAGGTAGTTATCTAAACTGCCTTAATTCACCAGATAATCAGTTTGCATTCTGGACTGTGAAAAAAAACAGAGCCAGAAGGTTTTTTAGGTTAGGACCCCCCACTGGGAAAGGTGTTAGGACCTCGAGCTATGTGATCCATCAATAGGATCCACTCCAGGATCTAATCCACCTAGGACCTCTCTCTCACATCTCCACAGCCCAAGGCCATGGAGGCTCCAGAAGATATTCGGAAGAGCTAGGGTGCCATTTTTTTTGTCATCTACCTTTAAAGAGAGCCCAACCATATCCATCATTCCATCGCTCTTCCTCCAAGTGTAATTAGTGAATAGCGCGACGCGTCAAAATACATAAAAAAAAAAAGGCACACTTAGAGGAATTTGTGAGAGCACGGAATGTTCCTGACAAAAATCCATCACCCAAAACAACAGCAAAAAAATACATAAATCTGAGAGGGTAATATTTTATTCATCAGTATAATATTGATGCCTGGAGAAAGTAAGGCTTTAAAAGAAAATCATAATTTTTAACTCTTCCATAACACCGGTGAGCATGGCTGCGGCTATCACTTTTACTGATGGTGGTATGTAGGCTTCTACGCTCACCGCACACGCTGAAATTGTTCTGTGCAATCTCCTAGATCTACCAACAAATATGATGTACAAGGGCCTGTCTGGTTAGCTACAGATTGATCGGATAGTTATAGTAGGTCCTCATATTTTATCATTATGATCAGGGCTGTTTTTTAGTGGGAACCCGGGGGAACGCAGTTCCGGCAGCCCCTGGACTGACTGTATGTAATGGAAAGGGGTGCTGGGGTGTTCTGCAGGGTATTGATGCTCACTGCTGGGGGATCTATTCTAGCTGGACGGAATCTATTTTTGCGGGGGGGGGGGGGTCTATTGTTGCTAAGGAGGTCTATTGTTGCTGGTGGGGGGTCTAAGGTTGCTGGGGGTGGGTCAGTTGTTGCTGAAAGAGATCTACTGCTGGGGGGAGGGGTCTATTGTTGATGGCTGTCGGAGAGTCTATTAATGCTGGCTGTGCGGACATCTGTTGATGCTCCCGAGAGTCCACTGCTGGGGGGATCTATTGGTGCTGGCTGCAGGGGGTCCATTTTACTGCTTTTCTTGATATCATTACCAAATTCCCTACAAATTACTTAGCAACACAAAATGATACTTGGTTCTATATTGTATAAATGGGATGGTGCTCGGAAGTGGGTAGGGACGGAGAAAAGGGGTGACTCAGAAAGGGGGAGTTCCGGCACCTAGTGTCTGAGAAAAAAAGCCCTGGCTCTGATAAATCTAAAGTTGGTTTTACAAAGATTGTATGGTCAGATTCAGAGCAGCAAATAAAACATTCAGGGCCCTAGTGCAAGAAACAATGAAGGGCCCCTCTGACGCCCCCTTCCATCTGACTCCCGGGCTTTCAGTTCAGAGAGGGCGTCCATGGACAGAACCCTGCCTCCCACGTGCACCCTGGGGCGCACATCCAGCGCGCTCTGTGATTGCTGTGTCCTTCAGTGATCGCAGATCACGGTAAAGGGCCAATCACAGTGGCCCTTTACCATGTGATCAGCTGATCAGCTGTAAACCGCACTTGCTGATTATCAGCAGTCCTTTCCTCCCACACTGTGCCTGTGCGAGGAATGTAGAGCTGTTAACTGGTAAGACTGTCAATACATTGTTTATACTTATTATTAGTGCACCCCGTCAGTGCTCCCTATCAGTGCCCATTAGTGTCGCCTATCAGTGCCTCCTATCAGTGCAGCCTATCATTGCCCATCAGTGTCATCTATCAATGCCCATCAGTGTCATCTATCAATGCCCATCAGTTTTGCCTATTAGAGCCACCCATCAGTGCTCATTAATGCTGCCTATCATTGCCCATCAGTGTTATCTATCAATGCCTATCAGTGCTGCCTATCAGAGCCACCTATCAATGCTCATTAAAGCCGCCTATCAATGCCCATCAGTGCACCCTATCAGTAGGCCCCATCAGTGCAGCCTATCAGTAGGCCCCATCAGTGCAGCCTATCAGTAGTGCCCATCAGTGCAGCCTCTGCAGGGCTCTGAACTTAGAGTGTCTCTCTCATACAGCCCAGAGCCTGCACTGAAAGTTGCCCCTCCCTTCTCCCTCGCACAGATGGGAGAGGAGAGAGCTGATCTGCTCCTTCTCTGAGAGAGTCTCCCTCAGCTCAGAGCCCCGTGGCCAGAAACTCCACGGGGGCCCCCCTGACAGGGGCAAAACACCAGAGCCTGGTTGCAAGTGCGACCTTTGCGACCCTGGTAGTTCTGCCACTGGTTAGATAGTAACATGTATGATGACCTTTAGTGGGTCTCTATGCTAGTGAAATGCCTTGTGCTGCATGGGGCAGACATGTCCTATAAACCCTGGAAGTGTCAGTCAGGCTGCAGATGAGCGACGCGGATGGGGTTTTGACATCATCCTCAATATACTGGAATTTTGTCAGGCCAGGTCAGCTCTGACCGCTGACCCGGCCTGACAGATGAAAGGTGCAGCAGATCACGACATCAAAAGATTTCCTTCGCCTGTTTTTTTAGTCCGATGATTGCAAATGACAACATTGCAGAGCCCTTAATTGACATTCAACAAACAGTTTGCATCTTCTATTTATCCGGCCAATAATGGTAAATAATTCAAAACACCGAACACAACGGGTGCTGACACTCCAAATCTGAGCAGACACCAGAAAACCTAATAGTGATATTAAGGAGGAACTCCAGACAGAGGCAACAGGGTGTATTTACTAAAGGTAAATAGACTTTGGACTTTGCAAAATGCAGTTGCACACTGTGAGAGAAGTTGCTCAAGAGCTTAGTAAATGAGCAGGAACTCTGCTGACTTCCATCATCCAATCAAGTGCAAGCAAAAATGCTGTTTTTATTTTTATTTTCCTTGCATGTGATTGGGTATTCTTTGCAAAATGAATCTTTACCTCATTTAATAAGCACTGGAGCAACTGCACTTGCAGAGTGCACAGTCTATTTGCCTTTAGTAAACAACCCCTAAATGTGGCCTCTGCTAACGCCAGCCAGGAAACACGGCACCTCTCCTATTCAGGTTTATTCTATAGACAAAATCACTAAAATCTCTGATAAGCTTTGATATGTTAAAACCGAACTCCAGGCACATATAATGGCACAGATCAATGCAGCTTGCATTTTTTATTTTTTTTTTCAAAGAAAGGCAAAACAAATACCCAAATTTTGCTTGGTAACAACTGGCAGAAGCAGCAAAAAGAGCCAATCAGGTGTGCTACATTATAAGGATGGGGTTTTGACATCATCCTCAATATACTGGAATGTTGTCAGTAGGACAGTTAGGCCTAGAGCAGTTAGACTAGAGTTGTAACTATCAGTAGGTTACCTATGAATATGAAGACATATTATTTTTTTCAGTAGGCCACTGTGGGCCAAGAAAGACAAAAAGAAAGAAAGAATAGGATGAGGGACTGAGGAAATTGATAGATAGATAGATAGATAGATAGATAGATAGATAGATAGATAGATAGATAGATAGATAGATAGATAGATAGAATATTACTTAATTTCAAAACTCTTTGTTGGTAGCATATGGAAAACCCCTTTTTTGTTGTCTGTTTCTCATTAGAACAATTTATTTTCATTTCCTGCCCTATTGACACAACAGGAAGTGAGAGGAAGACAAAAAAACTATCCAATGCAGGGCATTTCCCTTGGATAGGCAATTGTCACTGGAACAAATGCCCTAAATGTTCTCTCTATTCCTGTTATCATGACTCCCTATATCTTTCTAACCACCAGGACAAATATAAGGGGTGAATCTACCCAATGGGGACACAGATAGCAATAAAAACCTGACAGATGTTCTAACCCTTTGCAATTAGAAGCACTTTTAAGAGATAGGAGAGAAAGGAAAAATGGGAAGGAATGAAGGAAAAGATGGAAGGATGGGAAGAAGAGGAAAGGAATAGAAGGATGAAAGGAAGATAGGGGGTGGGAGGGAAAAAAGGACGCTAAGAAGGAAGGAAGAATGAAAGGAAGGAAGGAAATCAAACAAAAGGAAGCAATGTAAGGGAGGTAGAAAAAAAGGAAGCAAAGAGGAAAGAATGAGAAGGAAAGGGAAGGAAAAAAGTAGAAGGGAAGGAAGAATAAAAGGAAGGAAAAAAGAATGAAAGCGAGGATAGAAGAAGGTAAGGGAGGAAAGAGGGAAGGAAGAAAGAAAGGTAGGAAGAAGGGAAGGAAGGGGAAAAAAAGGAAGAGAAAGGAAAGGAGAAGGGAAGGACGGAAAGAAAAGGGAAGGAAGGAAGAAAGAAAGGATGGGTGGAAGAAGGGAAGGAAGCAAGGTACAAGGGAAGGAAGGAAACAAAGGAAGGACAAAAACAAGAAGGAAAAGAAAGGAAAGGAAACAAAGCTGTTAAAGGATATGTAGTGCCCTTTTTGGTGCACTCATAGTCAATGACCGGGCTCCTGGAGAAGGGATGGGCAGGAAGAAAAGAAAAGTGTTGAAGAATACAGAGAGTTCTTTTCAGCGCACTCTATCATAGTCAATGACTGGGCTCCTTAAGAAGGGTAGGGAAAGGAAGGAAGGAAGGAAGGAAGGAAGGAAGGAAGGAAGGAAGGAAGGAAGGAAAAGTGTTGAAGACTATGTAGAGTCCTTTTCAGCACACTCTATCATAGTCAATGACCGGGCTCCTGAAGAAGGGAAGTGAAAAAAAGGAAAGGAGGAAGGAAGGAAAGGAAAGGAAAGGAAGGAAGGAAATGTGTTGAAGAATATGGAGAGTCCTTTTCAGCGTACTCTATCATAGTCAATGACCGGGATCCTGAAGAAGGGAAGGAAGGAAGGAAGGGAAAGGAAAGGAAGGGAAGGAAAGGGAGGAAAAGTGTTGAAGAATACAGAGAGTCCTTTTCAGCGCACTCTATCATAGTCAATGACTGGGCTCCTGCACTGTGTCCATATTTGCCAGCAATGTAAAGGTTAATCCCTGATTGATTCTAATCTTTGTCTAATCCCTCCAGAGGATTTCCTCTCTGCAGACTATTCAGGAAAAGAAGAACTTGCCCTCTCAGAAATCTGTATTGACCACAACTGTTACCTTTGGCTCTGACCGCTGACCCGGCCTGACAGATGAAAGGCGCAGGAGATCACGACATCAAAAGATTTCCTTCGCCTGTTTTTATAGTCCGATGATTGCTAATGACAACATTGCAGGGCCCTTAATTGACATTCTGCAAACAGTTTGCATCTTCTATTTACCCGGCCAATAATGGTAAATAATTCAAAACACCCAACACACCGGGTGCTGACACTCCAAATCTGAGCAGACACCAGAAAACCTAATAGTGATATTAAAGGGGAACTCCAGACAGACACAACGGGGTGTATTTACTAGAGGCAAATAGACTTTGGACTTTGCAAAGTGTAGTTGCACACTGTGAGAGAAGTTGCTCAAGAGCTTAGTAAATGAGCAGGAACTCTGCTGACTTCCATCATCCAATCATCTGCAAGCAAAAATGCTGTTTTTTTATTTTCCTTGCACGTGATTGGGTATTCTTTGCAAAGTGAATCTTTACCTTTTTTTTTTCTTTCCTTCCTCACTAGACTCAGTGAGAGCAGTGAGCCAGGGGCTCCCACTGCTGTCAATCAAATCTAGAGACACTAAGGCAGCACGGTGGTGTAGTGGTTAGCACTTCTGTCTAGCAGTAGAAGGGTTGCTGGTTCAAATCCCAACCATTACACTACCTGCCTGGAGTTTGCATGTTCTCCCTGTGTGGGTTTCCTCCGGGTACTCTGGTTTCCTCCCACACTCCAAAGATATCCTGGTAGGTAATTGGATTCTGTCTACATTGGCCCTAGTATGTGTATGAATGTGAGTTAGTGGGCCTTAGATTGTAAGCTTCATGAGGACAGGGACTGATGTGAATGTACAATGCATATGTAAAGCGTTGCATCAATTGATAGTATTATCTAAGTACCTGAATTAAATAAGAGGTGAATGTTGTACTAGCAGATTTAAATACAGTAGCAAATTGAAGCCAAACTCCAGCACACACTTTATAATGAGTTACAGCAAACTGTTTTTTTTGTTTTTTTTTTGGGGGGAATAAAGGTTTTACATAAATCATGATCATTGTAAGCACTCCTGTCAGGGGTAAATGATTTGTCTCCTCCATGTATCTGCAAGAGAGCCTGTGTTTTTGAAAAACAACAGAGTTACCGGCTGCATCAACAGTTGAAAATAGAACGAAGCCTAAAAATGAAAACGAATGCAGCCATCACATCTAAGAATTGATAAGCTGCAATATAATTGTGCTGGGTTCACATCTAAGCCGCATGCGGCTCACAGCGGGGGTCCGGTGCATCCCCGTTTACCATTTCGGGTCCGATTTCAGTCTGAAGCAGACCAAAAGACGCACAGGGCTCCTGTAAAAATTTGCATCGGAGATATGGGAACCGGCTCCACAGAGAGTCGGTCACAATCTCCTGTTATTGCGAATTGCATGCAGCGATCCCACATTCAATTCACACTAGTCTGAACCCAGCCTTAATGTTAACTTGTTGCTTTGGCCTACACAGAGAAATCATAGATTCACTTTATGGCAGAACTGTCACCAGACTATCAGCAGTTAAAAAAATTTACGTTCTTAACAATAAATACAGTGCCTTGAGAAAGTATTCATACCCCTTTAAATTTTCCAAATTTTTCATGTTACAGCCAAAAATGTAAATGTATTTTATTGGGATGTTATGTGATGGACCAACACAAAGTGGCACATAATTGTGAAGTGGAAGGAAAATGATAAATGGTTTTCAACCTTTTTTTACAAATAATTATGTGAAAAGTGTGGGGTACATTTGTATGGCGCCCCCCGGAGTCAATACTTTGTAGAACCGCCTTTCACTGCAATTACAGCTGCAAGTCTTTTTGGGGGTGTCTCTACCAGCTTTGCACATCTAGAGAGGGACATTTTTGCCCATTCTACTTTGTAAAATAGCTCAAGATCTGTCAGATTGGATGGAGAGCGTCTGTGATCAGCAATTTTCAAATCTTGTCACAGATTCTCAGTTGGATTTAGGTCTGGACTGTGACTGGGCCATTCTAACACATGAATATGCTTTGATCTAAACCATTCCATTGTAGTTCTGGCTGTATGTTTGGGGTCGTTGTCCTGCTGGAAGGTGACCCTCCTCCCCAGTCTCAACAGGTTTTCTTCTAAGATTGCCCTGTATTTGGCTTCATCCATCTTCCCATCAACTCTGACCAGCTTCCCTGTCCCTGCTGAAGAAAAGCATCCCCACAACATGATGCTGCCACCACCAGGTTTTACGGTGGGGATGGTGTTTTCAGGGTGATGTGCAGTGTTAGTTTTCCACCACATATAGCGTTTTGCTTTTAGGCTAAAGAGTTAAATTTTGGTCTCATCTGACCAGAGCACCTTCTTCTACATGTTGTGTCCCCCACAAACTGCAAACGGGACTTCTTATGTCTTTCTTCTTGCCACTCTTCCATAAAGTTCAGATTTGTGGAGAGCACGACTAATAGTTGTCCTGTGGACAGATTCTCCCACCTGAGCTGTGGATCTCTGCAGCTCCTCCGGAGTTACCATGGACCTCTTGGCTGCTTCTCTGATTAATGCTCTCCTTGTTAGTTTAGATGGACGGCCATGTCTTGGTAAGTTTGCAGTTGTGCCATACTCTTTCCATTTTTGGATGATGGATTGAACAGAGCTCCGTGAGATGTTCAAAGCTTGGGATATTTTTTTTTATAACCTAAACCTGCTTTAAAAACTTCTCCACAACTTTATCCCTGACCTGTCTGGGATAATTGCAAGCCCTGCAACTCGTTATCACAATGCATTGCTGGGTCCGTTCAGATCGCACAAGTTATGTGCTGTGTTGTGTGAAGTAGTTCTAATCCTTACATTGCAATGGTCAAATGTTTATCTAGGGAAAACTGAATAGGTTGCATTACTTACCTTACCCCCAGTGCTTTCCTCTTCTTCCTGGTGTTCTGGCCTGTGGGTGGTCCCTCAGTATCATATTTACAATGCAGGGCAAATAACCCTACATTGTATGTGGAGGTGACTGGAGTGCAACTGCAGCTGGGAGCACTATGAGGGGAGAGGCATCACAGGACCAGTCCCCCTCACACCTTATTCCTGCGCCCTTAGCCCTTGTACACACGGTCGGAGATTCCGACAACCAAATCCGTCGGATTTTGTCCGTTGGATTTCGTCCGCCGGATTTTGTCCGAAACTGTTGCATACACACAGTCGGACGAAGTTGTCGGGAAATCCGATCGTGCAGAACGTGATGACGTTATTTCATTACGATGGGACTACGTTCACGCTAGTAGCCAATAGCTTTGGTGTAGGAATTTGATCTGAGCATGCGTGGCACTTTGTCCGATCGGAATTCTCTACACTTGATCGGAGTATGTCCGATCGGAGCATTTTGTCAGAAAATTTTAGCAACAAATTAGAAAATTTAGTCCGATGGAGACCACACACAGTCGGAATATCCGACAAAACGGTTCGATCGGACACATTCCGTCAGAATCTCCGACCGTGTGTACAAGGGCTTAGACTGAACAGACAACCAACCCTTTCAATATGGGGGGCGCTCCAAGGGTAGATTTTGTCTAAAACCTGGAGATGGCCTTTAAAGTCATGGGAGTCCATCTACAACTGTCTACTGTTGTAATGATTGCATAGACATGCTTCCTACATAGCAAAAGGGACATTTTGAACTTTCCCTAGTAGGTACAGTACAGATATCAAGATCCTACGCCAGCATAACAGAACACAGTATATAAAATTAATTATTTAATTCCTTTGGCTTAGATTGGAATCTGAGTTAGAAAAGTTAATAAAGGCAAAGTCATCCATTAAAGGGATCTTCAGCTTCAGACCATTTCCTGAAAACCCCATCATTGTATTCAAGAAAAGTTAATAAAGGTGAAGTCCCCATTAAAAGGGGCGATCACCTTCAGACACATCATGGTATTAACAGTCATGATTGTAGGACTAAGTGGATACTATGTCCACTAATCAGACGCATAGAACAGGGGTGTTCAAACTGCAGTCTGCGAGCCAGATGTAGCCCCTTTCTCACTTTTACCCGGGCCCTTGGGGCAATATTTCAGCCAATGATACAAACAATGGGGCACAATTCCTCCCAATGACATCAATGATGGGGCAAACTCCTCCCAATGACACCAACGATGGGACATCATTTCTCCCAATGATACCAAAAATAGGCCCCAATGACATCAATGAAGGGGCACAATTCCTGCCACTGACACCAGTGATGGGGCACAATTACTCTACTCCCACTGAAAAAAACAATGGGGCATTATATTTTCCCACTGAAGTTGGGACCTTTTCCACTCCCAATGACCACAGTCCAGCCCTCATAAAGTCTGAATGACAGAAAACTGGCCCTTTGTTTAGAAAATTTGGAGACCCCATTGCTTAGAATACGTTTTGGATCTGCTATGAGTTTTCTAGGGTGACCCGTTGAGAAGCAATGGGTTTCTGGAGCCGAACTGAGCCACTCCAAGAAAAACTAAGTGGGCCATAGATGGAATACACCTTTAAGATACAACAGCTGGGTTCCTTCTAGTGGCTAGCCTGAATTGTGCCTGAAGGGGGTGATCAATCCTAGCAATAAACACTGAGATTGAAATGCCTGTAGATAAACAGGGTCCAGTGTCCAGACAGCAGGAACCTGATCAATTAAGGCTATCATCCCTCTAATGAGGCCATCACCAGGCACCAATGTACAGAGGTGACCCCCTGATTTGTGACTGACACTTTTATTTGCCCGTCATCTCGTCTTAATGTACGAAAATAAATAATGCAAATCACCTATACAGTACGACCAATAAACCAATAAAGTCCAAAAAACCTGAGAAAGTGAGATGGAGGAACTTCTATGTATATTACAGGGATAGACACAGGGGAGCCATAATCTCCTCTGTAATCCTGACTGTTATAATTGATGAGAGGTGACTTCATTACTGTGTGATCATCTATTGTCAATCTACATTGTTGCAGCTCATGAGCAGTAGATGAGAATGTGAGAGTTCCTGACATCTGTCCATTTACCAATCTACTGTATGTCTGCCCGTTAATGGCTTGATAAAGGCAAGCTTTAAATTTTTTTGCATCACTTGCAATCAGATTTTTTTTTTGTGTATTATGATAGGCACATTGCATTTACACTCATTGATATCCATTTTGTGCGCTGCATAGCGTAGGAATACAGGCATACTGCATTTTTTTACAATGCACACCAATGCACTTGGTGTGAACAGGTCACATAGAAAACATTTGTTCTTTCAGTGTCCTAATGCACTAAGCACACTAATGCATGCTAATTTTCCAAAAGTGCGCTTTGACACGCACACCACGAAAGCTTAAATCCAGTCTTGGTGCTAGTTGGTCTAATAAGTAGCAAAGTTGAGTCAGGAAGTTGCTGCTGGATGGTCTTCAGCTGTTACCCTGTGACTTGAACCCTGATCTTTTACCTGAGACCTTTCTTGTTGCTGACCTGACCTGCCCTTGGACTGTATTTGCTCTGTCCGTCTGCTAATGACCTCATCTAGTTGCTGACCATGGCTTGTCCCTGCTGATTCTGGAGCTGACCTCCACTAGCTCCTGGCTATGGCTTATCTCTGCCAAATGTCTTGTGTGACCTTTGCTGGTCTCCTGAACACAACTCTGCTGACTTCCTGGAGACTTTGGGCTGTATCTTTAGCATTTCTGTGTGACTTCCCAGTTTGACTGCAGCCTGCTGACTTCTTGGTGTGGCCTTGGCCTGTCTTCCGATCATGATTTTGGTGACCTCCCAGTGTGACCTCAACCTGTTTCATGATGATGATTCTGCTGAGATCTTGGTGTGACCTCAGTCTCTCTCCTGACCACAATTCTGCTGATTTGCTGGTGTCACTTCTGCCTGTCCCCTGACCATGATTCTACTTCCTTCCCCCGGTGTAACCTCAGTCTGTCTCCTAGCGATGATTCTGCTGGCATCCCAATGTGACCTTAGTCTATCTCCTGACTACTATTCTTCTAACTTCCAGGTTTAACCTCGGCCTGTCCCCTGACCATGATTCTGCTGACTTCCCAGTTTAACCTCGGCCTGTCCCCTGACAATGATTCTACTTCCTTCCCAGTGTAACCTCAGCCTGTCACCTGACAATGATTCTGCTGGCATCCCAATGTGACCTTAGTCTATCTCCTAACTACTATTCTTCTGACTTCCAGATGTAACCTCAGTCTGTCTTCTGACCACAATTCTGCTGACTTCCCAGTCAATGACCAGGCCATTTTTTGCGATACGGCACTGCATCGCTTTAACTGACAATTGCACGGTCGTGCAACACGTTACCCAAACAAAATTGATGTCCTTTTTTTCCCCACAAATAGGGCTTTCTTTTGGTGGTATTTTATCACCTCTGCGCTTTTCATTTTTTGTGCTATAAACAAAAGAACAGCGACAATTTTTAGTCGCCGAAAGGAAAAGCAACATAAGGTAAGGTCAATTTGCCCAGCCAAGCCAACCTGCCACAGTAAAACTGCGGCGGCTGGTCCGGACCAGCCTCATCAATGCACATCAGTGAAGGCGAAAAATTACTTAGTTACAAAATTTACTGACAGAAAAAAAGTGAAAAACATTGTTGGTCTTTTTTTTTTTTTTTTTTATAAAAAACCCAGCAGTGATTAAATACCACAAAAAGAAAGCTCTATTTGTGTGAAGAAAATGATAAAAATGCATTTGGGTACAGTGTAGCATGACTGCGCAATTGTCATTCAAAGTGCGACAGCGCTGAAATCTGAAAAATGCCATGGGCAGGAAGGGGGTATAAGTGCCTGGTAGGCAAGTGGTTAATTGGCCACAGAACCTGTGTAATTAATATGTGTTCGGTTTTAAAGGGATGAGGTGGCAACCCTAGTGCGCAGTCATGTTGGAACAGGAAGAGGCCATCTCCAAACTGTTCCCACAAATTTGGGAGCATGAAATTGTCCAAAATGTCTTGGTATGCTGACGCCTTAAAATTTCCCTTCACTGGAACTAAGGGGACAAGCCCAACCCCTGAAAAACAACCCACCATAATCCCCCCTCCACCAAATGATTTGGACTAGTGCACAAAAGGAAGGTCCATAAAGATGATAATGTGGCTGATTTGGGGTACAGATAACATCACGCCAGTATAAGAACTGTAGGGTTGCCACCTCATCCCTTAAGAGTTTTCTTCACTGGAACTAAGGGGCCAAACCCAACCCCTGAAAAACAACCCCCCACACCATAATCCCCCCTCCACCAAATGATTTGCACCAGACAGAGTTGCCACCTCATCCCTTTAAACCCAAACAGACATGATCTACACAAGTTTTGAAGGCTAATTTAATGCAGTTAAGGCAACAAGTGAGTATAATTACCACCTTAATCAGCCACAGAACCTGTGTAATCAATATGTGTTTCAGTTTTAAAGGGATGAGGTGGCAACCCTAGTGTGCAGTCCTGTTGGAACAGGAAGGGGCCATTTCCAAACTGTTCCCACAAAGTTGGGAGCATGAAATTGTCCGAAATATCTTGGTATGCTGACGCCTTAAGAGTTAACTTCACTGGAACTAAGGTGCTAATACCCAACCCCTGAAAAACAACCCCACACCATAATCCCCCCTCCAACAAATGATTTGAACCAGTGCACAAAAGAAGGCCCATAAAGATGATAATGTGGCTGATTTGGGGTACAGATAACATCACGCCAGTATAAGAACTGTAGGGTTGCCACCTCATCCCTTAAGAGTTTTCTTCACTGGAACTAAGGGGCCAAACCCAACCCCTGAAAAACAACCCCCCACACCATAATCCCCCCTCCACCAAATGATTTGCACCAGACAGAGTTGCCACCTCATCCCTTTAAACCCAAACAGACATGATCTACACAAGTTTTGAAGGCTAATTTAATGCAGTTAAGGCAACAAGTGAGTATAATTACCACCTTAATCAGCCACAGAACCTGTGTAATCAATATGTGTTTCAGTTTTAAAGGGATGAGGTGGCAACCCTAGTGTGCAGTCCTGTTGGAACAGGAAGGGGCCATTTCCAAACTGTTCCCACAAAGTTGGGAGCATGAAATTGTCCGAAATATCTTGGTATGCTGACGCCTTAAGAGTTAACTTCACTGGAACTAAGGTGCCAATACCCAACCCCTGAAAAACAACCCCACACCATAATCCCCCCTCCAACAAATGATTTGAACCAGTGCACAAAAGAAGGCCCATAAAGATGATAATGTGGCTGATTTGGGGTACAGATAACATCACGCCAGTATAAGAACTGTAGGGTTGCCACCTCATCCCTTAAGAGTTTTCTTCACTGGAACTAAGGGGCCAAACCCAACCCCTGAAAAACAACCCCCCACACCATAATCCCCCCTCCACCAAATGATTTGCACCAGACAGAGTTGCCACCTCATCCCTTTAAACCCAAACAGACATGATCTACACAAGTTTTGAAGGCTAATTTAATGCAGTTAAGGCAACAAGTGAGTATAATTACCACCTTAATCAGCCACAGAACCTGTGTAATCAATATGTGTTTCAGTTTTAAAGGGATGAGGTGGCAACCCTAGTGTGCAGTCCTGTTGGAACAGGAAGGGGCCATCTCCAAACTGTTCCCACAAAGTTGGGAGCATGAAATTGTCCGAAATATCTTGGTATGCTGACGCCTTAAGAGTTAACTTCACTGGAACTAAGGTGCCAATACCCAACCCCTGAAAAACAACCCCACACCATAATCCCCCCTCCAACAAATGATTTGAACCAGTGCACAAAAGAAGGCCCATAAAGATGAAAATGTGGCTGATTTCGGGTACACATAACGTCACGCCGGTATAAGAACTGTAGTTTTGCCACCTCATCCCTTAAGAGTTTCCTTCACTGGAACTAAGGGGCCAAACCCAACCCCTGAAAAACAACCCCACATCATACTCCCCCCTCCACCAAATGATTTGAACCAGTTAGCCCTTGTACACACGGTCGGAGATTCCGACAACCAAATCCGTTGGATTTTGTCTGACGGATTTTGTCCGAAACTGTTGCATACACACGGTCGGACAAAGTTGTCGGAAAATCCGACGTGATGACGTTATTTCGTTACGACGGGACTACGTTCAGGCTAGTAGCCAATAGCTTTGGTGTAGGAATTTGATCTGAGCATGCGTGGCACTTTGTCCAATCGGAATTCTCTACACATGATCGGAGTATGTCCGATCGGAGCATTTTGTCGGAAAATTTTACCAACAAGTTGCAAAACTTGGTCCGTCGGATACTCCGACGGAAACAGTCCGATGGAGACCACACACAGTCGGAATATCCGACAAAACGGTCCGATCGGACACATTCCGTTGGAATCTCTGACCGTGTGTACAAAGGCTTATGCCACGTACACACGACCGGACTTTTCGAGGGACTAGGTACGACAGACTTTCGACGGAGTTCTGACAGAGTTCTGACGGACTTTCCGAATGAACGGACTTGGCCACACACAATCACACCAAAGTCTAACGGATTTGAACGTGATGACGTACGACTGGACTAGAATAAGGAAGTTCATAGCCAGTAGCCAATAGCTGCCCTCGCGTCGTTTTTTGTCCGTCGGACTAGCATACACACGAGCGGATTTCTCAGTAGGAACCGGGTCGGGCGGAGTTCTGGTAGAAAAATTTGAAGCATGTTCCATTTCTAAAGTCTGTCAGACTTTTGCAAATCAAAAGTCCGCTGCAGCCCACACACGATCGAATGGTCTGCCGGAATTGTTCCGTCTGACTTTTGTTGTTGAAAAGTCTGGTCGTGTGTACGCAGCATTAGAGTTGCCACCTCATCCCTTTAAACCCAAACACATATGATCTACACGGGTTCTGAAGGCTAATTTAATACAGATAAGGCAACAAGTGAGTTTAATTACAACCTTAATCAGCCTCAGAACCTGTGTAATTAATATGTGTTCGGGTTTAAAGGGATGAGGTGGCAACCTTAGGACCAGTGCACAAAGCAAGGTCCATAAAGATGATAGATAACGTGGCTGATTTCGGGTACACATAACGTCACGCCAGTATAAGAACTGTGACATGTAGGAAAAGAATCTTCACTGCGATGACATCCTCACTAAAAACCAGCCTGCAGCTAAATTTGGACAATATCCACCTCCAGCGTTCCCCTTGTAGAAATGAACTCTAACAGACAGATGTTATCAGGTTATCTCCATAGTGAACTCTCCTCGCGGTGACACCATTCCCCCCCGGTGACACATTCTCTTTCCAGAAGCCTCCCGCCCCGGCAGAGATGAAGGGTTAACTCATTGCGACCAGGCTCATTCCCAATTTAGAGAGCCGAGATCCTTCCATAAATCAAAAGTTACAAACAGACTTTGCGGTGTCATAACTCTTGTGACGGGCCGCGCTGTGATTGATTTCTAGACACCCTTCTCCAGGCTGATTACCATAATGCACACTTGTGGGACACTCCACGCGGGAGCGGAGAAGGGGGAGCCGCGCCGCCGCTCCATAACAAATGATCTCGACTCCACCTCGCCGAGAGTGATTTCCCTCCAATGTTTCATCATATCAAGAGGGAGAAAAGAGTCCTCAGGTTTGGGCAATCAATTACAGATATGTGTAGAGGCAGACACAATCATTTCAGTGATTGTCACCACTCCAGAGCGGTGACACGGCGGGGGGGGGGGGGGAGGGGGGATGTTGTAGGGGAGGGGGGGTTATCCATCAAGCCATTTTTATCCCGACACGTTGAGAAAGATGGGAGACAATTGTAGACTAACAGGCACCTGGATTGGATGGCATGAAAAATAGATACACTTTAAACATATACAAACCGTTAAAAGATACCTGACCATCAGGCCTCACGAGTCCCTGCAGAACGCTCATGAATTAGATCACAAAGGAGAATGGAGAGTGAAATTTTCCGATAACCTTGTGCGGGATGAGCCCCCCCCCCCCCCCCCCCACGCTCAGCACCACCGGGGCGGAAATCTGCGTCTACTGCGGGTGTGATTGATGCGCTGCGGCTTTAAGAAGTTAAAGCTAAACTCCGAGCAGATATTAAAAAAACATAAATGAATGCAGCTCTGTAATCATTTACTCATTGGTAAGGGACCAAAGGCGCATCAGAGCGCACGCACATTATTTGCGTGGTGCATTTAGGGTAGCCCGTCAAGCACTTCCGGGCACTTTTACCCCCTTGCTACCCAGCCCAATTTTTCAGCTTTCAGCACTGTCACACTTTGAATGACAATTGCGCGGTCATGCAAAATTGTGCCCATATGATATTTTTATCACTTTTTTAAACACAAATAGAGATTTCATTTGGTGGTATTTAATCACCACTGGGTTTTTTTTTGTTTTTTTTGCTAAATAAATGGAAAAAAAATATGTTTTTCTTAGTTTGTTGTAACATTTTGCAAACAGGTATTTTTTTCTCCTTCAGTAATGTGCGCCGATGAGGCTGGACTGATGAGCACTGATACGGCTGCACAGTTTTGCAGAACTGAGGGGCACTGATGAGGAAGCACTGATAAGGCTGCACTGTTTTGCGGGAACTGAGGGGCATTGATAGGCTGCACTGATGAAGCTGCACTAATGGGCACTGACAGGCTGCACTGATGGGCACTAATAAGCTGCACTTATGGGCACTGGTGAGGCTGCACTGATGGGCACTGATGAGGAAGCACTGATAAGCCTGCATGGTTTAGAAGAACTGATGGGCATTGATAGATGGCACTGATGGGCACTGCTAGGCTGCACTAATGAGGAGGCACTGATAAGGCTGCACTGTTTTACGGAACTGAGGGGCATTGATAGGCTGCACTGATGGACACTGATGAGGCTGCACTAATGGGCACTGATAGGCTGCACTGATAGGCACTAATAAGCTGCACTAATGGGCACTGATGAGGCTGCACTGATGGGCACTGATGAGGAAGCACTGATAAGGCTGCATGGTTTTGCAGAACTGATGGGCATTGATAGATGGCACTGATGGGCATTGATAGACGGCACTAATGGGCACTATGAGGCTGCACTAATGGGCACTGATAGGCTGCACTGTTTTACGGAACTGAGGGGCATTGATAGGCTGTACTGATGGGCACTGATGAGGCTGCATTAATGGACACTGATAGGCACTAATAAGCTGCACTTATGGGCACTGATGAGGAAGCACTGATAAGGCTGCATGGTTTTGCAGAACTGATGGGCATTGATAGATGGCACTGATGAGCATTGATAGACGGCACTAATGGGCACTGATAGGTGGCACTGATGGGCTGCTCTGATGGGCACTGATGAGGCTGCACTAATGGGCACTGATGAGGAGGCACTGATAAGGCTGCACTGTTTTGCGGAACTGATGGGCATTGATAGACGGCACTGATGTGAGTGAGTGAGTGACTTGTATAGCGCTACCTATGCAAACTGAATCGCCTCAGGGCGCTTTCTTGCCACCAGAGTCCATCTGCGGCTTTGCGTGGTCCTTTTTACCCCATGAGGTCCTGACACGCTTACAAACACATACAACATTGACATACACATACACATATTAAGGCCAATTTTTAGACAAGGTCTAATTAACCTACCAGCATGTCTTTGGAGTGTGGGCGGAAACCGGAGTACCCGGAGGAAACCCACGCAGGCACATGGAGAACATGCAAACTCCAGGCAGATGGTGTTGTGGTCAGGATTTGAACCAGCGACCCTATTGCTGCTAGGTGATGTGCACTGAAGAGCACTGATTCGCAGCACTGATTTTGCAATGATTTGTAGCACTGATTTCCACTGATTGGCACTGTTGGGGCTGCACTGATAAGCAGGACACTGATGATCAGGGCCCCACTTATCAGTGTAGATGTCCTCTTTCAAACTTGCAGGTTACCAGCTCTCTCCTCTTCTGACGCTGTGAAGGTGTAAATAAAAGAATGGCAATAACCGGCAAGTGTGTTTAAATTGTGATCAGCTGTGATTGGACACAGCTGATCACGTGGTAAAGAGTCGCTGTGATTGGCCGTTTACCCTAATATGTGATCAGCTGTGTCCAAAGAACACATCAATCACAGTGGGAGCGCAATCACGGAAAGACCTCATATGACTCCTTCGCGTGATCTGGCCGACCGCGCTGTAGCCTTCATTCTGCTATAGCGTGGTCGGCAAATGGCTAAAGAGTAACTCCAATTTTGATGAGAAATAAACACATTCCCCTCTGGGTGACCTCTGTACATTACAGGGGTTGTAACAAACTTTTTTGCAGATTCCTACCTTTTGTTATACTGAAGAAATAGCTGTTTGTTTGTCTGTGTCCATGTGCGATCTGATTGGGAGTGATTTTATAATTATCAATCAGCTGCTGCACCTGCAGGGCTCTAATGGGGAAAGTGTCAGGATCTGCCTCCCTTTAGAGGTGATTTTCCTTTGGAAGTATCTCACCAAAAATTCCATTTTTGTTGCAGGGGATGCCCAAAATCGAATTTGTCTCTTAGTGCAGACTTCTGGGAAAAACAATCAGCCAATCACACAAGCGGGAAATTACATTTCTGGGGGGCACTCTGTATACCATCTGTGTACAGAACACCTCCAGGTCGCCATATTGCATTTTACATAAAATTACAGAGCTGCAGATAGAAAAGGAAAGGTCTTTTTTTTTTTTGCACATTGGTATGCGCAAGCTCGCCACATAAAAATAATTCACACTCACCTTATGGTTTGAACAAGCTCTTTAGGGCAGTCGGTTCATTTCAATGGGCTGCCCTAGGCAAAAAAGTAGTGCAGGCACGATTTAAAAAAATAGTTTTTTTATGGTTCGATGCGTTTTGGTTGCTGCGAACACATGTGCGTTTGCTAGATGTGTGGGGGTGCCAATAGGAATTAAGAGAAGGCAGAATGTTTTCATGCAGTGAAGGAGATCGCACGACTTCACACACGACCCGCACCGCACCTGGTGCGAAGAAGCCCTGAATGTATTTTTTTAAAGCGGAGGTCCACCCTAAAGTGGACCTTCCGCTCATCGGAACCCTCCCCCCCTCCGGCGCCACAATTGGCACCTTTCAGGGGAGAGGGGGGTGCAGGTACCTGTACAGTACAGGTATCTGCACCCACTTCCGGGATAGCTCTCTGCGGAAAGGGGCGTAGATTACGCCCCTTTCCGAAAGTCCCCCACTGCCTGCTGGGAAACACACAGTTCCCAGAGGCAGCGGGTCCATCCTTTTTGCGCAGCGCGACTCGCGCATGCGCAGTAGGGAACCGGGAAATGAATCCGAAAGGCTCCACTTCCTGATTCCCATACCCAAGATGGCGGCGGCAGCACCCGAGAGACGATCGAGAGATCGGCTTCGGGTGCCGACATTGCGGGCGCGCTGGACAGGTAAGTGTCACTATTTTAAAAGTCAGCAGCTGCAGTATTTGTAGCTGCTGGCTTTTAAAAAAAAAAAAAACGCGGACTCCCGCTTTAAATGCAAGCAGTGTACCTGAATGTGACCTCTTATTAGACATGTGCAGAATGAAAAAATGTTTTGTTTCGTTTTGTTTCGTTAATTTACATAAATTAGTTTAGTTAAATTCCTTTAATTTGTTTACGGAATTTGTTTTCGAATCGTTTTTTGGATAAAAGTTTTCCAATTTGAAAAATGTTTGAATTAGAAAAATCTTTAAATTCAAATTCATTTTGAATTCGAATAGGTTTCCAATTTCCAAAGAGAATAAAATAGAATAGAAAATAAAGGAATAGAATGGAAAAAATAATAATTTTTCTAATCTATTCTACTCCTTGATTTTATTCTATTATAATTCTTATTCTATTCTATTTGATGCTCTTTGAAAATTGGAAAACTATTCAAATTCGAATTTCATTCGAATTTTTTTTTCCGTTACTTCAGATTCGTTGAAATTCGGTACTATTCTAATCATTTGAATTGTCTGAATTTTAATTTGGAACAAAACGAACTGCACATGTCTACCTCTTATTAGCGGCTTGCTGTCCATGTACAGCAGGACTGGAGGAAATAGCAGCACAGGGAGCCAATCAGCTCCTGTGCTGTTGAAAAACATGCTGATAATAGCAGAGAGCAGAGCGACAGAGAGATGAGCTCATCAATGTGCTGCTTCTCCTTTCACTCTCCAGTCACAGGCTGGGGGCACGTTCCGGGATGACCTGAGTTCAGAGGAAGTGGGATAAATGACCGTCAGACTAGATGCCATCTAGTGTCAGAAAAAAGTACTGCAGGGGAAAATCTGGATTGAAGCTTATTGTAACACCAGAAACTCTTTTTCTTTTGATTTTTTTTGGCTTGAGTTCTGCTTTTGAAAGAGAGTACCACTCACAGCACAGGATTTCTAGCAGTTCACTGGCAGGGGTTTGCGGTGTGTCTTTGCATGCGCAGGGGGTCTGGTGCATGTGCAGGGGGTCTGGTGCATGCACAAACATGCTGCAGGGACCACAAGGTCCTGTAGACCTGGCAAAGATCCTTTCAGCGTGTCTGCACATGTGCCAGAAATGGATTCAAGATGGCGGAGCCGGAAAGGACCAGTGTAGGGAGATCTTTCCCATTAGCAAGACAACGCTGGACTCCATGGACTAGTAAGTATATATATATATATATATATATATATATATATATATATATATATATTTTTTTTTTAATACAGGCACAATTTGGAAGATTTAAAGTAATTGTTATACTGACCTGCCCTGTGTAAGGGTTTTGCATAGAGCAGCCCCGATCCTCCTCTTCTCAAGTCCCCCGCCGGTGCTCTGGGTCCCTCCCCCTTGCCGAGTACCCCCCATAGCAGGCCGCTTTCTATGGAGGGGGGGCACTCGTGCTTGCTCGCTCTTGAACCCCACTCTGTGTCCAAAAGACGGCTCAGCCCCGCCCCCCCTGTCCTGCCTCACTGGCTGTGATTGACAGCACTGGGAGCCAATCAAGAGGGAGATACCCGGGAGAGCCTCGGCTCTCGTGCCAATCGCTGGATCTAGATCAGGCTTAGTTAAATATTAGGAGGGGGCTGAGTGGGGGGCTACATACTGGAGGTTTTTTACCTTCATGCATAGAATGTATGAAAATAAAATTCCTTCGGCCTTTACAACCACTTTAAAAATTGTATTTTTGATAGTAAGGATGAAGTTACTTTTTAACCATAAAACAGCACCAAAACGCACAACACTCATGTTTTCATGTTTTTTGCGAAAACGTGAAAATTCCGGCAGTGCAAAGGCGTGAAATATAAAATTATGTATTATCCCAACCTGGCTGCAAAAGTGGAAATACCCTTGAAGCAGGGCCGGATTAAGAGCATCATGTGCTTGGTGCTGAGGATTTTGGTGGGCCTTTTACTGGGCACCCTTCTGCTTTCCAAGAGCCTGTGCTGGTGTGCGCCCAAACTCAAAAGTAGCGCAGCCGCACAGGCATAACACTAGGGAAACCTGCCATTTGATTTGCCAAGTTTCTGGAGGGCCGTGCATTGGCGTGCACTCTGAGCTGAAAAAGTGCAGCTGCGCAGGCCTAACACTATGGAAGCCCCAGACTTCTGTAAGAGCCCTTTCACACTGCCGCGCCCATAGCGTCAGCGGTAAAATGCCGCTATTTTTAGCGGCGTTTTACCATCAGATTTGCAGCACATTTTGGCCGCTAGCGGGGTGCATTTGCCCACCGCTAGCGGCCGAGAGAGGGTTAAAAACGCCGGCAATACGCCGCAATAGTGGCGTTTTGCTGGCGGTATCACAGCGCTGCCCCATTGATTTCAATGGGGAGCAGTGGTGGAGGAGCGGTAAACACACCGTTCCTTCACCGCAGTTTGAGGGCGGATTGCAGGCGCTATTTCTAACGCTATAGCGCCTGCAAAACTCCCTCAGTGTGATAGGGCTCTAAGAGCCCTGCATTGGCGTGCCCCAGGCTTCTCATGCAGTGACCATTATCAATCCCACCACCCTGCCCCGGCGGTGCATGTGGAATGCAGGGCCCGTCAGGGGAGATCTCTTCCCGTTGACTTATTGCTTTCCATGTCCTTTTTGGGGGGGCTGGGCCTATATTAAGGTAGGGGTCTGGAGCTGCAGCTCCAATAGCCCCTATGTTAATCCAGCCCTGCTTTGAAGCATACCATGAATATAAGTAGCAAATAAAAAGTAACAATGTAATAAGAATATAATAGTGTAACAACAATTTAACAATAATAATAACAACAATGTAATAATGTAACAACAAAAACATAATATAAAACTATATAATAATGTAATAACAATGTACTGTATTATTAATAATAATAATAATCAGGGCCAGGACAAGGGTTGGGCAGGAGGGGCGGCTGCCCTGGGCACTGCAGTATCATGTGAGGTGGGGGGGCACCACGAGGAGAGTGGGGGGGGGGATAAATTGTTCTAGGAGGGGAAATTTGGGGAGGTGTGCTAGGAGCAGTGATTTGGGGGATCTGTGTTGGGAGTGGGGATGGGTGAAGGGGGATTTGTACTAGGAGGGGAAATGTGGGGATGTGGGGGGTTTGTGCTAGAAAAGGTAATATGGCGGGGGGGAGGGGGGATTTGTGCTAAGATCAGATTTTTTTTGGGGGGGGATTTATGCTAGTAGGGATGATGGGGGGGGGGAGAGTCTGTGCTCGAGGGGGAATTTGAGGGGTAGAGGATTTGTGCTGGGGAGAAGTTTTTTTGTTGGGGGGGTTGTACTGGTGGCATATGGGGAGAGAGAGGATTTGAGCTGGGGGGCAAAGATTTGTGCCACGAGGGGGGATTTCAGGAGGGGGTTGGATTTGTACTGGGAGGAAGGGGAGATTTATACTTAGGGTGAACATGCACCTTAGTGCTCGATTTTCTTTGGGGGGGGGGATTTATGCTAGTAGGGATGATTGGGGGTATTTGTACTAAGAGGGGGGAGAGAATTAGTGCTCGGAGGGGAAATTTGAAGGGTAGAGGATTTCTGCTAGGTGGGGGGAGTTTTTTTTGGTGGGGGGTTGTGCTGGTTACATATGGGGAGAGATAGGATTTGAGCTGGGGGTGCAAATATTTGTGCAAGGAGGGGGTTGAATTTGTACTGGGAGAAAGGGGAGATTTATACTTAAAGGAGTTGTAAAGGTTCATGTTTTTTCACCTTAATGCATCTGATGATTACCGCCCCCCCCCCCCCCCCCAGCCCCCACGGTTTACTTACCTGAGCCCTCGAAAGTCCCACGCTCGATCGTTGCCCGGGCTTCTCGGCTCCTCATTGGATAGATTGATAGCAGCGCAGCCATTGGCTCGTGCTGCTGTCAATCAAATCCAATGACGCGGGCACTGGGGGCGGGGCCGAGTCCTGCAGGACTCTGCGGCTATGGACACCGGATGCAGGACTCGGAAGCGCGCCCGCATGGTAGCCCCCCGGGAGAACGCTTCTCCCAGGGGGGTTATCTGAGATGGGGAGGAGTTAGGAGAGCCACTGGGGACCCCAGAAAACGCCATTCGGGGCAAGTTTATGCAAAATAAGCTGCACAGTGCAGGTAAATATGACATGTTTGTTATTTTAAAAAAAATTAAAAAATCGAGCCTTTAGTGTAATTTTAAGGGTGAATATACACCTTAGTGCTTGATTTTTATTGGGGGGGGGGTGAGATTTTTGCTGACACATAATCATACATCTTGGGGGGGGGGGGCAATTTGGCATGTTTGCCCTGGGCTCTACATGACCTTGTCCCAGCACTGATAATAATAATAATGACACCACAATAATGTAACAACAAACTAATAACAACACAATAATATAACAAAATAATAATAACAACACAATAATATAACAACAAAATAATAACAATACCAATAATACAATAATAATAATGACAACAATATAATAGTGAAACAGCAACATAAAAAGAAATCAGAAAATAAATTTCTTGCCCAGGTGAATAATAATACAATAATGTAATTATAAAACAAAATAATAATAATAACAAAAAATGTAACAACAAAATAATAATATAACAATGTAGCAACAATATAATAATAATACCAATATAATAATGACAACAACAATATAATAGTGAAACAGCAACATAAAAAGTTATCAGAAAATAAAGTTTCTTGCCCAGGTGATTAATAACACAATAATGTAATTATAAAACAAAATAATAATAACAAAAAAGTCATGTAACAACAAAATAATAATAATATAATAATGTAGCAACAATCAAATAATAATACCAATACAATAATAATAATAATAATAATAATAATAATAATGGCAACAACAATATAATAGTGAAACAGCAATAGCAATATAAAAAGAAATCAGAAAATAAAATATACAAAATAAACAGTAAATTAGTTAAAAGGTATCGTTTTCCTGGGATTTACAATGCAAAGGTCTTCGATTGGGATAGTTAGAACACAGCTGTATCCACCCTAAACTCAAATATCAGTTTTGGCTGGACTGAGCCTTTAAATTTTTGAATTGGGACCTCGATTCATTCAACCTCCTAATTTGATACAAAGATGAAAAAAAAATCATCATTATTCCCATTCAATCCCGTCACCGAAATAAGCGTTATCATTACATGCAGGTTAAACCGCCAGATCCGAATTGCGGTTTTCCATCTCCGGGAAGGAATTTATTAGAAAAGTGACTTTCGGAGAGCCCATAACTCCGTAATGTCTTTTTTTAAGCAAAGTGGGGAAGAATTTGAGAGTCACAGCTGCAATTGTAACATTACGGTGCAAGTCAATAAATCTCGACGCGCGGTGCAGATTGCCTGTCTGTCCAAACCTCATTGTTGCGAGGGGCCAGCCAGCCTCGCTTTAAGAAATGTATGTGCACCTCAAACTAATTTTATCACCTTCATTTGTAAACTAGTCAATCAATCATAAGTCCTCGGGCCCGTTTTAATACAAAGAGAGGGAGTGCATTTTCATGCATTTTCAGAGGCGGCGGTCGGGGATTAATCTCAACCTGATCAGACAAGCCTTGCCCTCATCTCAATAGACCGTCATTAAGGTCAACAATGTATATTAAAAAGCTGATCAATGTAGTGCGCAATGGAGCTATTTCACAGATTGGCAAAAACCGATGTCTTGCCATAGAGGGGAAGACAGGCGGGGAGAAATAGATATCGGAACGGAAGGCTTGACGCCAGCGCCATTCTGTTAGTTAATTCGCATGACTGTGAGCAGATATATTGCAGTATAAAGTAATGAGGTTTATATCTTTTTTTTTGTGTTTGTTATGAATTAGGATCTGGGCTTTAATGAAAAATTTTGGAGTAATGGAAAATGGAGATACCTTCTTATATCATTAGGTCTCATTCGCACCAAGTCACGCAACAATGCATGCGTCCTGGTGTGAAAAGTGCGCACAAATGCGCTTCCATGCATTGTTTAATGCATCACAGTTCCTGGTGTGAAAAGTGCGCACATGCGCTTCCATGCATTATTTAATGCATCACAGTGCTTATTTCAATTTTTTTTTTTACTTCAGACTTTATTTAAATGTTACAATTCATATAAAGTGAACCTTCACCCTAGGCTGCAATCATATCTGAGCATTCGCGAAACGAGCAAAAAATAAAAATAAAAGTGTGGCGCTTGCAGGGCCATTCATTGTTAATGGCACTCCAAACCAGGGCAAGGACAAGGGGTGGGCAGGAGGGGCACTATAGTACCATATGGGGTAGGGGGACACCACAAGCAGTTTAGGGGGAGGGAATTTGCGTTGGATGGGGGAATTTGGGGGTGGGTAGTAGGGGGTAAGAATTGTTCTAGAAGTGGAAATTTGGGGAGGTGTGCTAGGAGCGGTGATTTGGGGAGATTTGTGTTGGAAGGGAGATGGGTGAAGAGGATTTGTGCTAGGAGGGGGAATTTGGGGGGGTTTCTGCCAGGAAAGGTAATATGGTTGTGAGGAGCGATTTATGCTAAGATCAGAAAAAAGTTGTTTTTTTGGGGGGGGGGGGCATTTATGCCAGTAGGGACGATTGGGGGTATTTGTGCTAGGGGGATGGGGATTTGGAATGGGGGGAGAGGTTTTGTGTTCGGGGAAATTTGAGGGATGGAGGACTTGTGCTAGGAGGGTGAAGTTTTTTTTTTTGGGAGGGGGGGATTTGTGCCGAGGGCATATGGGGAGAGGGAGGATTTGAGCTGGGTGTGGCAAAGTTTTATGCCAGGAAAGGGGATTTAGGTAGGGGCATGGCTTTGTACTGGGAGGGGGGGATTTTTGATGACGCATAAACATACATCTTGGGGTGGGCAGGAGGGGCAGCTGTCCCAGGCATTGTGGTACCATGTGGGGTAGCGGGACACCACAAGCAGATTGGGGGGGAGGGAATTTGTGTTGGATGGGGGAATTTGGGGGAGGGTGGTAGGGGGTAAGAATTGATCTAGGAGGGGAAATTTGGGTAGGTGTGCTACGAGCAGTGATTTGGGGGAGGGGATTTGTGAAGAGGATTTGCGCTAGGAGGGGGATTTGGGAGGTTTGTGCTATAAAAGGTAATATGGTTGCGAGGAGGGATTTGTGCTAAGATCGGAATTTTTTTTTGGGGGGGGGGATTTATGCTAGTAGAGACGATTGGGGGTATTTGTGCAAGGGGAGGGTATCTGCAATGGGGGGAGAGGTTTTGTGCTCAGAGCGGAAATTTTGAGTTTGGAAGACTTGTGCTAGGAGGGGATATGTGCCGAGGGCATATGGGGAGAGAGAGGATTTGAGCTGGGTGGGGCAAAGATTTGTGTCAGGAGATGAGATTTCAGCAGGGGCGTGGATTTGTACTGGGAGGAAGGGGGCGGGGTTATGCTTAGGGGGAACATGCAGATTAGTACCCAATTTTTTTGGGAGGGGGGGATTTTTGATGCTGGGCTCAGCCTTCCTGGGCCACTTACAAGGGAGTAGCGAGGTGACAGTGGGCAGAAGACTCAGGGATGCCGGCAGCATCTCTCAAGAGGAGTAAATTGCGGCCTGCTAATAGGAAGCTTCCTGAAGGTAGACATTGTTCCTGCTTTCTCCTACTCTACTCGAACCTTTCCCTATTGCTATCACGATCCCTATCAGACAGGGGACCTGTCACTAACCTGTCCACTTGCATAAAGGGCATCAAACAAAGGGGACAGAGTCTTAAGTAGACTCTACCTGACCTATGGTGGTCACCATTCAACTGGATCACTGCCTGAGTGACCGAGGAAACAATAGAAAAACATAGCTTCTCCTAACTTCCTCCATCATCTGCATCTGTGGACGAGCGCCACCCGCAGTGGAGAATATAGACTGCACCTGCCTACACCTGTGCTACTTGAGTGGAAATAAATTCTGGGATGCTGTATCTTCCTGACACTCATTAGAACTGAAGAAGTGGCTTAGATAAACTATGAAACATCTGCAATATTACAGAACAAGTCCAATTTTGACCTACTACTAGATACTGCTCACCATGACCTGGATAGCTGAGACAGTTCTTGTTACCCATATCAGTAAACTAGATTTTCATTTATTTTCTCCCGTGCAGCACTTGGCGAACTGGAGAAACTGACCAGTTCCTCTGGGCAACACGATCTGTTCCTGTATGTCCAAAGAACAATGGAGGTCCCTGCTATCAAAGATCACCAGCCAATAGGGATTTCCCTGTTTTCAGTTGAGTGGTGGAAAAGGTCTGATAACCGGCATGGCTTCATTGGGAGAGATTTTTCTGCCACCTGAGCCATTTGGCACCGAAAGATTCCTCTAGTTACTTCTCTTTAGGTAAATGGAAGACTCAGCGGCTAATGGCGGAAGTAGCTTGGCTGAAATGGAAAGCTAGTAGCCAGTCATATATATTCCGGGCTGGGAGGAGGTAATCACAGCCATGTTTCTGGAGGCCCAAGTTGGGATGAATCTAGGGGAGAAATGTGGGGTACTTTTCCCCCTGGGCCTGTATCAATAAGATATACCATTGTATATTGGGTTGGTGGCCTTGGGTGGAGATACTATACCATTCATACCATCTTCTTCCCATTTATACCTGCGGTCAAAATATCTGACAGAGGGAGGTGATCCTGCACTGGCTTCTGAGTGGCCAAATGACAAGAGCCACTAAGAGAAATTATGTTGGAAGATGTAACATGTCGTGTCTAAATAAGGTCCTGTGTCCGTGGGCTTTTGGGCTTGATGGCATCAGTTTGACATCAGATTTGAATGCTTTAGAGGTCATTCAGAAATCACTGGCAGGTAAATCTAACCTGCGGTTGACCTTCTAACCTGCATTTTGCATCCACATAGACTTGTATGAAACTACAAAACCCATTTGAAGTAAACAAAAGCCCATTGACACAGGCCCTAAACTAGGTGCTCTGAGAACACCCAACATTCACTATGTCCAATAGTAACTAAGACACTTTGCTTGGAACACCCATGTAGGGAGGTACAGTCTGTGTTCTCCAATGTAGGTGGCACTTGACCAGAGCTGTACCGCAGCTGTAGGGAAGGTCAAGAGAAACTTGGTTTCTCTATTGATCCCTTGGTTCCGGTTGGCTACGCTGCATCCAGGTGACCCTGGCAGCCATCTTGGTTCCCTTGGTTCCTTAGTTCCAGTACCAGTTGGCTACTCTGCATCTACCTGTCCCTGGCAGTCATCTTGGGTCAGGCAGAGTCCTTTTAAGTCCCTGCCCCTAGAGTTTGAAGTGCTTTGGCGAAGTGGCTAGTGTAAAGGGAGTATACCCGTCTGTAGGGAGAGGATCTGGAGGCTTAGGGAAAGCTCAGGGACTACGTCTACTCCTCTGCAAGCCCCCTCTTGGGTTGGACTGACCACGTTGCACACCACCTTCCTCAGCAAGCGTTTTCTTCAGCTCTGGCCTACTACTGCTGACTGCTGCAATGACTGTGAGTTCCTGGGTGTGTGACCTCCCTGCCGGGCTGTTGTACTCTTTAACAAGTTCCTCAATACACTGGTTTCTGCAATCTGGACCTCTGTGTGACCTCCCCGCCGGGCTGTTGTACTCTTTAACAAGTTCCTCAATGCACTGGTTTCTGCAATCTTGACCTCAGTGTGATTACTCCTGCAGCACCATGCGGCACCTGACCCACACCCACTTTAGCCCATAGAAATCTGCCTCTGCCATGAAAGGACCACTTGGTTCTGTTTCACCCCCGACAAGGACATTGGATTCCAGCCCTCCCGGAATTAAAAGGCTTCTCTACCCAGTGTGAGGAAGTTGTTACGAGTGGAGTAGCCTTTTCAGAAGTTTGTAAGATCCTGTGAGACGTGCCTTCATTCAATAGACAAACTTGGTTTCTCTATTGATCCCTTGGTTCCGGTTGGCCATTCTCCATCCAGGTGACCTTGACAACCATCTTGGTTCCCTTTGGTCATCTTGGTTTCCTTGGTTCCAGTACCAGTTGGCTATGCTGCATTCACCTGTCCCTGGCAGTCATCTTGGGTCAGGCAGAGTCTTTTTAGGTCCCTGCCCCCAAAGTTTGACATGCTTTGGCGAAGTGGCTAGTGTAGGGGGAGTATACCCGTCTGTAGAGAGAGGATCCGGAGGAGTAGGGAAAGCTCAGGGAGTACGTCTACCCCTCTGCAAGCCCCCTCTTGGGTTGGACTGACCATGTTGCCCACCACCTCCCTCAGCAAGCGTTTTCTTCAGCTCTGGCCTACTACTGCTGCATTGACTGAGTTCCTGGGTGTGTGACCTCCCCGCCGGGCTGTTGTACTCTTTAACAAGTTCCTCAATACACTGGTTTCTGCAATCTGGACCTCAGTGTGATTACTCCTGCAGCACCATGCTGCACCTGACCCACACCAACTTTAGCCCATAGAAATCTGTCTCTGCCATGAAAGGACCACTTGGTTCTGTTTCGCCACCCGACAAGGACATTGGTTTCCAGCCCTCCCTGAATTAAAAGGCTTCTCTACCCAGTGTGAGGAAGTTGTTACGAGTGGAGTAGCCTTTTCAGTAGTCCCATCACAGCGGAAATCAGAAGTTTGTAAGATCCTGTAAGACATGCCTTCATTCAATAGAGAAACTTGGTTTCTCTATTGATCCCTTGGTTAGAGTTGGCCATGCTGCATCCAGGTGACCTTGGCAACCATCTTGGTTCCCTTTGGTCATCTTGGTTTCCTTGGTTCCAGTACCAGTTGGCTATGCTGCATCCACCTGTCCCTGGCAGTCATCTTGGGTCAGGCAGAGTCTTTTTAGGTCCCTGTCCCTAAAGTTTGACATGCTTTGGCAAAGTGGCTAGTGTAAGGGGAGGATACCTGTCTGTAGGGAGAGAATATGGAGGAGTAGGGAAAGCTCAGGGACTACGTCTACTCCTCTGCAAGCTCCCTCTTGGATTGGACTGACCACGTTGCACGCCACCTCCCTCAGCAAGCGTTTTCTTCAGCTCTGGCCTACTACTGCTGACTGCATTGACTGTGAGTTCCTGGGTGTGTGACCTCCCCGCCGGGCCGTTGTACTCTTTAACAAGTTCCTCAATACACTGATTTCTGCAATCTGGACCTCAGTGTGATTACTCCTGAAGCACCATGCTGCACCTGACCCACACACACTTTAGCCCATAGAAATCTGTCTCTGCCATGAAAAGACCACTTGGTTCTGTTTCGCCCCCGACATGGACATTGGTTTCCAGCCGTCCCTGAATTAAAAAGCTTCTCTACCCAGTGTGAGGAAGTTGTTACGAGTGGAGTAGCCTTTTCAATAGTCCCATCACAGCGGAAATCAGAAGTTTGTAAGATCCTGTGAGACGTGCCTTCATTCAATAGACAAACTTGGTTTCTCTATTGATCCCTTGGTTCCGGTTGGCCATGCTGCATCCAGGTGACCTTGGCAACCATCTTGGTTCCCTTTGGTCATCTTGGTTTCCTTGGTTCCAGTACCAGTTGGCTATGCTGCATCCACCTGTCCCTGGCAGTCATCTTGGGTCAGGCAGAGTCTTTTTAGGTCCCTGCCCCCAAAGTTTGACATGCTTTGGCAAAGTGGCTAGTGTAGGGGGAGTATACCCATCTGTAGGGAGAGGATCCGGAGGAGTAGGGAAAGCTCAGGGAGTACATCTACCCCTCTGCAAGCCCCCTCTTGGGTTGGACTGACCACGTTGCCCACCACCTCCCTCAGCAAGCATTTTCTTCAGCTCTGGCCTACTACTGCTGCATTGACTGAGTTCCTGGGTGTGTGACCTCCCCGCCGGGCTGTTGTACTCTTTAACAAGTTCCTCAATACACTGGTTTCTGCAATCTGGACCTCAGTGTGATTACTCCTGCAGCACCATGCTGCACCTGACCCACACCAACTTTAGCCCATAGAAATCTGTCTCTGCCATGAAAGGACCACTTGGTTCTGTTTCGCCCCCGACAAGGACATTGGTTTCCAGCCCTCCCAGAATTAAAAGGCTTCTCTACCCAGTATGAGGAAGTTGTTACGAGTGGAGTAGCCTTTTCAGTAGTCCCATCACAGCGGAAATCAGAAGTTTATAAGATCCTATAAGACGTGCCTTCGTTCAGCTCATCCCGGAACGGGTTAATTCATGAAAAACAGCGTGAAGGATGCCAGAAGATTAAGATTAAGCCCTGCAGAAGAGAATGTTCTAGCCAGAAATTGGTTTAATTAATAGCACATTCTACATAATGATTACAGTGTAATTGCACTGCCTAACAGAGCACCATTAAATAAAGCCGGTCTTCCTTTACAACACCCTAAGGCTAAAAATAATGAGTTACATTTCAAATCACTATGCAACAGGTTCATAAATAACAGTTAAGCCTATACAAGGTGAATACTTATAAATAATAAATATTTGCCTTTTGTAATTGAAGAAAAAAATGACAGCCTTCCCTTTTCTGCGGCAAGGCGGATCGTCGCGTTATAATTCCGGAGAAGCCATCGCCGTGATTTCTCAGGAAGGCGATGAATAATTTATTCAAATGCTAATATTCCCAGTAGTCTGACTATGAGGAGCAAATATTCATATAGAAGGAGTAAATGGACGGACGATCGCCCAAGGCGCGTGCTCTTTGATTGCGTTCTCCCCCCCCTCCTTGCCAGGATGTGTCCATTCTAAATGGGGTGAGAAGAAAAAAAGGGGGGGGGGGAGGCAGCATCACCCACAAATTTTATGAAATTAAACTACACGAAGGTTCACGTGTGCAGAAACTACTTTTTGAAAAGTAGATGGATATTAATTCAGATACACAAAAATAAGAGAAAACAAACTGTGCGTCTTAAAAAAATGTAAAGAACGTAGAAATCAGCAACACAATGCACAATAACGCATTACACGGTAGCGTGTTGTGATGTCCTGTTGTGCAAAGAGTTGAAAGAATTGTTTTTTGTTAAAAGAAAAATAAAACGTAAAAACTGCAATGCATTGTGACAATACACTGTAACGCGAGGGCACAACACAAACCAGCATGAAAGTCATACGCACCATAGCGTGTGCCCATGATGTGAACAGGCCGTAATGATTGCAGCTATCAGAGTATTATGAGATAATAAAATGTATTTTAAATGCAAATAGTATACAATACTTGAATTTGAATTGATTTCAGCCTCTTGTAATACCTTGTACAGCAGCACTCCGTAGGGTTGCCAAATGTCCAGGATTCCCCCGGACAGTCCAGATTTCAGTCTGCCTGAAACCCGGACACATTATTCAGACTGGGCTGTGGCTCCCCAAGTGACCGAGATAGTCACACACAAATCTGTTGCCATCCGGGAGCTGCGTGTGGCTGTCTGGGGGCAGGCTCGGCAGTGTGGGCAAGGCGATGATGTCAGCATGAACAGTTAGGCCACACCCACTGTTCGCTGCAGCACACATAGTTACTACTCTCCTTGCGGCACCCAAAGGTGTCCCCAGGTCTTTTATAAATCCCCTTCCCGTCGAGCATCATCCTGGGGGTTATAACGGGATGATGCCCGCAGCTGCAAGCATAATCCTGGAACCGTTGTTTAGAGCAGGCGATCGGCTTTCCGAGGGATAACAACCGATGCGGCTAAAAGCCACTCGATTGTTATCCCAGAGGAGTGGGAGGTGACGTCCCCCCCCCCCGCCCCGCCACTCTTCTCGGGCCACCGATCGAAGATCCGCCACTTCCGGCGGCTAGTGACAGACTGGAATGAAGCCTAAAATGGCTTTGTTCCAGTCTCCTGAATGTAAACACGGAAGCGACGTCACAACGTCACTTCCTGTTTACTTGGCTGCCAATGGCGCCGGATTTTAAAAAATATGCAGTATTCAGATACACAGTTTTTGGTGATCTGAATACTTTGAAGTGCAAAGGAGGGATTTGGGGTCTTTTAGACCTCCGATCCCTCCATAAAGAGTACCTGTCACCACCTATTACTGTCACAAGGGGTGTTTACATTCCTTGTGACAGCAATAAAAGTGATCAAATTAAAAAAAAAAAAAAAAAAAAACACACAGTTTAATAATATAAAAATAAATAAAATAAGAAAAAAAAAATTTTTTTCAAAGAGCTCCGTCACTGTGAGCTCGCGCATCAAACAAAACGTATACAGAAGTTGCGCCCGGATATGTAAACGGTGTTAAAATCACACATGTGAGGTATCGCCGCGATCATCCGAGCCAGACCAATAATTCTAGTACTAGACCTCCTCTGTAACTCTAACCTGGTAACTTTGAGAAAGTCACGTGGTATGTGCCGCAACGCATCAGGGAGGAGCCAGGTGTCTGTCGTCACTTCCGGTCGCGGCCGAGACCGGAAGTACCATTGTTTATACCCGCGATTGTTTCATCTACATGTAAGTTTGGATATTATTATTAATAAACGCGAATTTTAATATACTACACACTGGAGGCCCCCTACTTTCTTCCTCTATTATATAACTCGGATTATGGAAGTTTATGTGCTGGCGTTCCGAAGTCTATGGATGTGAGGAGGTGAAAGACCGCAGCCCATTGTTTCTAAAGCGTGATTCGGTCCCTAGGGACCTTGTATAGAGGTGAGAGGCTGGGGGAAACAAGGGGTGCACTTTAAGCACTGAAGTGTGGAGGAGCGGTGGATTTGCACTTGTTGTTCACATCGCATGATTACCATTTTGGACTTTTGGACTTATTTTACACTTTATGAAGATTTTAGTGGACTTATTCATATATCTTTTGCACTTTGCACTTTGATTGGGAGCAACACAATTTAAGATTTTCAAGGTCTTCCTTTATTTATTTATGTTATCTATTTAACTTTTGTGTATGCGATTTGCACCATTGCACATTTGCACATAGGGTTTGGAAAAATATTGCACTTTATTTATTTATATTTAATTATTATGTAAATGTTTATGGACTAGATTTATTCACTTTATAATTCAATATTTTTTCTTTGAGAATATAATTGGTTGAGATCCATATAGGATTCACTTATATTTAGGTAGCGCCACATAAACCCCCCTTATTTTCGTAAAAAAAAAATGTAAAGCTTCGCCTATGGAGATATTTAGGTACCAAAGTTTGTCGCCATTCCACGAGTGCGCGCAATTATAAAGCGTGACATCTTGGTATCTATTTACTCGGCGTAACATCATCTTTCACATTATACAAAAAAATTGGGATAACTGTACTGTTTTTTTTTAAATTCATGAAAGTGTCCCTTTTCCCAAAAAGTTGCATTTAAAACACCGCTGCACAAATACCGCGTGACATAAAATATCGCAACAATCGCCATTTTATTCTCTAGATTCTCTGCTCTTGCGCGGAGCCCCAGATCGAGGGAGATTATCAGTGGTCTTGTATGTCTTCCATTTTCAAATTATTGCTCCCACAGTTGATTTCTTCACACCAATCTGCTTACCTATTGCAGATTAAGGCTTCCCAGCCTGGTGCAGGTCTACAATTTTGTTTCTGGTGTCCTTCAACAGCTCTTTGGTCTTCACCATAGTGAAGTTTGGAGTGTGACTGTTTGAGGTTATGAACAGGTGTCTTTTATACTGATAACAAGTTCAGACAGGTGCCATTAATACAGGTAATGAGTGGAGGACAGAGGAGCCTCTTAAAGAAGAAGATACAGGTCTGTGAGAGGCAGAAATCTTGCTTGTTTGTAGGTGACAAAAAATACTTATTGTCCACCATGATTTGCAAATAAATTCTTTCAAAAATCAGACAATGTGATTGTTGTCTGGATTTGTTTCCACATTTTGTCTCTCATAGTTGAGGTATACCTATGATGACAATTAACAGGCCTCTCTCATCTTTTTAAGTGGGAGAACTTGCACAATTGGTGGCTGACTAAATACTTTTTTGCCCAACTGTATATATATATATATATATATATATATATATATATATATATATATATATATATATATATATATATATATATATATATATATACATATATATAAAATGTTTGGGGCTTCTAAGTAATTTTCTAGCAAAAAATAGGGATTTTAACTTGTAAACACCAAATGTCAGAAATAGGCTTAGTCATGAAAGGGTTAATCCTATAGTGTATACTACAGGGAAAACAATTGGCCCTGTGAAGCTAAAGTGTTCGGGTTTGGCTGAAAGAAAAGGTGGCAGCCCTAGCACTCAGACTGGGATAAGGAGGGGGTAGTACTGGGAGCCAATCAGGTGTGCTGCATTCACATGTGCTGAAAGGAGGAGACAACAGAGAGACTAACTCATCAGTCTGTTGCTGTTCCTTCAGTGTCCAATCACAGGCTGGAGGTGGGCGGTGACCGAGTGGAGTTGCTTGGAAGTCACTGGACAGGGCTGTGCTGCTTGGCCTAGCTGCTAAATCTTAGGACTGGATGGACAGAAATACAAATCCTTTGCATGGCAAAACATATTCCACACATATGAGGGGGTATCAAAAAGTTAAGAGACTAGCTGTGTTTAAAAGAAAGCACTTTATTCATCTATGTTTACACACTATCACCTTCAAGCCATTGGCTCCTGCTGCTGTCTATCAAATCCTCTGAGGGGGGAGCAGGGGTGTGGGCAAGCCTCGGGAGTGAGCCTGCAGATGTGCCTCTGCAGCAAGTAAACAAGACGATTAACCCTTGATGAAGTCACGTGTTCAGTGACGCAATGTGTCAAGGATGAGCCGGGCGCCGTCACTTCCAGTCGTGGCCGAGATCGGAAGTCCCTTTGTTTGCACGCTGTATCAAGTGATTTTAAACTGTATGTGTTTTTTAAATGAACGTCATTGGATTACTACACTATGGAGCGCCCCCCGCCCCCCTTCTTTATTGCATGTAAACTGCATTGGATGAGCCTGGAAATCTACCCTCTTATCAGCAATTGGTGTGGATATTTTTGGGAATCGATCGATTGTTGAGGATCCATCTCCTTATCTATACAAGGGCTTGACTTGACCTGTAGGGGTCGTCCTATGAGGTGAGAGGCTGGGGCAAATGAGTGCCATATGACGGCCTCCCCTGTGCACGCTCCCTACGCGCACTGTGATCACTGAGTCTAGGACTCTATGGGCTTCGCAAATTTGATGATTTACAGTTTTCGCCTATCTAGAGGATTTAAAGCTCTATTAGCCAAACACGTGAGTGTGAGGCTTATTAGCTGGTGAGTGTACTCACAACGGGGGATTCATGGTCACAGAAGGTGTGGTGAAGGAGCAATTAATTTGTTTGGACACTGAGTATCACTTTCACATGGATTATTTTTGTAGGGCTGACTTATTTTTATTTTTTTCCATTTTTTCTATTTTTATTTTGATCTTTTTTTTGATTATTATTTATATTTTATATATTTTTTATATATTTGTATATTTTTATATATTTACTTTTTCAAATTTATTTTCACTTGAGTATTATGTGTGGTAATTGGGGTTTATTATACACTTAGGTATATATATATATATATATATATATATATATATATATATATATATATGTATGTATGTATAATTTTGGTATATATATGTATGTATATTTTTTGTGAGATAGATATATATATATATATATATATATATATATATATATATATATACATATATACATATATACATATATTTGATTTTATTCACTTTATATTGAATGCTCTTTTAGCACTTTATAACTTATATTTTATATGTGAGTGTACATATTATTATTTTCATATATTTTGAGTATGTTTGATTTGGGTAGGTAGTGTGAGTTGAATTATTCACATATTTAGCGCTACGTGTCACATTTTTCTTGCTTTTAAGGAAAATTATTGCATCTGTTTGATATAATTCTTGTATAAGTAGCAGCTGTGGTTATAGATTAGTGACTTTAGCGCAGTGGTGATACACAATTTGGTGGGAATTTGAGTGGTGTATCTATTTTTATCAATATAAAGGAATAGTAGAGGTAAAAAATAAAAAACAATTGTGGATTTAATTAACCTTTTTTTTTAGTTAATTCTCCTTTAAGGGGGTGTGACGGGGGTGTGTCCTA
This sequence comes from Lithobates pipiens, assembly GCF_037356315.1. Classification (NCBI taxonomy): domain Eukaryota; kingdom Metazoa; phylum Chordata; class Amphibia; order Anura; family Ranidae; genus Lithobates; species Lithobates pipiens. The sequence continues at coordinate 316,529,774 of NW_027507785.1, forward strand.
TGCCTGCATACTTTTGCTAGTAGGTTTCCCTCATTCCCATCTCAAAATGTTGGGAGGTATGTCAGTGCCACCTCATCAGTGCACTTCCATTAGGATCTGTGTTTAACATTCCCAAACAGGAGCAGAAGGGCGCTGTATAGCCTCAGAGACAGCTACTTGAAGCTTGCCAGAAGCTTGACAAAAGCTCGCTGAAAGTTTCATAAAAGCTTGCTGTTTATACTGCCCTTATACAAGCTGAAGCTTGTGTGAAACAGGCCTTAGCCCTTGTTCAAAGTACAAGACTTTGAATCTGACACCCTTGTGCAACTTCTTCGGGAACCCTGAGTCGATGCAGCAGGTGCTGCCCAGCTGGACTCGCCCGTTATACAGAGAGTACCTGGAGTGGAGCTTCAGCCTGGGACGGGGGTCAGGAGGAGTCAGGGAAGGGCCACCATGGGCCTCTGGGTTGTACTTGCTCCCTGGGCCAAAAGTTGACAGTCAGCCACTGGTGCCAGCTTACTTAATAACTGCATCTGTCTAATTGAAACCTCATCCTATATCATATGAGCTGAGAAAGGGGTTATGCTTGCTGTGTTTGTGTTGTGAATAGTCCTGAATAGCAGAGGGGGCAAATTCCAAGGCCTGTTCATAGTATAGCAGTAATGAAGTTGTTCAGGACAAGTTTGAATGCAACATATTGAATGCAGCAATATTCACAAAACGTTACGCAGTACATTTAAAGATAAGTCACATACATAACATGCTCAAAGGTAGTGCCAAAAAGCACCTTCTATAGAAGGGCAATTTTTTTGTTTTGTTTGTTTATAAAGCACCAATAATCAATTCATCAGTTTCACAGAGTAAAGTGAAAATTACTGTATAGAGTACAGCACAAAAGATCTGGTTAGCTAGCTCTTGAACACCAAAGGGCACTTAAATAGAACTTACTGTAAAGTCCAGGGGTACAGAAGAGAGAAGAGTTCCACACCAATGGTTTTAGAGTCCATAAAAATACGACTTTCAACACATTTTGGGGGTTTGCACCTTCTTCGTCATGGCCTAAAGACAGGGGCGGACTGACCATTTGGCTATTCGGGCACTGCCCAAGGGCCCCGGGCCACTAGGGGGCCCCATCAGGGTTGCCAGCCTCAGTAAAACCAGGGACAGTATGTAAAAATCTGTGTTTTTTTTTTACATCGGTCTCTGAAATGTCCCTTACCGACATCCTTTTGGTCTAAAAATCCTGAGATTATAGCTGCCCCACCTCTCCAGTACCTTCTCAGCCAATAGAAACATGTGTGTGTATACTGTGTGCACATGTATGTATATACTGTGTGATTGTATAATGTGTATGTGTATACTGTGTGGCCCCATAATCTCTGATTGCCTGGGGGGCCCATAATCTCTTATTGCCCGGGGGCCCCATAATCTCCTATTGCCCAGGGGCCCCATGAGTTGTCAGTCCGCCCCCTGCCTAAAGACCTGTATAGAAGAAAAAAACAGATGGACTCTGATAAGTTTGTAGGAAGGAGGAGTAAAATTGCCCTTCTTTCCTTCTACAACCATTTTCGGTAGAAGAATAAGGTAGGAATAGTTTTAATCCTCCACCGAAACAGTTCTTTAACCACTTCAATACCAGGCACTGAAAGGGTGCAAAGATGGGTACTTATGGGTGGCACTGATAGGTGGAATTGCTGGGCACTGATGGGCACTGATAGGTGGCACTGCTGGGCACTGCTGGGCACTGATGGGCATTGATGGTGGCACTTGCAGGCATTGTGAGTGGGCACTGATTGGCAGCTTCCTGGAAATTGACTGGCAGCTGCCTGGGTACAGATTTGCATTTCCCTGGTGGTCTGGGGGGTATACCTGGTGGTCCAGTGTGGATGGACACCCTGGTGGTCCTGGGCGGCATACTGGTGGTCCTGAGTGGTATCCGAGGGGGGGGGGGGGGCTGCGCTGATAAACAATCAGCACAGACCTCTCCCTTGTCAGGAGAGCTGCCCGATCGGCTCTCCTCTACCCGTGTCTGTCAGACGCAAGTGAGGAAAAGCTGATCAACGGCTCTTCCTGTTTACATTGTGATCAGCCGTTATTGGACACGGCTGATCATGTGGTAAAGAGCCTCCATCAGAGGTAAAGAGCTTCTGTCAGAGGCTCTTTACCGAGATCGGTGTAGTGGTGTGTCAGACTGACACACCGCACCACCAGTCGCCGCAATGCGCGCCCCCACGGGCACGCGGTGGCTGTTATCATGCTGGACGTCAAATTATGCTCAGTCAGTCAGCTTCAGCTTGTACAAATGTAAACAAAAAAAGAGCGATAATTTTGAAAAAACATATTTTTTATTTTTTGCTGTAATAAGTATTCCCCAAAAATATATTAAAAACGTTTCTTTTCCTCAGTTTAGCCCGATACGTTTTCTTCTACATATTTTTGGTAAAAAAAAAAAAAAAATGACAATAAGCGTATATGGATGTAATGGAAATTTGTAGGTTCTGTATATAATTTTATTCTATTTTATATGTATTGCACAATGCCCTCACTGTGCACACGGCACTAATATTTTCAGTCCTGATTAGAATTGGCCTGCCTATGTAACGCCCCTTGTTACCATTAACGTACAATTGTAATATTAACCACTTGAGATCCGCGCTATAGCCAAATGACGGCTACAGAGCGGATCTCCTTTTCCGGGACTACGTCTATTGACGTTGTCCCGTGCACGAGCGGCCTGCGCGCCCCCCTGAGGGGCGCGCGCGGCGTGCTCTGTGATCGGCGAGTCCATGAGACTCGCCTGATCACCGATCCGTGCAAGGGGTCGATCCCGACCCCTTATCACGTGATCAGCTGTCAGCCAATGACAGCTGATCAGGTGATATAATGGAGCCGGTAATCGGCTAGTATTCCTCCTCGCGCTGACAGCGCGAGGAGAAAAAAAAAAAGCCGATCACCAGCGGCCGTGATCGGGACATCAGTCTCGATCACGGCCAGCAATGCAAGCACCCACCTGCCCCCTGCCAGTGCCCACCTGCCCCCTGCAGTGCCACCCTAATAAAAAGTAAGTGACCCCCGTCAGTGCCACCCAGCAGTGCCCATAGTGCCACCCAGCAGTGCCCACAGTGCCACCCAGCAGTGCCCACAGTGCCACCCAGCAGTGCCACCCACAGTGCCACCCACAGTGTCCACAATCTGCCTCAAAGGTGCTGCACCCCAGTGCCGCCCATCAGTGCCGCCCATCAGTGCCCAGCAGTGCCGCCCATCAGTGCCCAGCAGTGCCACCTATCAGAGCCACCTATCAGTGCCACCTATCAGTGCCCATCAGTCCCATCTATCAGTGGTACCTATCAGTGCCCATCCGTGCCACCCATCCGTGCCATCTTATCTGTGCCCATCTTTGCCCATCAGTGCTGCCTTATCTGTGCCCATCGGTGCCGCCTTATCTGTGCCTATTAGTGCCGCCCTAACTATGCCTATCAGTGCCCACCAGTGCAGCCCATCAGTGCCCACCAATGCAGCCCATCAGTGCCCACCAATGCAGCCCATCAGTGCCCACCAATGCAGCCTATCAGTGCCCACCATTGCAGCCCATCAGTGCCCACCAATGCAGCCTATCAGTGCCCACCAGTGCAGCCTATCAGTGCCGCAAAATCAGCGCACTGCAATGAAGGAGAAAAATTAGCAAAATTTTATAACAAACTATTAAAACATGATTTATTTATTTTTTTTGCATATTTTTTTGTTTGTTTAGCAAAAAATAAAACTCCGAGCTGTAACTAAATACCACCAAAAGAAAGCTCTATTTGTGGGAAAAAAAATGATAAAAATTTCATTTGGGTACAGTGTTGTATGCCCGCGCAATTGTCATTCAAAGTGCATCAGCGCTGAAAATTGGTCTGGGACTGAGGGGGGTTTAAGTGCCCAGTAAGCAAGTGGTTAAAGTGATACCTACGTAATCATGTGTATAAAAACCTTCAAATGCGTCATAATAAAGGAGAACGGTTATTTGGAAAGATGCTGAGCGTATCTTTTGTGTCTTTTCCCTACTGCAGTAGTTATTAATTTGGAACCACTAATCAATATGAGGATAGGAGTTGCCTATCCATAAAATATCCATATTAATGGATTAGTTTGCGCAAATGTTATAGCGTCTACAAAGTAGGGGATAGTTTTATGGCATTTTTCACAATCATTTTTTTTTTTTTACTAGTAATAGTGGCGATCAGCTATTTTTATTGTGACTGCGATATTATGGCAGACACACTGGACACTTTTGGTGCGATTTTGGGACCATTTACATTTATACAGCGATAAGTGCAATTAAAAATGCATTGATTACTGTGTAAATGTGACTGGCAGTGAAGGGGTTAACCACTAGGTGGCGCTGTAGGGGTCCTAGGGAGTGATTCTAACTGTGGGGGGGGGCTGTTTGTGACACATCATTGATCACCGCTCCTGATTACAGGGAGTGGTTATCAGTGTCCTGTCACTAGGCAGAACAGGGAGATGCTTGTTTACATCAGCATTTCCCCGTTCTTCCTCTCCGTGAGATGATCGCAGTTATCCCCGTGGACATCGAGTCCGTGGGACCTGTGATCACAGTCACGAAGCTCCCGGCGGGTGTGCGCCCGCAAGCCGCCTCTTAAAGGGCCACGTACAGGTACATTAATCTGCCTGAACGTGCCCTTCTGCCGCAGTATATCTGCGTGAGGTGGTCGGGAAGCAGCTAAAGCGCCCCCTGTCCCCGTGTGCTCGCTCGCAGAAGCAAACGCATATGTAAGTCGCGCCCACATATATAAACGGCGTTCAAATCACACATGTGATGTATTGTCGCTAACGTTAGAGCGAGAGCAATAATTCTAGCCCAAGACTTCCTCTGTAACTGAAAAGATGTAACCTGTAAAAATTTTGTCGCCTATGGAGATTTTTAAGTACCGAAGTTTGGCGCCATTCCACGAGTGTGCGCAATTTTGAAGCGTGACAAAATTAGACTAACGTTACTGGGTTTTTTTTGTTTTGTTTTTTTAATGCATAAATCATCCCCCCCCCCCCCCCCCAAAAAAATGTGTTTGAAAAATTGAAAAAAGATTGAATGAGTAAAACTTCAAAGAACAAGTGGACTTTGTGGGCACAACATGAGATGGGATTTGTCTAGAAAATATACAAATCTTTATTACAAAATATACTAATTACTATACTATATACTATATACTATACTAAAGAACATTTAAACATCCAAAGCACCCTACTGACTGACAGGATCAACAAGTACCGGACACAATAGTGTCTAAAAAATTGCTGCGCAAATACTGTGTGAGATTTTAAAAAAATTGCAACAACCGCCATTTTATTCTCTAGGGTCTCTGCTAATAAAAACATATACAGTGGAACCTTGGTTAACGAGTAACGCGATTAACGAGCATTTTGAAAGACGAGCAACTTTTTTTTTTTTTTTTAAATCCTGACTCAGTTTGCAAGTGTGTGTTGTCTTGCAAAACGAGCAGAATTCAAGCTAATGGGGTGTGCAGTACTGCATTTGGCCAGAGGTGCGGGGAGGTGCCTGTGACACTCGGAATGGTTCAGAGCCATTTGGAAATACTCGGAAACACTTGTAAATACTCAGAGATATCCGTTCCCAAGTGTTTCCGAACTTTTCAGAGGGTTTCCGAGTTTAGCCAAGTTGTCCCAGAGTATTTCCAAGGCTCTCCGGCGCCCTCCCACCCACCTCTGGCCACATGCAGTATTGCATGCAATAGAAGTCAATGCGGAACGAATTATCTTCGTTTTCCATTGACTTTTATGGGGGAACTTGCTTTGATATGAGAGTGCTTTGGATTACAAGCATTCTCCTGGAACAAATTATGCTCGTAATCCAAGGTTCCACTGTATAATGTTTGGGGGGTTCTGAGTAATTTTCTAGCAAAAAAAATTATGATTTTTACAATTGGCCTGGGTAGTCAAGTGGTTAAACATCATTAAAATTGGATTGTAAGAAAATATTGGAACATGTGGGGGTGGGGGGGGGGGGGGGTCTGTTAACCTGGAATCCTTTTGATTGCAATAAGATACAAATTTGCCCATGCTTACTTTCCTTTGTGTTTATAGAAATTGGCCATTTTTCAGGCCTGGTACCCTCGGTATATTCACTTCTACCGGGCGGCGATATCATTTTTATTGTCACGTCTTTATTCCTGCGCACATATGGCGGTAATATGGGATTGTCGCTATCTCAGCTTAACCATGACTACGGGGGCTGATGAATGCCATGCATCTTATCCTACGTGCATATTTTTAAATAAAATTCACTTTTCATCTGCAGCTCTCCGTGCAGCCGCGAATGACAACATCCCCAATGTCTTCCTGCTTTTTAAAACGTATTAAGGAGCAACCTCCCCCCGCCTTCTTCCCGCGCCAGATTACCTCGATATTATCCCCGGGAAAAAAACTAAGAGGCCTTGTCAGAAATTGCAGTTGTCACAGTTTGATGCAAATGATTTTTAGGTGGTGTTCATCTGCAGCGCGATCATTTCACCATCTAGGTATACATCACGGCGTGACATGTAAATTTCCTGCTACTCTGCTTTCATTTCTACAGGCGGCAATCAAATGAAAAGCGTTCAACCACACCGAAATGTATAAATAATTTTCATTCAAACATATTAACAGTCAAAATACGGGAATTTATCACGGAGCGCAGTGCGTTTAAAGGAGCAATAAAGATTTTACTTTTTAAACATATTCCTACTTAGAAAAGTCGTCTTGGGTAGTAAGTTGCAGCTCGAGTACTTGGGAAGTCTGGTGATGGATGGTTTTGGAAGAGTGCGGCAAAGTTTGGTTGTTGATGAGCTAGGTGCAAAGTCCCTCTCCATCATCCTAATATATTATCGGCTAGGAAAGAGGACCTGTCCATGGAAGGGAGATGGATGGATCAGTGATGTCATTGATTTCTAATGAATGGATAGGCTGCACTCTCAGTGATGTCATTGATTTCTAGTAAATGGATAGGCTGCACTCTCTGTGAGGTCATTGATTTCTAGTGAATGGATAGGCTGCACTCTCTGTGAGGTCATTCATATCTAGTGAATGGATAGGCTGCACTCTCAGTGATGTCATTGATTTCTAGTGAATGGATAGGCTGCTCTCTCTGTGAGGTCATTGATTTCTAGTGAATGGATAGGCTGCACTCTCTGTGAGGTCATTCATATCTAGTGTATGGATAGGCTGCATGCTCAGTGATATCACTGGTCTCTAGTAAATTAATAGGCTGTGTTCTCCGTGATGTCACTGATCTTGAGTGGACAGATAGGCTGCATTCTCAGTGATGTCACCAGTCTCTAGTAATGGATAGGCTACATTCTTAGTGATGTCACCGGTCTCTAGTGAGACCCAAGTTCAGGGATCAGTAGTAAGTGATGCAGACAGAGTTCTGGGGTCAATAGTAAGTGAAGCAGAATTTAGGGGTCAGTAGTAAGTGAGCCAGAGTTCAGGGGTCAGCAGTAAGTGATGCAGAGTTCAGGGGTCAGTAGTAAGTAAGGTGGAGTTCAGGGAGCAGTAGTAAATGAGGTCATGTTCAGGGGTCAGTAGTAAATGAGGTGGAGTTCAGGGGTCAATAGTAAGTGAGCCAAAGTTCAGGGGTCAGCAGTAAGTGAAGCAGAGTTAAGGTGTCAGTAATAAATGATGCAGAGTTCCGGGGTCAGAAGTAAGTGAGGTGGAGTTTAGAGGTGCATTCTCAGTGATGTCATTGATTTCTAGTGAATGGATAGGCTGCATTCTCAGTGATGTCACCAGTCTCTAGTGAATGGATAGGCTGCATTCTCAGTGATGTCACCGGTCTCTAGTGAGGCCCGAGTTCAGGGGTCAATAGTAAGTGATGCAGAGTTAAGGGGTCAGTAGTAAGTAAGGTGGAGTTCAGGGGTCAGTAGTAAGTGATGCAGAGTTCAGGGGTCAGTAGTAAATGAGGTGAAGTTCAGGGGTCAGTAGTAAGTGAAGCAGAGTTCAGGGGCCATTAATAAGTGATGCAGAGTTCAGGGGTCAGAAGTGAGGTGGAGTTCAGGAGTGCATTCTCAGTGATGTCATCGGTCTCTAGTGAATGGATAGGCTGCATTCTCTGTGATGTCACTGGTCTCTAGTAAATGGATAGGCTGCATTCGCAGTGATGTCACAAGTCTCTAGTGAATGGATAGGCTGCTGCCAGGGAAGAATCTGGAGAAGAACTGGCAGATATGTCAATATTCAATAGATAATTCACGCATTAGAGAGGGGCACACAACGGTGAACGTGCGTTCACAATGGGAAATATACATGCGCAAAACATACTAATTACCAATGTTTACCGGCCTATATAAGGACTCCAGTGGATTATCCTCAGCTTACTTCATGGACCTGTGCCTGCCTCATTGACATCCTGTGTTTGACCCCGGCTTGATCTCGACTTTACATCCTTCCTCTGCTCCTGGCTGACTTCTTGTGTTTGACCCTCGAACTGGCTTATGACGTTTTCTCTGTTTACCCATCTGTCAAGATCCACCAGTACCTCCAGAGAATCATTGGCTGTGACCACCTTCCCTGCTCCTGGGTGTCCCACTTCTGGAACCATCAGACAGCTTCATCTGCAGGCAACCCGTGCATCTCTGGGCTCTGTCACCAACTCCAGAGGTACTTTGCACTCAGCCGCAAGGGGAGACCTCTCGTCACCTCAGCCTCCAGTCTGGTACGTGACAGAATAATCCAGCCACAATGTCTGAGGCTGAAAGAGGTGCTTCCCCGTTGGCGACTCTATGCCAAAAAGTTACCGCCCTTACCCAAGCAGTGAAAAACTTGCAAGAAGGTTACTTTCAGCTGGAAGGTCGCCTACAGAACCTTGCTGTGTCGTCTTTTAGCTGTTCCTGCCCAAAAACATTCTGCCTTTGCTCCCACTGTGGTTATGTCACCTCAAGAACCCATTATACCAGTCCAGAACGCTTCTCTGGGAACCAACGAAAGTTCAGGGCATTCCAGAACGCTTGCCTTCTATATTTTGGACTTCAGCCAAGGTCTTTTTCTCTGGAAACTGTAACTGACCCCCCGAAGGAGCTTCTGGTTTTGTTGGGCTTACCGTTACCTTCTTGACCTCGCCTCCGTCTAGGGGTTCCCGTGGTAGATGTTCCAAAAGAAATGCAGAAACTGACACTGAATCCTCTTTTGGGTTATTTATTTAGAAGATAACACAGTTTCTTAATAAAGGTGGAGAGTTAGTAAGGAAGTTCAGGTACTTTTGGAACTGCAAAATCCAGAGAATAAAAATTTCACAGCTGGATTCTCACAACCTCCGGATAGACCTCCTCTCACTAGACCTAGCAAACGGCAGGGTGTTAAAGTGGTTGTAAACCCTTACAAACCACTTTGACCTACAGGTAAGCCTAGATTAAGGCTTACCTGTAGGTCCAAGAAATATCTCCTAAACCTATACGGTTTAGGAGATATTTGCCGGAAGACAGGCACCGCTGTCTACGGCGCATGCGCCGTAGACAGTGGTGCGCAGGCACAATGAGCGCGGCATCGTCAATGACGAAGATGTCGCGCAATGCCATGTGTGTCGGCTACCTTGCGCATGCACGGGAGTGACGTCATCGCGGCTTCGCCGAATGACAGCGGCGGAGCTGCGAGACCCACCGAGAAGATGGATGCGCCGGACTACAGGGGACAGCGGTGACTTCGCTGGCTCCTGTGTCAGGTAAGTGACACATAATGGGCTACTATGAGATGCAGAGTACTCCATTATGCTTTGCCTTTGCAGGGAATGAAAGAGGAAGTAAACCCATCAGGGTTTACTTCCTCTTTAAGCAAAGGAAAAGTCTCTGCCACAGACTTGGATATACAACACTTGAAAAGCAGAAGTCTCTGCCACAGACTTGGATGTAACTGAGGGACGTAGACAAATTTAGAGAACTATGATATCTCTCAGCCGGTCTGAATATAGATTCACAAAGTGTCCTTCAACTGAGCCTCCAGGCCCCTTCTGAGAAACCAGCCTTACGCATGGCCTTCTCCCGAAGAGTCCTCCCCTGGATGCTTCTCCAGTTGCTGGGCCTCTCAATAGATGAGACGGCACCGGACGACCTTTGAATCATTACGGCCTCATATCCATTCAGGCCTGTCCCTGCAGTTGCTTCGCCCCGATGCTCGGAATTGCATGGATCCACACCCCATGCCAGGAGGGCCATGGGGGCTGGTCAGGAGGACCAGGACCAAACAGACAGAAGATCTCTTCTGGACCAATACCCAGAAGCATGTGATCACAGTACCTTAAATACCACCTCCCAGAATGTACAGCAGGAAAAAACACTCCCACTGGGCTGGTCCCGAGACAAGGATGGCACTCAATACACCCAACTAGACTGCGTTCTGCCACTTGCTGGCGGTGACAGCAACACCTGCAGCCAAGGAGAACTCAGTGCAATCCAGCTAGACTGGTACTGAAACCATAATTTAGCAAAATTAGCCCTAAAACCCAACTGTGATTTTAGGAATATTAATTTTCAAAAAAATATAGCCGTGCTCATCAGGAGCCGGCGCTACATAGGGTTTATCATCTCCCCCCTCTCAGAAGAACCCCAGTCATGGGTAGACATGTGCAAAAGGAAAAAAATCGTTTAGTTTCGTTTCGTTTTAATTCGTTAATTCATTAATTTTGTTTAGTTATATTCGTTAACTTCATTAAATTCGTTTTCGGATTTCGTTTAGTTTTCTACCGAATTCGAAAAATCGGCCACATTCGAAAATATTTCAACCAAATTCGAAAATATTTCTACCGAATTCGAAATGATTTCAACATGATTCGACATTATTTCAACCACATTCGAAAATATTTTGTGACCCGACTTTAGGGCCATGTATCTCGGGGTCACTTGGTGCTAGAAACTCCAAATTTGGATATGTTGTAATGCTAGTACTATTGTGTTTGCATACCAAATTTGGGGTTTCTAGCTATTTTTGCGACCCAAAATCGGGTCGCAAAATGTCATTCTCTGCTCTAATAACATTTTGCGACCCGATTTTGGGGCCACATATCTCGGGGTCACTTATAGCTAAGATAAACCCCAAATTTGGTATGCAAACACAATAATACTAGCACTACAACATATCCAAATTTGAAGTGTCTAGCACCAAGTAACCCCGAGATACATGGCCCTAAAGTCGGGTCACAAAATATTTTCGAATGTGGTTGAAATAATGTCGAATGCAGTTGAAATAATTTCGAATGCAGTTGAAATAATTTCGAATGCAGTTGAAATAATTTCGAATGTGGTTGAAATAATTTTGAATCATGTCAAATTCATTCGAATTCATTCGTTATATTTCTTTCGTATTCGTTGTAATTTGTTATTTTTTTATTGCAAAAATTTTTTAGATGCAAAATTCGGCCGAATTTCGATTCGTTACGAAACGAATTGCACAAGCCTAGTCATGGGCCCACTACCTGCTGGAGCAAAAAAGTCCTGTGATCAATACTGTCTCCACATTCCTTGATGTCATGGCTCAACTCTAGATGATCCTCAATGTGTGGCAACTGCAGAGACTACCCTTCATGCCTTGCAACAAGGGCGATGCCCAGTTGAGGATTATACCGTTGTTTTCCGTAAACGGTCTGCAGATACTGGATGGAATGAGGCCGACCTTAACTACCAGTATCGGCTCAGTCTGTCTGAAGCCCTTAGGGATGAATTGAGGCTCCCCCTACTCTTGATGGCCTCATCAAACTGCCCATTCAGCTCGACCACCGTCTGCAGGAATGACAATTAGAACATACAAATTCCTACAGACCCACTTGGATGCTACCCAGGATTCCATCCGCACCTACACCTATGCCTATTTCCTCACCTGCTCCTACTACTGAAGGAGAACCCATGCAGATTGGACTGGTACACAGTGCTTTGTCTCTGGAGACAGAGGCTAACCTCTGTCTCTACTGCAGAGGTACTGCACACTTCCTACGTACCTGTCCAGTGAGACCCAGTAAGTTCCTCCCTCCATGTCCTGTCTACTTCCAAGTTTCCGGCTCTTCTCCAGCTCACCTTGTTTTACCCATATCATTGCAGGTGGTGGAAGGAATAATCCAGTTCCAAGCAATCGTTGACTCCGGGGCATGCAGTTGCTTCCTGGACATTACCTTGGCAAGAAAACTATAAATTTAACTTAAAAACCAGAAACAGAGAAATGAAGTCCATCAGGCTGATGGGACCATTCCCAGATCAAGACCTGTGACACAAGAGACTATCCCTACCCTAACTGTGACAAACTCTGGTCACCAAGAATTCCTCTGTTTTGACATACTATGTCCTCCCATATTCCCCATCATTCTCGGGATTCCATGGCTTTGGGCGCATAACCCTCAGATCGATTGGCCCATGGCAAAGATCTCCTTCCAATCTGAATACTGCTTGCAGCACTGTTTTGCCCCAGAATCCAGTAACCCTTTAAGCTGTCTGACAGTCCAGCCTGTAACCAGTACCAGCCAAATAGTGCCACTGGCCTACCATGAGTACTTGGACATATTCAACAAGAAGAAGGCTGATGCGCTACCACCTCATCGGCCATATCACTGCCCTTTCAAATTACTTCCAGGTGCAGAGGTCCCGTTTGGGCAGATTTTTTCCTTTATTTGAAAATTAACTTGAAGCCTTACGACTTTATATTGAGGAAAATCTCCAGTAAGGATTAATTCGTCCATCTTCTTCACCTGCTGGTGCTGGTATTTTCTTTGTCCATAAGAAGGATCAATCAGACTTTGTGTGGATTATATGGAGCTCAACAAAATCAAGAATCGTTACCCGCTCCCTCTCGTTCCTGAACTTTTTCAAAGATTTTGATCTGTTCGAGTCTTTACAAAGCTTGATCTACGTGGTGCTTACAATTTAGTTTGCGTCCACAAAGGAGATGAATGGAAGCATTTCAGACCCGCTTTGGGCACTTTGAATACCTTGTCATGCCATTTGGGTTATGCAACACCCCAGCCACCTTTTAATGAATGGCATTTCACTAAGTATCATGTACATGTGTATATATATATATATATATATATATATATATATATATATATATATATATATATATATATATATATATATATACATGGGTGTAGCATAAGGGGTTGCAGGGGTCACAATTGCAACCCCGCCCATAGCTCCAGGGGGGCCCATGCAGTCTCCCTGTCATATTATCATATCCTCCACAAAATCCAGCTCCGATCTGCCTTAGGGACCCACAGCCACGCTCCAATACTTTGCCTTCCACAGTCCACACCCCTCTGTTCTCATTGGCTGGGGAGAAGCTGTGAGCCATTTCCTGAATTAAGAGAAGCACGAGGTGAGAACAGCCCAGGATGGGGAAGTGTCTGTGCTGTGTGCTGGCAACATGAAATGGTAACCGAGCTCAGTGAGGCAAGAGTTGCATCCTGTAACCACAATGGGACCGATGTCACTGCTGAGGTATGACACTGCTCAGTGTCTCCTAGTCACCAGCTGGGATTCTCTGTACCTCCCCCCCCACCCGGGAATGTCTACTTACCCCACTTCCCTGACAACTAGGGAAAAGAAACACACCTCCAGGAGGTGACCTTCCCCAACACCTGCCAACACTGATAGAGAAACCTTCAGAAATTGCTAAGACAAATCCCTTAACACCTCCTCTGGGGCCCCTGAAGGGCTGCAGGCTCCAGATTTTGTGTCACATAGCTTTGCCCTCCCAGATCTATGTTCTGGGAGGGCACCCTGCATGCTATGCCCAGATGCTGAGCTTCTTTCCCATTACATCACTCTATACTGTTCCTCCTCCGCAGGGCTGAAATCACATTACTTTACAACACAGCCAGTCAGCCATGATCTGCACAGGGTGTATCTGGACTTAAAGGGGAACCCCAACGCCGAAAAAATCGGCGTGGGGGTCCCCCCCAGGTCCACATCAGACCCTTGTCCGAGCACGCTACCTGGCCGGCCAGGAAAGGGGGGGCGAGCGAGCGCCCCCCCTCCTGAGCCATACCAGGCCGCGTGCCCTCAACATGGGGGGTGCCTTGGGGAAGGGGGGGCCGCGCGGCCCCCCCCCACCCCAAAGCACCTTGTCCCCATGTTGATGAGGACAAGGGCCTCTACCCGATAACCCTGGCCGTTGGTTGTTGGGGTCTGCGGGCGGGGGGCTTATCGGAATCCAGGAGCCCCCTTTAATAAGGGGGCCCCCGGATACCGGCCCCCCACCCTATGTGAATGAGTATGGGGTACAATGTACCTCTACCCATTCACCTGTAAAAAAAAGTAAAAAACAACACAACACACAAGGGTTAAAATAGTTTATTGCACAGCTCCGGGGGTCTTCCGTCTTCGGGGGTCTTCTCACCGGACTCCTCCGCTATCTTCTTTTAGCTCTTTTGCTAGCGGAGGAGCCCGGCTTTCTTCCTCGCCGCCGCCCTCTTCTTCCGACTTCGGGGGTCTTGTCCCCCTCTTGGGGGGTCTTGTCCCCCTCTTCGATTCTTCTTGCCGGGCCACCGCGCCTTCTTCTAGCTCTTTTACAGGTGGTCGCCGGGTCTTCTGTCGCCGCTGTCGCCGCCTTCTGTTCTTCTGTTCTTCTCTTCAGGTGTTGCCTCGTCGCATCCTCCGCTCACAATGGCACTGACGCGACGTGCGGTGAATTAAATAGGGACATCACCAGATGATGTCCCCGCCCATTATGGTGTCACAGTCCCAGAGGATGCTGGGACTGTGACATCATAATAGGCGGGGACATCATCCGGGGATGTCCCTATATAAGTCGCGGCGCGCCTTGTCCCCGTCATTGTGAGCAGAGAGAGCGACGAGGCAACATCTGAAGAGAAGAACAGAAGAACAGAAGGCGGCAACAGCGGCGACAGAAGACTGGTCCACCGCCTGTAAAAGAGCTAGAAGAAGGCGCGGTGGCCCGGCAAGAAGAACCGAAGAGGGGGACAAGACCCCCGAAGAAGGGGACAAGACCCCCGAAGTCGGAAGAAGAGGGCGGCGAGGAAGAAAGCCGCGCTCCTCCGCTAGCAAAAGAGCTAGAAGAAGATAGCGGAGGAGTCCGGCGAGAAGACCCCCGAAGACGGAAGACCCCCGGAGCTGTGCAATAAACTATTTTAACCCTTGTGTGTTGTGTTGCCGCGCGGCCCCCCTTCCCCAAGGCACCCCCCCATGTTGAGGGCACGCGGCCTGGTACGGCTCAGGAGGGGGGGCTGCTCGCTCGTCCCCCCTTTCCTGGCCGGCCGGGTAGCGTGCTCGGACAAGGGTCTGATGTGGACCTGGGGGGGACCCCACGCCAATTTTTTTCGGCGTTGGGGTTCCCCTTTAAGTCCATACCAGGTGACGGGGCCAGCAACGTCTCCTTCGCTGGCCCCGTCTACCTGGAGACGCGCTCAAAATGAGCAGACTTTTCCCCGCACGGGAAAAGTCCGCTCATTTCAAAAGTACGGCGGACTGGCAAACCAACGGCCGGATTGTCCGCCGAAATGCAAGTCCGGCGAGAAGATTGGAGTGCAAAGATACTTTCTAAGTTCGCCGTACTTTCGGGTAAAAAAAAGTCCGCCGGAGGCTACACACGGGGGGATTGTCCGGCGGACTTGAGTTTGCCGGACTTTTCCACCCGATTGTTTAATCGTGTGTACGCGGCATAACTCACACCCGCAGTGTTCAGCTCATTTCATGAGAAATGAGAGAAGAGCCACCTCTACCACCAGTTACTGTAGGGGAAGACACAGAGTATGAAGTGGAGGCCATTGTGGGTGGTCTAAGGAGGGGGAGATAAGTGCAATACCATATTAAATGACAAGGATATCCACCTGAGGAGAACTCATGGGAACCAGCAAATAACGTGCACACCCCTAAACTTCTTTAGGAGTCCTTCAACGGATTCAAATAAAAACGGGCATGCCTTGGCATCCGGAGGCTGCCCCTGTCAGGGAAGAATCCAGTGAAGAGCTGGCAGATATGCCAATATCCAATTTGGCTGCGCTAATTCGTGCATGCACATCAACAGCAAACGTACATTCGCAGAATGTGCTTATTACCAGTGTTTGCTGGACTATATAAGGACTCCAGTGGCTTTCACAAAAATCGCTGGATTATTGTCAGCTAGAATCCTGTGTTCCTGTGCTTTGTGCTCCTGTTTGATTACTTGTTACTGACCCAGCTTACCCTGACCTGCTCTGGCTTCTCTCCTGTCTCTGAACCCGGCTTACTTCACGGACCTGCTCCTGCCTGGTCCAGATTGACATCCTGTGTTGGACCCCGGCTTGATCTCTGAATCACTTACTACTAACCCCTGAACTCCGAATCACTACTGACCCCGAACTCCACCTCATTTACTACTGACCCCTGAATTCTGCATCTCTCACTACTGACCCCTGAAATCAACCTCACTGCTCACCCCTGAACTCTGAAGCACTTCTTACTGACCCCTGAACTCTGACTCAATTACTACTGACCTCTAAATACCACCTCAATTACTCCTGACCCCTGAACTCCACCTCAATTACTCCTGACCCCTGAACTACACTCAATTACTCCTGATCCCTGAACTCTGCATCACTTACTACTAAACTCTGAACTCTGCCTCAATTACTACTTACCCCTAAATGCCACCTCAATTAATCCTGACCCCTGAACTCCACCTCAATTACTCCTGATCTCTGCATCACTTACTACTGACCCCTGAACTTTGGTTCACTTATTACTGACCCCTGAACTCTGCCTCATTTACCACTGATCCCTGAACTCTGCATCACTTACTACTGACCCCTTACACTTTGCGCAACAATAGGGAAATGCTGTTCCGTGCGTTTGTAAGTAGGTGAGACAGAGTTCAGGGGTCAGTAGTAAGTAAAACAGAGTTCAGGGGTCAGTAGTAAGTTATGCAGATTTCAGGGGTCCGTAGTAAGTAAGGTGACATTCAGGGATCAGTAGTAGGTGAGGTGGAGTTCAGGGGTCAGTAGTAAGTGATGTACAGTTCAGGGGTCAGTAGTAAATGAGGAGGAGTTCAGGGGTCAGTAGTAAGTGATGCAGAGTTCAGGGGTCAGTAGTAAGATATGCAGATTTCAGGGGTCAGTAGTAAGTGATGCAGAGTTCAGGGGTCAGTAGTAAGTGATACGGAGTTCAGGGATCAGGAGTAATTGAGGTGGAGTTCAGGGGTCAGGAGTAATTGAGGTGGCAGACAGGGGTCAGTAGTAATTGAGGCAGAGTTCAGGGTCAGTAGTAAATAAGGTGGAGTTCAGGGGTCAGTAGTAAGTGAGGCAGAGTTCAGGGGTCAGGAGTAAGTGAGGTGGAGTTCAGGGGTCAGTAGTAGGTGAGGTGGATTTTAGTGGTCAGTAGTAAGTGAGGTGGATTTCAGGGGTCAGTAGTAGGTGAGGTGGATTTTAGTGGTCAGTAGTAAGTGAGGTGGATTTCAGGGGTCAGTAGTAAGTGAGGTGGAGTTCAGGGGTCAGTAGTAAGTGATGTAGAGAATTAGAATGAAGACTGTGAGACAGGCCTTCTCGTCCAAAATCAGTGCCTGACCTCACAAATGTTCTTCTGGAAGAATGGTCAAACATTCCCATAGACACACTCCTAAATATTGTGGACGGCCTTCCCAGAAGAGTTGAAGCTGTTATAGCTGCAAAGGGTGGGCCAACTCAATATTGAACCCTACAGACTAAGACTGGGATGTCAATAAAGGCCTGTGTGTGTAAAGGCAGGTGTCTTAATACTTTTGGTAATAGAGTGTGTATGTATGTATGTATTTTTATATATATATATAGATAGATATAGATATATCGATATATACTCTGTATATATATGTAGCATTACCCCCGTGGGGGCTGCTGGGTTGTTCTATTTCCCTCTGGCTATCCCGGGCGCTCAGGCTTACCCTTCCCTCTGACACCTTGGTTCCATACTCACAGTAAAGGTCACACTCTATTGTAATTAAAGCATATAATAAGTTTACTGGAAAAGATTTAGTAATACAACAAATAAGTACAGTGAAGGTATTGACAAAGGTTGATATAAACACACTCTAAACAACTGACGTATACGGACGTGTCTCCAAGTGGGACTAATGCTCAGGGTGATAAGATATTGACTCTGGGTACCTTCCCACTTCCAGCACGACCGTGCAGACACTAAAAAAAAAAAACTGCAATACACTATGCACAGTTACCAAAACAATGTAACACAATGGGATTACTCAAGAGTTCCCCACTGTGGTGAAATGCAGTCCTTTGTATGTAGCAGCAATACTGCAAGATATTACAGTAAATGATATAGTCTACTGTCTTCTTTCTTCAGCTAGCCATTATACTACAGTATTTGTACTCCATAGCGTTTTCAGGTAGTAATGTGAGGTAAAGTAATGAACAATAGTAACTTCAATTGTGCAATGCACTTATAAACTCCTTTCCTGGGAATGTACCCCCACTGTCAGTCAATTGTTAGTGAAGTTAGGCTTTGAGGCCTATCTGAGCACAGTCAAATTGAAAGGGACTGTTCCGTGGGACTACAGGTCTCAGCAATACTATGAGATCAGTCTAAGTATCTATCTAAGTATCTAAGTGTTGTATATAACTTCTGGGCAACAGCCCTCTCACCACACCAGGCCTGGATAACTGGATGCCTCCGCACTGGTGGTCTCAGTCCTGCTGCCAGCCAGCTCCGTCCCACTGCACCACTCCACAAAATGACCGGGACCCTCGTTAGGCTCCGTCAAACGTTTTGGATCCTCTGGTCAGATCACACCGCTGCTCCAGCACACTGTGGTGAGACACGCTCAGTGGTTGCTGTTCTGCTCCGCACTATGCAGGCCGCGGCTCTTCACCTACAGATCCACAGATCCCTGTAGGCAGGCCACGCGTCCCAGCAAGAAGAGAAAGAAAATGGCCATCCCAGTTCAGCCACTCAGTGTTCATGGGTAGGTGAGTGGGCATTGTGGGTAGGTGAGTCCTTTCACAAAGTAAACAATTAAGTCACTTCTTGCTTAGCTGGTATGTGAAAGTTAAACAAGTCTCTTTTCCATTGCATACCAGTAGAGGGAGCCAAATACCAATCTAACAACATGGTCTTGCTTTATAACATTGCCTGGTAAAGAATCACATGCTACACATATACATATATATATATATATAGATGTAGCGCTGGCTCCTGACTTTTTTTCTAAAGTTAATTTGCCTGAAACCACAGTTGGGTTTTGGGGCTATTTCTCTAAATTTCTGGTTTCAGTACCAGTCCAGCTGGGTTGCACTGGGTTCTCCTTGACCTCAGGTGTCGCTGTCACCGCCGGCAAGAATAGAAAAGCAGTCTAGCTGGGTGTATTGAATGCCACTGTTCTCTCGGAACCAGCCCAGTGGGAGTGTTCTCCAGCTGTGCATTCTGGGGGTGGTATTTAAGGCCCAGACGCCACGTGGTTTGGGGCTCCATCTTTATTTTTCTGTCTGTTCGGTTCTGGTGGTCCTCCTGACCCAGCCCCATGGCCCTCCTGGCCTGGGGTGCGGAACCATGCATCCCGAGTCTCGGGGCTGGCTGTCCCGAGGCGACGCAACTGCAGGGACAGGCCTGACTGGATTTCGGGGGCCTACTGATCCGAGGGTGGTCTGGTGCCTTCTCATCTGAAGGGAGAGGCCCAGCAACTGAGGAGCCCCAGGGGAGGACTCTTCAAGAAAAGGCAGTGCGCAAGGCTAGCTTCTCTGAAGGAGCCTGGAGGCTTAGTTGAAGGACGCAACCTGGATCAAAACACATATAGTATCGCTGGATCAGCTGAGAGAACCTGGTACCATATGTTAGCTCTTTAAATTTATCGACGTCCCTCAGTAACGCTCAAGTGTACATCACAAGTCTGTGGCAGAGACTTTGTCGAACACCCTACCGGCTGCTAGGCCTAGTGAGAGGAGGTCTATCCGGGGGTTGTTAAATCCAGTTGTGAAACGGTCTTTATTCTCTGGATTTTCTACTGTATAAAGACTTCCATTATTTTTGCGGTCTAAAGTACCTGAACTTATTCCTAACCCTCTACACTTTATTGAAAGACTGTTTCTGTTCCAAATAAATAACTCAAAAGAAGATTCAGTGTCAGTTTCCACATTCTTTGGACCATCTATCACGGGAATCCCTAGACGGAGAAGCAAACAAGGAGGTTTACGATAAGCCCAATCAAACCAGCAGCTCCTTCAGGAGTCAGTGCTACATAGATATAGATATAAAGGCTTATCACCTCTTAAATGTCTTACAGGACAACTTCATCATGTGTCAATTGGTGGATTCCTTGATTAGAAAGAATGCTTTGCTGGATCTATTCATTACAAATGACACAGATTTGGTTGCAGATGTGGAGATACAGGACAACCTGGGAACCAGCAATCACAGGATAATTACATTCAGCATAAATCATAGGAAAAGGAGGCATGAAGGTAGTACAAGAACACAAAATTTCAAAGGAGCCAACTTTTCTAAACTGCGCTCAATAGTACAAGATATTAAATGGGACCAAATCCTAGAAACATTGAACACTGATGAAAAATGGTAATGCTTTAGGAACATATTAAATAAAGGTATCACCGCACTCTTCTTGTGTTGTGATCATGCAATAAATTACCCGTTTGGACGCTATTTATGTCGTTCCATGGTGTGCTGGCAAATATCTTCACCTCTGCTGGTTGGGTCCCTGATTTGATCACCGCCTGAAGTTTCCCGATTCTCCACCGTGCCCTTTCGGTGGTCATATAGTTCCAGTACTTGCTTCAGTTACTCACTGTGGTCCCTGGTAAAGGTGATTGGTCCCTTTGTGGCAAAAGCTTCCCTTCAACCTCTGACCACTGACAGGTTCTTCGGCTAGCAGAACCATCATATCTGGTTGGACTGCAAGCCGCAATCCCAACCCTGCACTGCACTCTCTCTTCTTCTGGATCAGCTCCCATACAGCCTAGCAGCCAGATGCCCCCGGGATAGGCCCAATCTCCGTCCTAGCAGCCGGAGGCGTATGACACACGTCCACCCAGACAGCCTTCCAGGTGGCACAGAACATAGATTACCTGACCCCACCCAAAAATATAGGTTCTCCCAGCAGGCCAAGGGATTCAAGAAAACCCCTGCCTATTGGCTGAGATACCTCATATACCCATAACCTGACCTTGGGTTGCCATTCTCGTATTTAGTACCACCAAGTACCCAGCGAAAAGTGCAACAAGGCTAAACTGAAGCCTCGTACACACGATCAGATTTTCTGCAGACAAAACCTTGGACTTTTGTCGTTGGGCGTTGGCCAGGAACTTGTCATGCATACAAACGACAAGGAATAGTCGGCCAACAAATACGAATGTAGTGGCGTACTACATGGTTTTTCAGCTCTTTAGCACCACCCTTTCTGCTCCTTCTGCTAATTTCGTTTTAGTAGAAGTTTGGTCAGTGTTGATTCGCGCTTTTCATTTCACACTTTGCATTTCGCGCTTTTCTATATTTTTAGATGCATAAAATGCACTTTTTGGTTAAGTTCTATTGGCAGATAGCATGTCTAATTTTATTTGTTTTTTGTTTTGTTTTTATGCACAATAAAAAAAATTGTGTAGAATAATACTTGGCTATGTGTTTTATTTCAAATGACAGTTTGGGAGTAGGCAGTTCAAATTAAAAAAAATTCAATGTAAAATTAACAAGGGACACCAACATAGTTGTATCTTTGATCTTAAAAACTACAGGATAATGGTGTTGTGGTAACTTGCCCAAAAAAAATATATATATATATATATATATATATACCAGTGCCTTGCGAAAGTATTCGGACCCCTTGAACTTTTCAACCTTTTGCCACATTTCAGGCTTCAAACATAAAGATATAAAATTTTTATTTTTTGTGAAGAATCACCAACAAGTGGGACACAATTGTGAAGTGGAACGAAATCTATTGGATTTTTGAAACTTTTTTAACTAATAAAAAAATGAAAAGTGGGGCGTGCAAAATTATTCGACCCCCTTGCGTTTATACTTTGTAGAGCCACCTTTTGCTGCGATTACAGCTGCAAGTCGTTTGGGGTATGTCTCTATCAGTTTTGCACATCGAGAGACTGAAATTCTTGCCCATTCTTCCTTGCAAAACAGCTCGAGCTCAGTGAGGTTGGATGGAGAGCGTTTGTGAACAGCAGTTTTCAGCTCTTTCCACAGATTCTCGATTGGATTCAGGTCTGGACTTTGACTTGGCCATTCTAACACCTGGATACGTTTATTTGTGAACCATTCCTTTGTAGATTTTGCTGTATGTTTGGGATCATTGTCTTGTTGGAAGATAAATCTCCGTCCCAGTTTCAGGTCTTTTGCAGACTCCAACAGGTTTTCATCCAGAATGGTCCTGTATTTGGCTGCATCCATCTTCCCCTCAATTTTAACCATCTTCCCTGTCCCTGCTGAAGAAAAGCAGGCCCAAACCATGATGCTGCCACCACCATGTTTGACAGTGGGGATGGTGTGTTGAGGGTGATGAGCTGTGTTGCTTTTACGCCAAACATATCGTTTTGCATTGTGGGCAAAAAGTTGGATTTTGATTTCATCTGACCAGAGCACCTTCTTCCACATGTTTGGTGTGTCTTCCAGGTGGCTTGTGGCAAACTTTAGACGAGACTTTTTATGGATATCTTTGAGAAATGGCTTTCTTCTTGCCACTCTTCCATAAAGGGCAGATTTGTGCAGTGTACGACTGATTGTTGTCCTATGGACAGACTCTCCCGCCTCAGCTGTAGTTCTCTGCAGTTCATCCAGAGTGATCATGGGCCTCTTGGCTGCATCTCTGATCCGTCTTCTCCTTGTCTGAGCTGAAAGTTTAGAGGGACGGCCGGGTCTTGGTAGATTTGCAGTGGTCTGATACTCCTTCCATTTCAAAATGATCGCTTGCACAGTGCTCATTGGGTGGGATGTTTAAAGCTTGGGAAATCTTTTTGTATCCAAATCCAGCTTTAAACTTCTCCACAACAATATTACGGACCTGCCTGGTATGTTCCTTGGTCTTCATGATGCTCTCTGCGCTTTCAACAGAACCCTGAGACTATCACAGAGCAGGTGCATTTATACAGAGACTTGATTACACACAGGTGGATTCTATTTATCACCATCAGTCATTTAGGACAACATTGGATCATTCAGAGATCCTCGCTGAACTTCTGGAGTGAGTTTGCTGCACTGAAAGTAAAGGGACCGAATAATTTTGCACGCACCACTTTTCAGTTTTTTATTTTCTAAAAAAGTTTAAATTATAGAATAGATTTCGTTCCACTTCACAATTGTGTCCCACTTGTTGGTGATTCTTCACAAAAAATTAAAATTTTATATCTTTATGTTTGAAGCCTGAAATGTGGCAAAAGGTTGAAAAGTTCAAGGGGGCCCGAATACTTTCGCAAGGCACTGTATATATATATATATATATTATTCTTGATATCACTAGAAAAAAAAAGCCTTTGAAAATTAGTTTGCAATAACTCCATCAGTATCACCAGCAAAGCAGCTTCATTATTATCCCATTAAAGAAGAAGAGAATTGTGCGCTGCATTTTGAGATTTCATCATTTGCCACGCCACGAATGTTAATCCTCCATTATGAATAATAGTTTATAAAACCGACCGCTTCCGGCTCGTCCTTGCTTCCGAGCATGCATGTTTGTAGTTTGGACTTTTGTCCGACGGACTTGTGTACACACGCTCGGAACAGACATTTCTCAGTGGAAAATCTTAAAACCTGCTATCCAACATTTGTCCGTGGAAAATCCAACAACAATTGTCTGATGGAGCGTACACACGGTCGGATTTTCCGCCAACAGCCTGACATCCAACATTTCCCGTCAGAAAATCTGATCGCGTGTACGAGGCTTTAGGGAAAAATCAATAGATTCCTATCAATCGACCAAGATAACTACTCCTGTCAAGTAAATTTGTAAGGAGCTACCCTGCCTAAACTCCAGGGTGCTACAGGAGTAAAGGGCCCCACGGGATCAGTGGGAAGGGCCCCGCTTGGGGGCCAGGGGGGTTCATGGTTTCTTGCACCGGGGGCCCTGAAGGTTCTAGTCAAGCCTCTGAGATAGTACAACTTCCACCACCAGCGTCCTCTTACCCGGCACAACACACAATGAAATCAACACATTTGTATTCCTATTGTGATTTTGCAAATGCTAAAAAAAAATAAAAAAAAGACGCTTTCCATTGAATCCGCGTCTCACACGCCGGAAATGTAATAACCGGGTTATAGCAAGCTCAGGCATTTGAAATAAAACTTTGCAGTACTAATGTTTTCCTAACTGCTTTCATATTGTAATGATATTTTTCCAAGCTCTGAGTTTTATTTGATCTTAAATACCTTTTTGGGGAAGTCCAGTGAGCTGGCTCTAATAAAATCATGCTATTGAAAAAAAAGGTTTAAGTGGAAGATTCAGAATGAATTACAAAACGGCATGCAAGAATACCAGTAAAAAGCTGCAATAAAAAGCCCGGGGATGGGAAGGCTCCCAGTGCATTTAAAGGGGCCGTGTATGGGACGTACACTATACCTGCAGACTGCAGGCGGAGTTCTTCCCTAAAAACAGACACTTCTGGTATCACGGGTCAGTGTATTAGGAAGCCAGGGGGGGGGATCCTTGAAGTAGATGTGAACCAGAACTGGATGACATTTATCTTTCTCTCTGCAATGTATATCATAAACAATTCTTCGTTTGTTACATTTCAGTGCTGCACATTTCCTGCAGCTTCTTTGCAGCCGCTTCCTGTCTTTATGCACTGCAGCAATGGCTTTATCTTTGTGTCTGTCTGTCTGTCGGCTGGTGTCTACAGATACCCTCTGCCAGTGTCTGTTCATTACAAACGTCTAGTTATAACCTTGGTGCTGGAATTTGGCATCCCATATGCCCCATACACACGCAGTCGCACATTCCGACCACAAAATCCGTCAGATTTTTTCCGACAGCTTCTGTCCTAAACTGGTGTTGCCTACACACGGATGCACAAAGTTGTTGGAAAATCCGATCGTTCGGAACGAGGTGACGTTCGTTCATTCCGACGGGACTACGTTGCGGCTAGTAGCCAATAGCTTTGGTCTCGTAATTTGATCTGAGCATGCGTGGCACTTTGTCCGATCGGAATTCTCTCCAAACGATCGGAAAGAGTCCGATTGGATTTTTTTTGTTGGAAAATTTGACATCCTGCTCTCAAATTTTTTCTGGCGGAATTTCCGACGGAAAAAAGTCAGATAGAGCCCCCACACGATCGGATTTTCCGACAATATAATCCGATCGGACCTTTTCCGTCGGACTTTCCGACCGTGTGTATGGGGCATGCCAGTGACCTAATGTTTACTGAACTTGGAGTTTATTACGTGCATAGCCAAGGAACACATAGACTCCACCCACAAGTGCTCTGTGATCGCGCCCTTTTTCGCTCGCATTCGCGTTTCGCTCTACCTCGGAGTGGAGCTCGGGGCTGGCTCGAGATAATCCTGACAGAAGAGCGATATGAAAAGAATCTTTCCTAAGTGGCAGCGGGAGCAAAGAGGACAACAGCACGGTCAGGGACTTACAAGGGGAGAGACTGCCACCGGTAGCAGGTCTCTCTGGAACACAACGATGTGCTTACACACGACCGGACTTTCCGACAGAAAAGGTCCAACGGAATCATTTCATCGGATATTCCGATCGTGTGTGGGGCTTCATCTGACTTTTTTCTTCAAAAAGTCTGCCGGACCTAGAAATAGAACATGTTTTCAATCTTTCCGGCTGAATCAATACCTATCGGGGAAAACCGCTTGTCTGTGTGCTGGTCCGATGGACCAAATGCGACGCAAGGGCAGCTATTGGCTACTGGCTATTATACTACCTTTTCTAGTCCCGTTGTACCTCATCACGTTCAAAGCGAATGGACTTTGGTATGATCGTGTGTAGGCAAGTCCGTTCGGTCAGAACTCAGTCGGAAAGACCGTCAGAGTTTATATTGATGGAAAGTCCGGTCGTGTGTACGCGCCATTAACCACTTACCACCCGGCCAATGCACATATACGGCCGGGTGGGAGCCATCTACTTCTGATAGGACATTCAGGAACGTCCTTCAGAAGGAGCTGGATTGCGCGTGCGCGTGCCCGCGCAGCGCGCGTTCCCGATGTGCTCGTGTCACCCGGACACGGCGCATCTCAGATCGGCAGGAGGGCTCTGTGATTGGCCCTCCTGATCACATGACGGCCGTGTCCAATCACGGCCGTCATGTGATGTAAACAAACAGCCGGTTGGTAGGCAATCGGCTCCTCCTCTCCTCACACAGAAGTCATCGCTGAGGAGAGGAGAGCAGATCGCTGCAGCCGGCTGATGATCAGTGAGTATGAGCTGTTTTTTTACAGCTTTTTACTCACTGATCACCAGTCTAGTGTAAACACACAACACACCACACAGTATAAACACAATGTCCCCACATATGTCCCCAAAACACACATGTCCCCAAAACATACATGTCCCTAAATAATAAAAACACATGTCCCTAATAATAAAAACATGTCCCCCACATATGTCCCACTAAAATCACATGTCCCAATGATTATCTGCACACATATCTACATGATCACCTGCACACATATGTACATGATAATTTGCGTACATATGTTTGTGATCACACAAACCAATTATTATACACTTAACGGAATTTTTTTTACCAAAAACATGTAGCAGAATACATTTTGGCTTAAATTTATGACAAAATTTGATTTTATTGGATTTCTTTTAAAATAGAAAAAAGAAAATATTGTTTTTTTTCCAAATTTCCACATTTTTGCGCTTATATCGCAAAAAATAAAAAACGGAGTCCTGAATAAATACCACCAAAATAAAGCTCTATTTGTGTGCGAACAAAATGATAAAAATTTAATTTGGGTACAGTGTAGCATGACCGCGCAATTGTCACTGAAAGCGCTAGAGCGATGAAAGCTGAAAATTGGGCTGGGAAGGAAGGGGGCGAAAGTGCCCAGTATTGAAGTGGTTAAGGACCGAGGCTCTTTTTGAGATTTGTTGTTTACAAGTTAAAAACATTTTTTTTATATAGAAAATTACTTATAACCCCAAAACATTATACATTTTTTTCCCCTAACACCCTAGAGAATAAAATGGCGGTCGTTGCAATACTTTCTGTCACACTGTATTTGTGCAGCACACTTTTTTTTTTGGAAAAAAAATAAAACATTTTTGAATAAAAAAATAAGACAATAGTAAAGTTAACCCAATTTTTTTTTTATATTGTGAAAGATAATGTTATGCCGAGTAAATTGAAACCCAACATGTCACGCTTCAAAATTGCGCCCGCCCGTGGAACGGCGACAAACTTTTACCCTTAAAAATCTCCATAGGCGACGTTTAAAAAATTCTACAGGTTGCATGTTTTGAGTTGCAGAGGAGGTCTAGAGTAAGAATTATTGCTCTCGCTCTACCGATCGCGGCGTTACCTCACATGTGTCGTTTGAACACCATTTTCATATGCGGGCGCTACTCACGTATGCGTTCACTTCTGCACGTGAACTCGGCAGGATGGGGGGGGCGCATTTAAAAAAAAAATCTTATTTATTTTACCTGTTATTATTTATTCTTACACTGTTTAAAAAAAAAAAAAAAGTGTCACTTTTATTCCTATTACAAGGAATGTAAACATCCCTTGTAATATAAAAAAAAGCATGGCAGGGCCTCTTAAATATGAGATCTGGGGGTCAAAAAGTCTTCACATCTCATATTTACACTAAAATGCAATAAAAAAAGAAAAAAAATGTGTAATTTAAAAAAAAAAGGGCCCTTTAAGAGCTATGGGCGGAAGTGACGTTTTGACGCCGCTTCCACCCTGCGATGTTATGGAGACGGATGGGGGCCATCTTCCCCTCACTCGTCTCCATGCCCAGCTAGATCCGATCGCCTCCACCGCTGCTGACGGTTTGGTAAGAGCGGCGGAGGGCACCGGAGCGTGGCAGGAGAGGGGGGCCCTCTCCCGCCACCGATAAAAGTGATCTTGCGGCGAATCCGCTGCAGAGACCACTATTATCAGAAAGTGGACCGCCGGCCTGAACAAGAGGATACTGGGGTTATGGTAGCTAGCTGCTGCCATAACAACAATATCCCTCTTCAAACTAAGGACGTATATCGGCGTGCGGCAGCCCAGAAGTGGTTAAGCGTGAAATTACGTTCTTTCTTTGGGGCTGGGAAGCACGCACCACCGGAGACCCTGCTCTCGCTGTGATTGGACACAGTGGGAACCAATCAGCGGGTCCACTCATTGTTCGCCGGCACCTGGCGATCGTTACCGAGACAGGCAGAACGGCGATCTGCCTATGTAAACAAGGCAGATCGCCGTTCTGTCTGAGGGGAAGATGTCGATCCTGTGTTTCTGCTAAGCGGGAACACGGATCTCTGTCTTCCTCCAGTCAAAGCACCTCCCCCACACAGTTGGAAAGCACCCCCCTAGGGGCACACTTAACCCTTTGATCATCCCTGATGTTAACCAATTCCTTGCCGGTGATATTAGTACAGTGGCAGTGCATTTTTTTTTTTTTTTAGCACCGATCACTGTATTGATGTCTAACTTTTGCGCAAATCAATTATTGGGATTATTGGGGTTTTTTTTTTTTACCAAAAATATGTAGCGAAATACATTTTGGCCCAAACCGATGAAAAAAAATCAGATTTTAATTTTTTGGATATGTTTTATCGCAGAAAAGTTAAAAATAGTTTTTTTTTTCAAAATTTTTTTTTTTTTTTGTTTATAGCGCAGAAAATGAAAACCACAGAGGTGTTCAAAAACCACCAAAAGAAAGCTCTATTTGTGGGGAAAAAAAGGACATCAATTATTTTTTTTGGGGTGCAGCGTCACATAGTTACATAGTTAGTAAGGTTGAATAAAGACACCAGTCCATCCAGTTCAACCTGAGTGAGTGTCTACAATTGTCCCTATCCCTGTACATTATTGCACACTCACATCGGTCCCTACCCTCTAGGAGCCCACAATCCAAGGTCCCCATTCATATACTAGGGCCAATTTTGGACAGAAGCCAATTAACCTACCTGCATGTCTTTGGACATGACTACGCAATTGTCAGTTAAAGCAACGCAGTGGCATATCGCAAAATATGGCCTGGTCATGAAGGGGGGGGGGAGCATCATTGCCGCCCATAGCCCTTAAAGGGCCATTTAAAAAAAAAATCTAAATTACAACTTTTTTCTTTTTTTTTCTTATTGCATTTTAGTGTAAATATGAGATGTGAGGTCTTTTTGACCCCCAGATCTCATATTTAAGAGGTCCTGTCATGCTTCTTTTCTATAACAAGGGATGTTTACATTTCTTGTAATAGGAATAAAAGTGACACCATTTTTTTTAAAAAGAACAGTGTAAAAATAAAAGGTAAAATAAATAAGCAAAAACCAAATTTTAAATTTGCCCCGTCCCGCTGGGCTTGCATGCAGAAGCGAACGCATACGTGAGTAGCGCCCTCATATGAAAACGGTATTCAAACCACACATGTGAGGTATCGCCGTGATCAGTAGAGTGAGAGCAATAATTCTAGTCCTAGACCTCCTCTGTAACTCAAAACATGCAACCTGCAGAATTTTTTAAACGTCGCCTATAGAGATTTTTAAGGGTAAGCGTTTGTCGCCATTATACGAGCGGGAGCATGTTGGGTATCAATTTACTCGGCGTAACATTTTCTTTCACAATATTGAAAAAAATTGGGCTAACTTTACTGGTGTCGTATTTTTTTATTTAAAATTTTTTATTTTTTTCCAAAAAAAGTGCGCTTGTAAGACCGCTGCACAAATACGGTGTGACAGAAAGTATTGCAACAACCGCCATTTTATTCTCTAGGGTGTTAGAAAAAAATGTATAATGTTTGGGGGTTCTAAGTAATTTTATAGCAAAAAAAACAGTTTTTAACTTGTAAACAACAATTCTCAAAAAGAGGCTTGGTCCTTAAAGAGGAAGTAAACCCTGATGGGTGTTACTTCCTCTTTGTCTCCTTGCAAAGGTAAAGCATAATGGGCTAGTATGCATCGCATAGTATCCCATTATGTGTCACTTACCTGACACAGGAGCCAGCGAAGTCACAGCTGTCCCCTGTAGTCCGGAGCATCCATCTTCTTCCGGGTCACTCACATCGCCGGAGCAGCGATGATGTCACTCCCGCGCATGCGCATGGGAGCCACCTCTAACGGCATATCGCCTTTAGCAGCGGCATGCCGCTAACGGCGATAGTGCGGCTGCACGCCGCTGTCTATGGCGCATGCGCCGTAGACAGCTGTCACTGTCTTTTAGGCTGGGTTTACACCGCTGCGGCAACGAGAACCGGATGTGATTCGCACCGCACTGCAGTGCAAATCACATCCGATCTCTGTGCGATGCAAGTTCAGCCATACAGATAGTATGGCTGAATTCGCATCACACCCGCCGCAAACTCGCACGGGACCCTTTTTTTGGTCCGCAGCAGAATCGGATCGCATGGGTGTTCACACCATGCGATCCGATTCCTGTCCGAGTTTGCAGATCGCACTGCGATATGCGGACTGATCTGGGGGTGTCATTAACATTTCACTGACACTCCCAGCAGTCCGCATAGGGCAGTGTGAACTGCCGGCGGGAGGCATGCGATGCGGGAAAACGCCACGGATTCGCGGCGTTCCCGCATCGCTCCGGTGTGAACCTAGCCTTAGTAAATATCTCCTAAACCGTGTAGGTTTAGGGGATATTTCTTGGACCTACAGGTAAGCTTTAATCTAGGCTTACCTGTAGGTCAAAGTGGCTTGTAAGGGTTTACAACCACTTTAAGTGGTTAACTGGCAATTGTTCAGTCATACAACACTGTACCCACATGAAATGTATATATTTTTTTTCACACAAATAGAGCTTTCTCTGGTGGTATTTAATCACCTCTGGAGTTTTTATTTTTTGTTAAAAACACTGAGACTGTTGGAAAAAACAAATATTTTTTCTTATTTTCTGTTATAAAATTTAAAAAAACTAATATTTTTTCTTCAATGATTTAGGCCAAAATTTATTCTGCTACATTTCTTTGGTAAAAATAACCCAAATCAGTTCATATTATTTAGTCTGTGTGAAAGTTAGAGTTTACAAACTATGGTATATATATATATTTTAAAATTGATCAATCAAATGTACTGACAGCTGTCGCGTTTCTTGAGGCCCTAAAATGCCAGGACAAATGACCCCTGTTTGGAAAAAGTAAACCGTACGTAGGTATTTAGTAAGAGGCATGGTGAGTTTTTTTTAAGTTGTAATTTTTGACACATTTTTGGGGAAAATTAACCACTTTTAGACCGGACCATTTTGCTGGTCAATGACCAGAGGTCTTTTTACAATTTGGCACTGCGCTGCTTTAACTGGTAATTGCGCGGTCATGCAATGTTGTACCCAAACAAAATTAGCTTCCTTTTTTTCCCACAAATAGAGCTTTCTTTTAAAGGTATTTGACTGACTCTGCGATTTTTATTTTTTGCGATATAAACGTAAAAAGACCGCAAATTTTGAAAAAAAATGATATTTTCTATTTTTGTTATTAGAAAAATCCAATAAACTCAATTTTAGTCATACATTTAGGCCAAAATGTATTCAGCCACATGTCTTTGGTAAAAAAAAAGTCAATAACTGTATATTTATTGGTTTGCGCAAAAGTTGTCACATCTACAAACTAAGGTACGTTTTCTGGAATTTACGCAGCTTTTAGTTTATGACTGCCTATCTCATTTCTTGAGGTGCTAAAATGGCAGGGCAGTACAAAACCCCCCCAAATGACCCCATTTTGGAAAGTAGACACCCTAAGGAAATTGATAAGAGGCAAGTTGAGCCCATTGAATATTTTATTTTTTTGCCTCAAGCGATTAAATAATGACAAAAAAAAATTTTTTTTTTTTTTTTTTTTTACACAAAGTTGTCACTAAATGATATATTGCTCACACATGCCATGGTTATATGTGGAATTGTACCCCAAAATACATTCTGCTGCTTCTCCTGAGTACGGGGATACCACATGTGGTTGACTTTTTGGGAGCCTAGCCGCGTACGGGGCCCCAAAAACCAAGCACCGCATTCAGGATTTCTAAGGGCGTACATTTGTAATTTCACTCCTCACTACCTATCACAGTTTTGAAGGCCATAAAATGCCAAGATGGCACAAAACACCCCATTTTAGAAAGTAGACACCCCAAGCTATTTGCTGAGAGGCATGTTGAGTCCATGGAATATTTTATATTTTGCCACAAGTTGCGGGAAAATTACAAACTTTTATTTATTTTAATTTTTTTCACAAAGTTGTCACTAAATGATATATTGCTCACACATGCTATGGGCATATGTGAAATGACACCCCAAAATAAATTCTGCTGCTTCTCCTGAGTACGGGGATACCACATGTGTGAGATTTTTTGGGAGCCTAGCTGCGTACGGGGCCCCGAAAGCCAAGAACCGCCTTCAGGCTTTCTAAGGGCGTAAATTTTTGAGTTCACTTCTCACTACCTATTACAGTTTTGAAGGCCATAAAATGCCAAGATGGCACAAAACCCCCACAAATGACCCCATTTTAGAAAGTAGACACCCCAAGCTATTTGCTGAGAGGCATGTTGAGTCCATGGAATATTTTATATTTTGCCGCAAGTTGCAGGAAAATTACAAACTTTTATTTATTTATTTTTTTTTTCACAAAGTTCTCACTAAATGATATATTGCTCACACATGCCATGGGCATATGTGAAATGACACCCCAAAATAAATTCTGCTGCTTCTCCTGAGTATGGGGATACCACATGTGTGGGATTTTTTGGGAGCCTAGCCGCGTACGGGGCCCCGAAAACCAAGCACTGCCTTCAGGATTTCTAAGGGTGTAAATTTTTGATTTTACTCCTCACTACCTATCGCAGTTTTGAAGGCCATAAAATGCCAAGATGGCACAAACCCCCTCCCAAATGACCCCATTTTGGAAAGTAGACACCCCTAAATTTAGGGGTACACTAGTGAGACTCACAGGTAAAAAAGCACCTAGGCTGTCAGCGACTGTATCAAAACGCTACAAAAAAAACTGTTAGCGATCGCAGGGATCAGGCCTGACTCTGCGAACGCTGCAGTTATGTGTGTTGTGTTTTGTAAGTGACAGTGATCGATCGATACTGCACTTGGGTGGGCTGGGCGGAGGGGCTAAACGTAGGTGCTAGCAGGTATCTGGGCTGATCCCGCTAACAATGCGTTTTGGGAAACCTAAACTGCTGGCGACGCTAATATAGATCTGATCAGATACTATATTACTAAGGGAGGTGTATGCTTTGCGCGTGGGTGTTAGCGGTACTGGCACTAACCTGACGCTGCCTGGGGCGACGCAGACCTTATCTGACCCTCAAACTTATATCACCCGCCGGGTGATCAGGGGGTTAAACCTTTATTAGGTAATAAATGGCGGGTGCCCTGAAACTATAAAAAAATAACTAACCAACCAGCGTCACCTGTAACAGTTATATGGTGATCACTGGTGAAAGGGTTAACTAGGGGGCAATCAGGGGGCTTTATGCGGTAGTATATGGGGGTCCCTGGCACTATAAAAAGCTGCGGCGAACCTAAATACCCACCTGCCTAACTAGCGTCACCTGTGACACTAATACAGCGATCAGAAAAACGATCGCTTATTAGGCTGGGTTCACACTGGAGCGATGCGGGAACGCCACAAATCTGTGGCGGGTTCCCGCATCACACTGCCCTATGCGAACTGCTGGGAGTGTCAGTGAAATGTTAATGACACCCCCAGATCAGTTCGCATATCGCAGTGCGATCTGCAAACTCGGACAGGAATCGGATCGCATGGTGTGAACACCCATGCGATCCGATTCTGCTGCGGACCAAAAAAAGGGTCCCGTGCGAGTTTGTGGCGGGTGCGGCGGGTGCGACACGAATTCAGCCATACTATCTGTATGGCTGAACTCGAATCGCACAGAGATCGGAAGTGATTTGCACTGCAGTGCGGTGCGAATCACATCCGTTCTCATAAACCGCTGCAATGTGAACCCAGCCTTAGTGACACTGGCGACGGGGGGTGATCACGGGGTTAAACCTTTATTGGGGGGGTTAGGGGGGTACCTTAGAACTAAAGGGGGCTAACCCTAACTGCCCTAACAGTTATTACAGTCACAAATGACCCCAATGCAAAAAAAAAAAAAAAACTCGGACAGGAATCGGATCGCATGGTGCGAACACCCATGCGATCCGATTCTGCTGCGGACCAAAAAAAGGGTCCCGTGCGAGTTTGCGGCGGGTGCGGCGGGTGCGACGCGAATTTAGCCATACTATCTGTATAGCTGAACTCGAATCGCACAGAGATCGGATGTGATTTGCACTGCAGTGCGGTGCGAATCACATCCGTTCTCATAAACCGCTGCAATGTGAACCCAGCCTTAGTGACACTGGCGATGGGGGGTGATCACGGGGTTAAATCTTTATTGGGGGGGTTAGGGGGGTACCTTAGAACTAAAGGGGGCTAACCCTAACTGCCCTAACAGTTATTACAGTCACAAATGACACCAATGCAAAAAAAAAACAAAAAAAAAAAAAAATGCAATTGGTGTCACTGTGACTGGGGGTGCAGGGGTGATTGGGGGGGGTGATCGGGGGGTGAAGGGGGGGTGAGAGTGTGCCTGGCATGTTCTACTGTATTGTGTAGTGTTGGTGCAATTCACCGATCCTCTCTCCTCGGTGCCGGAACGAAAAATACCGACACGGAGGAGAGATTACATCACTTCCTCTCCTGTGTTTACATTACAGGAGAGGAAGTGATGTCACGCTTCACTTCCATTCGTCAGGAGCGATCGCGAGGGGGTGGCCATGAACGAATGGCCGCCCCCTCATCCCGGATCACTCCTGAACGGATACCGACCGACGCTGGCACTGGGGGGGGGGGGCCCGATCGGGCCCCCCACCCGCGGGAAGGCAGGGACGCCCATATGCCTGCCTGTGCCATTCTGTCGACGTACATCGTCGTGCGGCGGTCGGCAAGTGGTTAAGAAACGATATAAACGTTTTTTTTTTTTTTTACCATTTAATTTTTTTTTTACCATACTGTCACCAATGCAGTAAAGCGTCATCATATGACTGGTGTGGTGGTGATCAGGAATACTAACTGGTGACATAAATAAATAAATTTTTTAAACTTTTTTCATTTATAATTTTTTTCATTTATTACATAGTGTGCTGCCCTAGGCCTTTTCTTACATTCTTTTCTTACATTTTCTATTTTATATATTCTATTTTATATATATATATATATATATATATATATATATATATATATATATATATATATATATATATATATATATATAATATATATTTATTTATTTATTTTTCTTGATTGTAGTTTAATTTAACTAAAAAACAATCAAGAAAATATATATGCTATAAAAATATGCATATTATAAAACATTTATTAATTTATTAACTGCAAGAATTAACAATGAGAAATTCAGTTTTATATAATACCAAGTTTTGACATAGGATTATTTCACTTATTTGTATAATGACTAGGAATTCAGCCTCCTCGGCCCAGTCTGCCCCATAAGACTGGCTCTACACTAAAAGGACTCTTTTTGTGTGGGAGCCGAGAGGGGGCTGTTTTTTTATGTGTGTGGGGGGGGGGAGGGGGCGTTTATTTTGCTGCCCCCCTCCAAAGTGCTGCTCTAGGCCTGGGCCTTGTTGGCCTAGGCCAATATACAGCATTGGTCATCAGAGAAGTACAGTGTCACCATATACTCTACATTTTGGGGGTAATTAGGGATATTTTTTTTCTAATTGCTTATACAGTGATGATCACCATTATAAGTAATAGTTTTACTGTCATGAAGGGCTTTCATTCATGAAAGCTTGCTTACTTGTTGTGATGCTGTGATTGGCTACAGCTAATCACATGGTGCAGGGTGCCAGGTATCCTGTGATAGCTGTGGGCCAATCATAGCATCACAATAGTAAGCAACCTATGATGAATGGAAGCCATTCATGACAGTTTTGCTTAAATGTAATCACATGATCATTATCATTGGTTATATCGATCACATGATACCCTGGCTGCTCACAGTGGCTAGGTACCAAGCACCATGGCACAGCGGTCACGGGATCCCGCCACTATGTGCCCCTGGGGAGCCGCACCAGTGTACAAATGTGTGCTAAGCAACGTACTAGTATGTTGCTGAGCTTGGAGCTGCCACCCGCCTGCAGTAAATGTACTGTGGGCAGACGGCAAATGGTTAAACAAAAAAAAAAAAGCAGCATGGGGCACCCCCTAAATTCAATACCTGACCCTTTTTTTCTGATATGGATTGTTAAGGGGTAACCCCATACAAAAAAAGTGTGCTGTTTGCCCCAAAATCCATACCAGGCCCATATCGGAGTACGGCAATCTGGATGGCCAGTAAAGGAAGGGGGTGAGAATGCAACCCCTTTCCTGAGCTACACCAGGCCACATGCCCTAAACATGGAAGGGTACCTTGTCAGGAGAGGGTGCTATTTTGATTAGGACAAGGGCTTTTTCTTCACAACCACTGGTCCAGTGGTTGTGGGAGTTTGCATCTGGGGGGGGGGGGGGGGGCGTTTTGGAATCAAGAAGCCCCTTTAAAAAAAAAAGGGGGGCCCCTGATCATGCTTTCATCTGCCTGGAGTTCACTTGCAGATAATAAAAGTCAAATTGGTCTTTCTGGAATCCCTTTCCGAAAATAATGCAATCCTAACTCATAGGCGGCCACTGCTTCCTTCTGCGGAAAAATCTGGTTATTTATTAGATATTTTAATGTCACCATTAGATTAGACGGCCCGAAATAAGGCGGGTAAGAGTCATGAATAAGGACAAGTCTAGGGGAAATATGCATTTAGCACAGAGCAAAGCGGACGCCAGTTACGGAACGCTCTTCGGGTTGGAGATGAATTGCTAAAATTCAGGTCACTAGTAATTTATCTGATCCTCCTCTATGAAAAAAAAAAAAATCTTCTTTGGCAACTTTCATATGTGAGAATTTCTGGGAATATTTCTTCACGTTGACCTCCGATGCCCTCTTCTCCGCATTATCAGAATGAAATTTATCCAGCTAATGTAAAACTTTGAGAGCGTCACACAAATCCTATAACATCTGTCACCCGATTCGCGCCTCAGTGAAATGTTTGCACACTCTCCCTTGCTGCGCTATATAATAGAAAAGATACAATTTATCTCTCAAAGTTTCCCAGAAAAAGTTTTGTTTGAAGATCATAACCCTAAATCTATGATAGTGATATGGAATATACAGTATGGTCAAGGAGCAATCTAAACGTTAATATGTGAAGATTGATATATGCAATTTATCTATCTATCTATCTATCTCTATCTATCTATCTATCTATCTATCTATCTATCTCTATCTATCTATCTATCTATCTATCTATCTATCTATCTATCTATCTATTTTTAAATCTTCTGTATCTATCTACCTATTTTTGGAGAATAAGTTTAACTCTTTCGCTGCCAGAGCTGTTTTTGTGGGGGATATTTGCACACATGTTTAAAAACGGCTCAGCCCCAGCACATCCAATTAGATGGAGGCCCAACCCAAGCACATCGATCTAGAAGGATGCTCAGCTTCAGTAGATAGACCTATATAGAGGCCCAGCCTCAGTACATCCAACTAGATCAGGGGTCTCCAAACTATGGCCTTCCAGTTGTTCAGGAACTACAAATCCCATCATGTCCAGTCATGTCTGTGAATGCCAGAATTTTACAATGCCTCATGGGATGTGTAGTTCCAAAACAGCTGGAGGGCCATAGTTTGGAGATCCCTGAACTACATAGAAGTCCAGCCCCAGGATATCCAACTAGATGGAGGCCAAGCTCTGGCACATCTGACTAGATGGAAGCTCATCTCTGGGATATCTAACTAGGAGGCCCAGCACATCTAAATGGAAGCCCAGCTCCATTAGATCCCACTAGATGTAGGCCCAGCTTCAGTACATCCAACTAGATGGAGGCCCAGCTCCAGTACACCCAACTAGATGAAGGCCCCGCCCCAGTACATCCTTCTACATGTAGGCCAAACTCCTGTAGATCCAACTAGATGGAGGCCTGCCTCAGTACATCCAATTAGATGGAGACCCGGCCTCAGTACATCCAACTAGATGGAGACCCAGCCCCAGTATGTCCAACTAGATGGAGGCCCAGCTCCATCACATCCAACTAGATGGAGGCCCAGCTCCAGCACATCCAACTAGATGGAGGCCCAGCCCCAGCACATCCAACTAGATGGATGCCCAGCTCCAGCACATCTAACTAGATGCATGCCCAACTCCAGCACATCCAACTAGATGGAGGCCAAGACCCAGTAAATCCGACTAGATGGAGTCTCAGCCCCAGCACATCCAACTAGATGGATGCCCAACTCCAGCATATCCAACTATAAGGGTAGCCAAGAACATGATGGCTCAAACCATAGAAATACAGAAAGGAGTTCCAGACCAAAATCAGTTAAAAGATTCCAAGATCATTTTAATTGTTGATAAAGGACATGGTCTGGGGACCACCATTCACACCAAACCTCCCCTGGGAGGAGAACAGGCTGGTGTGGATGGTGGTTCTCAGGTGATGGTGGTCCCCAGGCCCATGATTTCAGTCTGTAATTCCATTTTAGCTTGAGATATTCAAATAAATATATGTAAACAGTATATACAGTAGTTATAAATTGCTTAACATTAATTCTGACTGCACCTTATAGTTTCACAGAATCTGAGGACGTGGGGGTGGATACCCACAAAACGCGTTGTAATTATTGCACTGTTTTCCCCGAGTGGATTCTAATTTTCATCTGGTAGCCTCATTTTTGAATGGAGGGGAATACATAGTAATTGACTATGAAACATATGGAAATAAGTTTTATGTATCTATATTATGTAATATAGCTGTAAAAATGCATTGTACTGAGTTCAAATCACACAGTGTTTTACCTGTTTTATAATAAAAGTTTAATTTTAACAGTGGAGCATTTTTGGTGCAGTCCACACAACCCTGTCATAATATATATATATATATATATATATATATATATATACATATATATATATATATATATATATATATACAGATATACAGTGCCTTGAAAAAGTATTCACACCCCTGGACATTTTCCACATTTTGTCATGTTACAATCAAAAACTTATTTTATTGGGATTTTATGTGATAAACCAACACAAAGTGGCTCATAATTGTAAAGTGGACGGAAAATGATAAATGGTTTTCAATTTTTTTTACAAATAAATATTTGAAAAGTGTGGCATGCATTTGTATTCAGCCCCCTTCACTCTGATACTAAAACTAAACTAAAATCTACCTTTAGATGTCACCTAGTAGTGAATAGAGTCCACCTGTGTGTAGTTTAATCTCATTATAAATACAGCTGTTCTGTGAAGCCCTCAGAGGTTTGTTAGAGAACCTTAGTGAACAAACAGCATCATGAAGGCCAAGGAACACACCAGACAGGTCACGGATAAAGTTGTGGAGAATTTTAAAGCAGGGTTAGATTTAAAAAAAAAATATCCCAAGCTTTGAACATCTCACTGAGCTCTGTTCAATCCATCATCCGAAAATGGAAAGAGTATGGCACAACTGCAAACCTACCAGGATAACACGGGATCAGTATTTATGGGGAAATAAATCAAGTAAACCCTTATCCAGGAAAGTTTAAAAGAAAAGAGAGGTCAACTTTATTGAAAAAATTTAAAATAAAGCTGGAGAAATGGTCTACACCACAAATGAAATAGCACAGGAGTTTAGGAACTATTATGAGGCCCTTTATGCAGTAAAGAATAAACTTCAGGATGGGCAGGAAGAGGAAGCAAGGATTTGAGAATTTTGTGAATACAGTACACTAACTACACCATCAGAGAACGATAGGGTCCTCATGGATAGATCAATAACTGAGAAAGAAATATATGAAGCTCTAATAAAGTCCCCCTCGGGCAAAAGCCCGGGGCCAGATGGGTACACGTTACTGTATCTTAAAAAGTTTAAAGACATTTTAGTACCCAAATTATGCCAGTGCTGGAATCAATTGGGTAGAGAATGTGTTATGGGGAGAGATGCGTTGCCGGCCTCTATAACATTGATATTAAAGGAAGGAAAGGATAACAAACTTTGTTCCAGTTATAGACCTATTGCTTTATTAAATGCGGATACTAAACTCTATGCTAGTGTACTGGCAAATAGATTAAAGGAGAAGATGACGAGTTGGTCCACCCCAACCAGACCGGATTTATATCTGGCAGGGAAGTCAGGGATAATGGGGTTCGGGCTTTATTGCTCTTACAGGCAGCCAGGAATGGAGGGGACCCCAGTCTACTCCTGTCGATGGATGCCGAAAAGGCCTTTGACAGGGTAGACTGGGGTTATATGCTGAAAGTCCTAGAGATCATGGGGATAGGCCCTAGGATGATCAATTGGATTAAGGTATTGTATAAGGACTCCCATACATTGGTTAAGGTGAATGGATATTCATCTCGCCCTTTTTCAATGAGAAATGGAACTAGGCAGGGTTGCCCCTTGTCCCCCCTGTTATTCATACTGTCATTGGAACCCTTATTGGCTTACATTAGGAACAGTGTGGATATTAGTGGGATAAGGGTGGGTAAGGAGGAGCACAAGGTAGTAGCCTTTGCCGATATGCTCTTCTTCATATCGTACCCCAGGACAACGATTCCCAACTTGCTGTGTGATTTGAAAAAATATGGAGAATTTTCTAATCTTAAAATAAACCCCAGCAAGTCGGAAATACTAAATATTAATAGAAATAAGTTGGAGGAAAAAAGGCTTGCAAAAGAATTCCATTTTACATGGAAACGAGACATTAAGTATTTGGGAATTAGATTAACGGACACTCTGAGGAAAACTTACCTCATAAATTATATTCCGTTATTGGATGAGATAAGAAGGGAAACGAAAAAAAATGTCAGCTGGTCCCCTATCATGGTTTGGGCGAATAAACGCGATAAAAATGATAACCCCCAAAGTCCTTTATAAATTTCAAATGCTTCCACTATCGATCCCTCAAATATTTTTTAGAACCCTAAACGGTATAATTTCTAGTTTTATATGGAATAAGAAAAGACCTCGTATTTCAGCTACAGTTCTACATCAAAGGAAAAAACATGGAGGCCTTGCGGTTCCCGATTTAAAAAAATATTATTACGTGGTTGTACTATCACGGTTAGTTGAATGGACAAGAGTGAATAGTGAGAAAAGATGGAGGAATATAGAATTCACTATGAGTGATATACACTTGGGTCACATGATATGGAACCCACCACAATATAGGAAATTAGGACAGGAGACACATGATATAACTCGCACTACATTTAAAATATGGGATACAGTATATGCACAAAAAGAATGGAAATCTAACTCTCCGTTGATTTATTTAAAAGATAATGATTTTTTTGCACTGGGGAAGAGGGAAGTGGGTGGGAATTGGTTAAAAAAAGATGTTCAAGTGAAAGATGTAACAGAGAAAGGCAAAATACGCACTATTCAAGCATTGCAATTAGACACTGAGCGGTGGAAAAGGTTTTTTTTTTTTTTTTTATTAAAGACTGACATGAAATGTAAGATGTGGATTATCTTGTTTTTTTTTTTTTTTTTTTTTTTTATCGAAGGTTGGAAAATTAAAAATTAAATAAAAAAAACAAAAATAACACAAAAAACTGCAAACCTACCAAGACATGGCCGTCCACCTAAACTGACCGGCCGGGCATGGAGAGCATTCATCAGAGAAGCAACCAAGAGGCCCATGGTAACTCTGAAGGAGCTGCAGAGATCCACAGATCAGGTGGGAGAATCGGTCCACAGGACAACTATTAGCCGTGCTCTCCACAAATCTGCCCTTTATGGAAGGGAGGCAAGAATAAAGCCATAAGAAGACCCGTTTGCAGTTTGCGAGAAGCCATGTGGAGGACACAGCAAACATGGAAGAAGGAGCTCTGGTCAGATAAGACCAAAATTGAACTTTTTTGCCTAAAAGCAAAATGCTTTGTGTGGCGTAAAACGAACACTGCACATCACCCTGAACACACCATCCCCACCGTGAAACATGACGGGTGCCGCAGCATGTTGTCAGGGATGCTTTTATTCAGCAGGGAGGGACAGGGAAGCTGGTCAGAGTTGATGGGAAGACGGATGGAGCCAAATACAGGGCAATCTTAGAAGAAAACTTCTTAGAGTCTGCAGAAGACTTAAATCTGGGGCTGAGGTTCAACTTCCAGCAGAACAACGACCCTAAACATACAGCCAGAGCTACAATGGAATGGTTACGTCAAAGCATATTCATCATGTGTTAGAATGGCCCAGTCAATGTCCAGACCTAAATCCAATTGAGAATCTGTGTCATGACTTCAAAATTGCTGTTCACAGACGCTCTCCATCCAATCTGACAGAGCTGACAGAGAAGAATGGGCAAAAATGTCCCTCTCTAGATGTGCAAAGCTGGTAGTGACATCCCCAAAAAGACTTGCAGCTGTAATTGCAGTGAAAGGAGGTTCTACAAAGTATTGACTCAGGGGGGCGCCATACAAATGCCCCCCTCACTTTACAAAATTTGGAAAATCATTTATCATTTTCCTTCCACTTCACAATTATGTGCCACTTTGTGTTGATCTATCACATAAAATCCCAATAAAATACATATTTACGTTTTTGGTTTTAACATGACAAAATGTGGAAAAAGTCAAGGGGTGTGAATACTTTTTCAAAGCACTGTATAAGATCCTGCATAAGAACACATGGAGTCCCAGATTGGACCAGTGGTAACTGTACCATGATCTTCATCTGAAGTCCTGGTCTGCGACATGAATGCAGACACCAG
This sequence comes from Lithobates pipiens, assembly GCF_037356315.1. Taxonomy (NCBI): domain Eukaryota; kingdom Metazoa; phylum Chordata; class Amphibia; order Anura; family Ranidae; genus Lithobates; species Lithobates pipiens. The sequence goes on from NW_027507785.1 coordinate 316,572,641, forward strand.
TGAAGACCCAGCAAGGAACCTGGTCTCCTCCACCCAAAACTCATCAATTCCTTATGATGTTCTTTACCATACCCCAGTGAGGAGCAAATCATGTTGTGTTACATAGAATGATCATTAAAAAAAAAAAATCAAGCTTATTGTTATCTCTGAATAAGAGTTATTTCTAAATTGATAGTGTCCTTTATTTTCATTATTGAACTTGTGCTAAAATTATACGCCGCGTGAAATCTCCGCAGGAGCTGGATTAATAGACTTTGATCAATACGTGGCTTTAGTCATTGGGGATTATTCCTCGGCATTATATATAAGCAATGTATACCGTGTTACAGTGCCTTGCGAAAGTATTCGGCCCCCTTGAACTTTTCAACCTTTTGCCACATTTCAGGCTTCAAACATAAAGATATAACATTTTTATTTTTTGTGAAGAATCACCAACAAGTGGGACACAATTGTGAAGTGGAACGAAATCTATTGGATATTTTAAACTTTTTTATCTAATAAAAAAATGAAAAGTGGGGCGTGCAAAATGATTCGGCCCCCTTGCGTTAATACTTTGTAGAGCCACCTTTTGCTGCGATTACAGCTGCAAGTCGCTTGGGGTATGTCTCTATCAGTTTTGCACATCGAGAGACTAAAATTCTTGCCCATTCTTCCTTGCAAAACAGCTCGAGCTCAGTGAGGTTGGATGGAGAGCGTTTGTGAACAGCAGTTTTCAGCTCTTTCCACAGATTCTCGATTGGATTCAGGTCTGGACTTTGACTTGGCCATTCTAACACCTGGATACGTTTATTTGTGAACCATTCCTTTGTAGATTTTGCTGTATGTTTGGGATGATTGTCTTGTTGGAAGATAACTTTCCGTCCCAGTTTCAGGTCTTTTGCAGACTCCAACAGGTTTTCATCCAGAATGGTCCTGTATTTGGTTGCATCCATCTTCCTCTCAATTTTAACCATCTTCGCTGTCCCTGCTGAAGAAAAGCAGGCCCAAACCATGATGCTGCCACCACCATGTTTGACAGTGGGGATGGTGTGTTGAGGGTGATGAGCTGTGTTGCTTTTACGCCAAACATATCGTTTTGCATTGTGGGCAAAAAGTTCGATTTTGGTTTCATCTGACCAGAGCACCTTCTTCCACATGTTTGGTGTGTCTCCCAGGTGGCTTGTGACAAACTTTAGACGAGACTTTTTATGGATATCTTTGAGAAATGGCTTTCTTCTTGCCACTCTTCCATAAAGGCCAGATTTGTGCAGTGTACGACTGATTGTTGTACTATGGACAGACTCTCCCACCTCAGCGGTAGTTCTCTGCAGTTCATCCAGAGTGATCATGGGCCTCTTGGCTGCATCTCTGTCTTCTCCTTGTCTGAGCTGAAAGTTTAGAGGGACGGCCAGGTCTTGGTAGATTTGCAGTGGTCTGATACTCCTTCCATTTCAAAATGATCGCTTGCACAGTGCTCCTTGGGATGTTTAAAGCTTGGGAAATCTTTTTGTATCCAAATCCGGCTTTAACTTCTCCACAACAGTATTACGGACCTGCCTGGTGTGTTCCTTGGTCTTCATGATGCTCTCTGCGCTTTCAACAGAACCCAGAGACTATCACAGAGCAGGTGCATTTATACAGAGACTTGATTACTCACAGGTGGATTCTATTTATCACCATCAGTCATTTAGGACAACATTGGATCATTCAGAGATCAGAGATCCTCGCTGAACTTCTGGAGTGAGTTTGCTGCACTGAAAGTAAAGGGGCCGAATAATTTTGCACGCACCACTTTTCTGTTTTTTTTTTATTTGCTAAAAAAGTTTAAATTATCCAATAGATTTTGTTCCACTTCACAATTGTGTCCCACTTGTTGATGATTCTTCACAAAAAATTAAAATTTTATATCTTTATGTTTGAAGCCTGAAATGTGGCAAAAGGTTGAAAAGTTCAAGGGGGCCGAATACTTTCGCAAGGCACTGTACCTATCTGTGTAACCTGAGCTTCCAAAATATAAATCTCAGTGTAGCGTGTGTTTTGCTTTTGGGTGTGACTTTTCAGATAGCGGAAGAAGAATAAATGCTCGAAAAATAAACTGTAGGACGAGGGTCGGCAACCTTCGGCCCGCCGGCCACACCTGGCCTGCCAAAGCGAAATGTCCGGCCCTTCAGTGCACGTGATGAACTCACATGCACCCGGCCCGTGGACATTTTAACCCCTCCACACCGACTGTACGGAAATATGTGGCCTCAGCTTGAAGGAGTTGTATCATGGTGACGCAGCTGCACGAATCACCCTGGTGCCCTTTTTTTAAAAGCCAGCTGTTGGCTTTTATAGGATAACAACCGATACGGCTAAGAGGCCGTTCGGCTGTTATGTCAAGCAGTGAGAGGGGACCTCTCCCCTCCTCCCGCCGGATTTCGCGTCTTGCCCAGGCTCTCCCGTTCCACCGGGAGGCCCGAGCAACCAGCCGGCACATCCGCTGGCTGGCCGGAGACCTGGACCAAGCTGTAATTGGCTTTGATCGGGTCTCGGAATCCAGTAACCCGGAACCGATGTCCTGACATCACTTTCGGTTTACAGAAGACTTAAAGGAGCCAAATCTTAAAAAAATTACAGTATTCAAAACAGCCAAACTTTTAAGTAGGGCTGTGGAAATGAAATACTAATTCCTCGATTCATTTTTTTGATCGATCAAAATTATTTTGATCGGTACTCACCTCTCCGCCGGCTTCTGGGTCTTCATGGAGTGCCGTCGGAGATCCAGTGACGTCACGGACATTGACGTCACTGGACTCCTCCCCCCTTCCCCAAGTGCCTCCATCTGCTAATGAAGGGAAGGGGGAGGAGTCCAGTGATGTCAAAGTTCTGACTGAACGTAACGCGTACGGGGGAGGAGCTACGCATGACGTCACCCGCTGCTGCCCTACAGAACTAACACAATTGTCGACTTTACATGCTGTGTTTTTATCATCTTTATGTGAGTAGTTTTTGTTTGAACACAAAAATGTAATCTGAGGCCGCGTACACACGGGCGGACTGTCTGCCCAACTTAGTCCGCTGAAACACATTTGAGCGGACAGTCTGCTCGTGTGTGGGCTTCAGCAGACTTTTTCAGCGGACAGTCTGACGAACAAAGTCTTAAGCCCCCCGCCTGCAGACCCCGACAACCAACGGCCAGGGTTTTCGGGAAGAGGCCCTTGTCCTCATCAACATGGGGACAAGGTGCTTTGGGGTGGGGGGGCCGCGCGGCCCCCCCTTCCCCAAGGCATCCCCCATGTTGAGGGCACGCGGCCTGGTACGGCTCAGGAGGGGGGGGGGCGCTCGCTCGTTCCCCTTTCCTGGCCGGCCGGGTAGCGTGCTCGGACAAAGGTCTGTTGTGGACTTGGGGGGCACCCCCACGCCGATTTTTTTCCGGCGTTGGGGTTCCCCTTTAAGTCCATTCCAGGCGGCGGGGCCAGCGACGTCTCCTTCGCGGGCCCCGCCTACCTGGAGACGCGCTCGAAATGAGCGGACTTTCCTCCGCGTGTGTGGGCGAGTCCGTTCATTTCAAAAGTAGAGCGGATTGTATGGCGGACTTAGTCCGCCGTATTAGTCCGCTCAAAAAGTGCCGTGTGTGGGCAAGTCCGTTCATTCAAAAGTTTGGACGGACTGTCTGTCGGATTGTCTGACGAACTTAGTTGGCCAGACAATCCGCCCGTGTGTACGCGGCCTTATACTTAAGCGGTGAGCACTTCGATCTTTTCTTTCTACCCATGACCTGACGTCCTTGCTGAGATCTAAGGAGATGTGAGAAAAGTTTATGGTCCATGTTAACCCTTTTGATACCCGCTTGCATGACCACCTGTTTGCACAGGGGTCCATGCCATAAGGTGAGAGTGATTAGTTAGACCGGAGGTGGAGGGATTGTCACGCTACTGTGGAAAAAAAATTACTTACGTCAGTAAGTTACAGTTTGAATTTAAAATGTATTTGTGTGAACTGTGAAGTTAAGTCATGAATTGTGGAAATTAACTAGTGTTGGGTGATTGTATATCCACTTACAGACCGGACCATTTTGCTGGTCAAAGACCAGACCACTTTTTGCGATTCGGCACTGCTTCGCTTTACTGACAATTACACGGTCGTGCGACATCGCTCCCAAACAAAATTGACGTCCTTTTTTTCCCACAAATAGAGCTTTCTTTTGGTGGTATTTGATCACCCCTGCGGTTTTTATTTTTTGCGCTATAAACAAAAATAGAACGACAATTTTGAAAAAAACACATTATTTTTTACTTTTTGTTATAATAAATACCCCCCAAAAATATATAAAAAAACATTTTTTTCCCCTCAGTTTAGGCCGATACGTATTCTTCTACATATTTTTGGTAAAAAAAATCACAATAAGCGTTTATTGATTGGTTTACGCAAAAGTTATAGCGTTTACAAAATAGGGATAGTTTTATGGCATTTTTATTAATAATTTTTTTTTTACTAGTAATGACGGCGATCAGCGATTTTTATTGTGACTGCGACATTATGGCGGACACATCAGACATTTTTGACACATTTTTGGGACCATTGTCATTTATACAGCAATCAGTGCTATATAAATGCAGTGATTCCTGTGTAAATGACACTGGCAGTGAAGGGGTTAACCAGTGGTTGGCAGTGTAGGAGTTAAGTGTTCCTAGGGGTGTGTTACTAACTGTGGGGGGCTGGGCTTTCATTTAGTGAACACTGATCTCTGCTCCAATCACATGGAGCAGAGATCAGCGTCATTAGTTGCTAGGCAGAATGGGGAAATGCTGTTTACAACGGCATTTCTCCATTCAGCCGCCCCGTGAGACGATCGCAGGTATGCCCGCGGCGATCGAGTCCACGGGACCCGCGACCGGCGATGGCAGGGTGGCAAATTTAAAGGGACGTACAGGTACGCCCATTTGCCTGCCCGTGCCATTCTGCCGACGTACATCGGCGTGCGCTGGTCGGGAACCGGATATTGTACATAGTGTATACCACATTTACCACTGACTAATGCAGAGTTGCAATGCAAGGAGATCAGCTAAAAGTAGTTGGGTCTTTATGTGCGTTATAATTAATCGAAATTAGTCGATTAATCGATTTTTTTTAAAACGATTAATCGAACATGAAAATTTTAATCAGTAACAGCCCTACTTTTAAGTGTAAGGAGGGATGTGGGGTCTTATAGACCCCACATCCCTCCATGAAGAGGATCTGTCATGGCCTGATACTGTCACAAGGGATGTTTAGATTCCTTCTGACAGCAATAAAGTGATCAGAATGATTTTTTTCACAAGGACATTGTAAAAATAAAAAAATAAAATAAATAAGATTTTTTTTAAAGTGCCCCATCCCTCTGTGCTTACACAGCTGGTGGGGGGGGGGGGGGGCTGTGTGATGTGCAGGGGGAGCAGTGCAATATGCAGGGGGGGGGCTATGTATAGTAAAGGGGTCCAGAGGTACAGGGGCTGTGTAATTTAAAGGGGTCCAGAGGTGCAGGGGCTGTGTAATGAAAAAGGGTCCAGAGGTGCATGGGGCTGTGTAATGAAAAAGGGTCCAGAGGTGCATGGGGATGTGTAATGAAAAAGGGTCCAGAGGTGCATGGGGATGTGTAATGAAAAAGGGTCCAGAGGTGCATGGGGATGTGTAATGTAAAGGGGGCTGTGTAATGTAAAGGGAAGCAGAGGTGTAATAATAATAATAATAATATTAAATGATTGTTCATTTACAGTACATACACATACTAAGGACAAATTAGACAGGAGACAATTACCTACTTCCATGTCTTTGGAGTGTGGCAACAAACCCACACAGGCACAGGGAGAGCATGCAAACTCCAGTAAGGTAGTGTTGTGGATGGGGTTAGAGCCGGCCACTCTAGTGCTACTAGGCAGAGGTGCTAACCTCTTAGCCACTGTGGTGCCCCCCATATATAATGTTGCCCCCACATATAATAATAAATTAATAATTCACAGCATGTTCCCAATAGGGGTGAATGGACCCGAAAATGACCCCCAGAGAGTCTACGCAGTGGATGGACATGTAAGTCGGACTGTATACAACATTTTCTGTAGAATTGTCCGAGAATATATTAGCCACGAACCACACGAATCCACGAGTCACATAGCCGCCTCATCAATAAACCACTATAGAAACAGCTTATCCCTGATATTCCCCCACCAACCCTTTTAGTTATAGTAAGAGAGAATGACGCCTAAATTGGCACACCCCAAATGTCAATAGAGGTTGGCTACAACTCGAACGTTTAGATTTAGCTCAGACCTTATGTATGTAAACACGCAATAGCTCTTATGTCACAATGTATTACTGAAGATTTCAATGAATCATTTGCCACTACTTCTTGTACTTGTAATACTGTACTTCATGATTGTAATGCACTTTGTACCTGTTATGGTTTATATTTGAACCATTTCAATAAACTATTTGAAACAAAAAAAAAATTACAAATTAATAATATTCTTTTGAGGACAGCATCTTCAAAAAGTTTCAAATTACTTTTCCATGTGAATTTTCAAGTATATATTAAAAAATGGTTTTAAAAAGTAGTAGTAATAATAATAACAATAAATTATTAATATTTTTTTAAGAGGACAACACCTTCAAAAAGTTTCAATTTACTTTTTCATGTGAATTTTCATGTCTATATTAAAAAAATTATTGTAAAAAATATTAGTGATAACAATAATAATACATTATTTAATATTTTGTAAGAGGACAACAACTTCAAAAAGTTTCAAATGATTTTTTCATGTTAATTGTCATGTATATATTTATATATATATATATATATATATATATATATATATATATATATATATATATATATATATATATATATATATATATTATTTTTTTAAAGTATTAGTAATAATAATAATAATAATAATAATAATAAAGACAACACCTTTAAAACGTTTGAAATAACTTTTTCATGTGAATTGTCATGTATATATTTAAAAAAGAATAAAAAAAATAGTAGTAATAATAATAAAAATGAATTAATTTTTTCCCCCCTGCTGTAGCAAATTGGTCATGCTTTCCTGGGTTTTTCACCTTCCTCTGGATCAACTGTAGGTATAGGATTGTGTATATGGAATTGTATGATTTTTACATTACATTATTATTAATATTTTGTAAGAGGACAACACCTTCAGAAAGTTTCAAATTACTTTCTCATGTGAATTTTCATGTATATATTAAAAAAAAATAGTAGTAATAATAATAATAATAATAAGAAAAAAATTATTATTAATATTTTGTAAGAGAACAAAACCTTCAAAAAGTTTCAAATTACTTTTTCATGTCAATTTTCATGTATATATTTTTTTTAAATGTACAAAATAGTAGTAATAACAATAATAATAATAATAACAATAATAATGAATTATTATTAATATTTTGTAAGAGGACAAAACCTTCAAAAAGTTTCAAATTACTTTTTCATTTGAATTTTCATGTACATATTTTTTTTAAATGTACAAAATAGTAGTAATAACAATAATAATAATAATAATAATAATAATAATAAATTATTATTAATATTTTGTAAGAGGACAACACCTTCAAAAAGTTTCAAATTACTTTTTCATGTGAATTTTCATGTATATATATTTTTTAAAAAAATAAAAAATTGTAGTAATAACAATAATAATAATAAAAACAATAAATTATTATTAATATTTTGTAAGAGGACAACACCTTCAAAAAGTTTCAAGTTACCTTTTCATGTGAATTTTCATGTATATAGTTAAAAACAAAAAAATAAAAAATAGTAATAAAAATAATAATAACAATAAATTATTATTAATATTTTGTAAGAGGACAGCACCTTCAAAAAGTTTCAAATTACTTTTCCATGTGAATTTTCATGTATATATTTAAAAACAAAAATGTAAAAAATAGTAGTAATAATAATAATAATAATAATAATAATAACTACTTTTT
>NW_027507785.1:316585590-316658090 GCF_037356315.1 Lithobates pipiens
ATATAGATATATATATGTAGCGGCTGGCTCCTGAAGAGCACGCGCTCTTGTGTTTTTCAAAGTTAAAACTTTACCCAAACTACAGTTTGGTTTGGGTCTATTTACCTAAGTTAGACTTTTGTGTCAGTCTGACTGGGCTGTGAGATTTTCAGTCTGGCCACAGGGGGGCGCCGTCTCTGATGGCAGGCGTGGAACTATGGTCTGGTTGGGCTTTAATTTACTCTCTCTTGGAGTCAGGTCAGAGGGAGTGGCCCTCTCGCTGTGCCCTCTAGGAGACGGCATTTAAGATGCGGACGTCACGTGGTTCGGGGTTCCGGTCCAGTATGAAGTGTTGATTACATGGTCCTGGTCCCCCTGACCAGCCCCCAGGAAGGCTATGGCCTGGGGTGCGGATCCACCCGACTTTGATGCCTCGGGGGGGGGGGGCTAGCCCAAGGCAGGGAAACTAAAGGAGGATTCTGAGGTGGTTGGGTGCCGTCTCCGGTTCGGGAGAGACCCATTGAACTTCAAGCATTCCAGGGGAGGACTCTTTAGAAGAACAACACGTGTGAGTTTGGTTTTCTTAACAAGAGCCTGGAAGGGCTGAAGTAACCGAGAGAATCCGGTCTTGTTGATATCGCCAAGCTGGTTGAAAGATCCAGGTATCCTACAAGTGTTCCACAGGTTAGTTTCCCTACGAGTAAACACCTGGTTGGCTGCTAGGCCTTGTGAGAGAGGGACTGTCCAATCTGAGTGTTCATCCAGCTGCGAATGGCTATTCTCTGGATGCAGTCAAAGTAAGAAAGTTCTTTAACGTTTTTGACTTTGACATTGAGAGTACCTGAACTTTCCTCTGATTCCAAGTTAAAAGACTGGTCAATGGTTGACATTTGCAAATAAAATCCATTCAACTGGATCTATTGTCAGTCTCAAGTTACTGGGTCATCTACCACGGGACATCCCCTAGATGTGCAACAAGAAGAAGAGGAAGGTAACGGTAAGCCCAAAAATAACCAGCAGCTCCTTCGGGGGTTAGTGCTACATATATATATATATATATATATATATATATATATATATATATATATATATATATATATAGATAGATAGATAGATAGATAGGTAAATAGATATATAGATAGATATAAATATTTTTTTTGTTTTTAAATATATTTATTTATTTTGTATTAATTATATTTATAAGTAGCTAAAGCTTTGGGTGAATGGTAATAATTATTATTGTTATAGGTTGTGTATTCAAGAGTGTCCTTGGAAGAAGCTTGACCTTTGAAATATCTCAATAGTACCATGCGGTTACCTAAACAAATTAGAACATATTAGTACATTTGTGTTTTTATAAAAAAAAAAAAATTAAAAAAATGCCAAATACAATTCAATATACTCTGTTTACTAAAATACTTAAACATGTTATATGACCTATTATGTGAAATCAATAACTAGCATTATAATGTTTTTTTTTTAACCTGTTTAACTTTAGATTATAATAATTGTTGTGTTTTTAAAAAAGAGTGTATAGGTTTGTTTTTGGTATACTATTAACTAGTCAACAGTCACATGCCAAGAAAAAAAAAGTACTTTTTTTTAATTTTTTTAATTTTACATGTGTTAATTTTTTTGTACAACAAATTAGTATAAATAAATAACTGATTTAAAAAAAAAAAATTGTCTTTGAGATAAATAATCAATGTTTTACATACAGGAAGCTTCAGGAAAAGAACAGCAGTGTTTAATTTGTTTGGCTTACTCCTGTCTATCTTGTTAATGAGGAAATCACTGGGCCTCAAAGGACAATGATTTGAAGTTCTGTGTTTGTGATGGATTTATAGAGGAATCATCCGTAATCAATTTTAGAGGCAGGGTTCAATGTCATAGCTTTTAAATGTAAATTTCATGGATCCTGAAGCATTATGGAAGATAGGGACAAAGGCCTCTCAGCTAGAGCGTTCCTTATTACCCCAAGCTATGGTTTGCAATTGCAAGCTTACACATGGTCACCATAAATAAGGTAAATATGTGAATGGGGGGATTGTTTAAACTTGGCTTTCAAATTGGCTTTCAGGATGCCAAATTTTCAGATGGGGAAAGAGGTCAGATGTTCCCAAGCAACATTATGAGACATTTTTTTACATTTCAAAGGTATAAAAAGCGCCTATTTGTGGTTACATTCTAGTTTTAAAGAGCCTTTTTGTCCCCTATTCGTACACAGTTGCTATTAGGAAAATTACAACTAGTATCAGGAATGAGTAAATGGGAGCTCGTTAAATCTACCACTTGGTGACCATCTGTATAACCCAATTTGCCATTTGTGGTTCACAACTGCCTCCTTACTATACTTTACTCCATGATGCTGCCACTAGGAATCGTCACCTTCAACTTCAGGAATCACCTTCAACTTTGTAGCAGCCTCCTTGAACAGAGGCCAATGAAACTACAGAAACCTAGTAGGATAGGTTGCTGTGGTGGGTGGTGGTTCAAAGTTGTAAGGGTTAGAACAGCCAAGCTTTCTCAACCTTTTTACCCCAGAGGAACTCTTAAATAATTTCCAGGTCTCTGGGAATACCTGCTAAAATTATTGAGAATGGTGGGTTTAGAGCAGTGGTCTCCAAACTGTTGCCTGGGGCAAAGGCTTTGCTAGCCTTTATCTACCCCCCCCAGGTCACTATTTTTCCAACCGACACCAATGATGGGGCACTATTCCTCCCACTGACACCAACATTGGGCATTGTTTATTCCCACTTATGCCAGGACATTTTCTACTTTCACTTCCCACACTACAGCCTCCTAAAGTCTGAATGACAGTAAACTGGTCCCTTATTTAGAAAGTTTGGAGACCCCTGGTTTGAAACCTTATCAGGTTTAATGGCACTGATTGTTACCGTTTCTCTTTATTTCATAGTGACCACTTGCACCTGTGCAGAGGTCACACCCCATACAGGGCTTATTTTCTCACTAGGCCACAAAGGCCAGGACTAGGGTACCATGGCCAATAGGGGTGGCACATACCTACCCAGGCCATTTAAATGAATGCTAACATTTGCTACTTAGGGAATTAAAGAGTCTGTTAGTCATTACTCCATGATACGACCCTTCCTACTGCACACCTATGTGAATGTTTTAACCTTCAGCAGCAGAAAGGATTCTTTACTGTTATGTCACATACACACGATGATTTTTCGACAGCAAATGTTGGATGGGAGCTTGTTTGGCGGAAAGTCTGACCATGTGTATGCTCCATCGAAAGTTTGTTGTCGGACTTTCTGTCAACAAATGTTGGCTAGCAGGTTCTCAAATTTTCCGCCAAAAAATGTTTGTTGTCGGACGTTCCGATCGTGTGTACACAAGTTCGTCGCACAAAAGTCCACGCATGCTCGGAATCAATGCTCACCAAACACGACATTAGCAGAAGGAGCCCAAAGGGTGGCGTATGACTACTGAACTTCCTTTTTAACGGCTCGCCGTACTTCTTGTACGTCACTACGTTCGTAGATTGTTGGGCAACATTTGTGTGACGGTGTGTATGCAAGACAAGTTGGAGCCAGCAACCTTCAAACAAAATTCCACGGTTTTGTTGTCGGAAAGTCCGATCGTGTGTACGGGGCATTAGAGTTGCAAAAATTTGGAATAGTCTTCCTTAGAAGCTGGTTCTTGCAGATTATTTAACTACTTAAGGACTAGCCTCGTTTTGGAAATTTAGGTGTTTACATGTTTAAAACTGTTTTTTTTGCTAGAAAATTACTTAGAACCCCCAACCATCTCATTGTTTTTTTTTTCTAACAACCTAGAGAATAAAATGGCGGTCATTGCAATACTTTTTTTCACACCGTATTTGCGCAGCGGTCTTACAACACTTTTTTTTTTAAAAAATCACTTTTTTAAATAAAAAAATAAGACAAAAGTAAAGCTAGTCCAATTTTTTTTTATATTGTGAAAGATAATGTTACGCCGAGTAAATTGATACCCAACATGTCACGCTTCAAAATTGCCCCCGCTCGTGGAATGGCGTCAAACTTTTACCCTCAAAAATCTCCATAGGCAACATTTTAAAAATTCTACAGGTTGCATGTTTTGTGTTACAGAGGAGGTCTAGGGCTAGAATTATTGATCTTCCTCTACTAATCATGGCGATACCTCACATGTGTGGTTTGACCACAGTTTCATATGCGGGCGCTACTCACGTATGTGCTCACGTATGAGCTCACGTATGCGCTCACTTCTGCGCGTGAGCTCGGCAGGACAGATTGCTTTAAAAAAAAAAAAATGTTTTCTTATTTATTTTACTTAATTTTATTCATTTTTTCACTGTTTTAAAAAAAAAAATCTGGATCACTTTTATTCCTATTATAAGGAATGTAAACATCCCTTGTAATAGAAAAAAGCATGGCAGGTCCTCTTAAAGTGGTTGTATAGTCAAATTGGGGACTTTTACCTACAGGAAAGCCTATAATAAGGCTTACCTGTAGGTAAAAAAATATCTCCTAAACCTGTATGGTTTAGGAGATATTCCCCTCGCAATGCGCCGCTGACTGCAGCGGCGCATGCACACAGGGGATTCCCGGCTGGAAGCCCCGGCAGACGCCGGACCCTGCCGGAGAGAAATCTCCGGCTTGCATGCGGGAGTGACGATATCGCGGCTCCGGACACTCACAGCGCTGGAGCCACGATACCCGGAAGAAACGCAGAGGGAACATGTCAGCTCCCTCGGCGTGGATCAGGGGACAGATGTTGGGGCCTCGTTCTAAGGTAAGTATTTCATAATGAGCTAGTATGCGGTGCATTTTTTTCCCTCAGTTTAGGCCGATACATATTGTTCTACATATTTTTGGTAAAAAAAATCGCAATGAGCGATTATTGATTGGTTTGCGCAAAAGTTATAGCGTTTACAAAATAGGGATAGTTTTATGGCATTTTTATTAATAATTTTTTTTTTTTACTAGTAATGGCGGCGATCAGCGATTTTTATTCGCGACATTATGGCGGACACATCAGACATTTTTGACACATTTTTGGGACCATTGTCATTTATACAGCAATCACTGCTATATAAATACAGTTATTCCTGTGTAAATGACACTGGCAGTGAAGGGGTTAACCAGTGGGTGGCAGTGTAGGGGTTAAGTGTTCCTAGGGGTGTGTTACTAACTGTGGGGGGCTGGGCTTTCATTTAGTGAACACTGATCTCTGCTCCAATCACATGAAGCAGAGATCAGCGTCACTAGTTGCTAGGCAGAACGGGGAAATGCTGTTTACAACGACATTTCTCCATTTAGCCGCCCCGTGGGACGATCATGGGTATGCCCGCAGCGATTGAGTCCGCGGGACCCGCGACCGTACTCACAGGGGTCCCCGACCGGTAGCGGTGATGGCAGGGCGGCAAATTTAAAGGGACGTACAGGTACGCCCATTTGCCTGCCCATGCCATTCTGCCGACGTACATCGGCGTGCGCTGGTCGGGAACCGGTTAATAAACGAGAAGAACAATGCCCAAGTGAATGCAGGGTTCAGGGACAATCTTGATTATCTGACAACCAATGAATGGAGAGGGCTCCTCCATTAACACTAAATTCTGATCTTCTTAACTCATAACCAAATTCTCATGGTTTCTCATGGTGGTGAACCACAGTGAGGCACAAACGCTTCCCTTCAGGCTGGTCACTACCATACCTCCCAACTTTCTGGGATGGGAATGAAGGACAAAAGTATTAGCAAAAGTATGCAGGCATAGGACACACCCCCTGACCCCCCCCCCCTAAAGGAGAATTGTACAAAAAAAAGTGCTTTTTTTTACCACTACTTTTCCTTTATACTGCCGTTTGGAATTTACAAATGTAGCAATTTAGAAATTGGATGAAAGGTTTAGCACTGGGAAACATTTTTTGATAAATAAATATTTCATTTGATATACAACTCTATAGATCAGACCAAAATGAGGGACGAATGAGGAGGAAAGAGGGACAAAGGGACTTTGTTCCAAATCAGGACAGTACCTTAAAAATCAAGGACAGTTGGGAGCTATGCACTACAGAACAGTGCATCCAAGGTGCAAGACTTACTATCCTAACCTGTGTAGCGCCGGTACTCCTAACGAGTACACACCATATGTTTAAATTTAGTTTTTGCCCAAAACTGTAATGAGTTTTGGGACTAATTGTGCTAAATTGTACTTTGGCATCAGTTTGACTGGGCTGTATAGAAGTTCTGCCTGGTCATAGGTGGGGTTGTACACCTGTCGGAGGCTATAGAACGCAGTCTGGTTGGACACATTGGGTACCAATCTCTATCTCGGAACCAATTAGTGGGCGCGTTTGTCTCACTGCGTAATCCGGGATGGGGTACTTAAGGTGCTGAAGTCACGTGGTTCAGGGTTCCGGTCCAGAAGTTGTTGCTGACTCCGTGGTCCTGGTCCTCCCGACCAGCCCCCAGGGGCCCTCATGGCCTGGGGTGCGAATCCATCCATTTCCGAGCCTCAGAACTGGTTAGTTCGAGGCACAGTAACTGGAAGAGGATTCAAAGGTGTTCCGGTGCCGTCTCAGATTTTGCAGAGGACCAGCAACTCTACACGCGACCACGGGAGGACTCTTCAGTAGGAGAGCCACACACACGGCTGGCTGCTCGGTAGGAGCCTGGAAGATGAGCTGCCATGGACATCAATTGAATCCACAATTCTTACAGTATCGCTGGTCCGGCTGAAAGATTCTGGTGCAGTAAGAAAGGTTCCTACTTCTACCCTTCCAGTTGTAACTAAGTTTCCAACCAAGTCTGTGTGAGAGACTTTGAAAAGCTAGAATTACCTGTTGGCTACTAAACCCAAAACTTAAGGATTTATCCAACAGTTAAAAGGAGTCCAGTTGCGAGCGGCTGTTCCCTGGATTGCGTACATAGAGAGAGACTTTTATTGAAGTCAGCAGTTCCAAGCACCTGAGTTAAACTCTACTCTGATACCCTCTATTCCCAATTTAGAGACTGAGTTTGTTCAACCATTTTATGCAAAATAAAAATCCTGACAAGGAATTCAAGTGTCGGTCTCTACAGTTACTGGGTTATCAACCCTGGGAACCCCTAGACAAGGACAACGAGTGCGAGCTGGAGGAGGTAATCGGTAAACACAGAAAAAATCAGCAGCTCCTTCGGGGGGCTAGTGCTACATGTGGGGGCTCGTCCGGGATTTGCAGTTACCTCCTGCAACGGAGAAAGATATATATGTGAGTTTGTTACATGTGACTTTAATGGAATAGAGGGTGAAGTTTTGAACTGCACCATCTTTACTAAGGCAAAGACTTTCACTGTGGTGCGTAACCGTGGGAGGAGTCCTACAGAAAGCCTGCGAAACTGCACTACCGCAGGAACCAGTGGGAGGAGTCTACACCTGTTTCGTCTTCCAGCACGAGGCACCGCCTGAGTGTGTCGCAGGAAGAGAGTGGAGCTGGTCACGCTTGCTGAGCTGCAATTCTGTTTCGTGTTCCTGGTGTGCCGTCTGTTCCAGGACCTAGGATGCCATCTGTTAGAGGTCCTACCAGTATACAGATGCCTGGCACCATATTGACAGACACAGGGGCGGTTCATACTTTATACCACCGGGGATGTTGAGGCCCTCGGTATACTTTGTGGAGGTTGTGACGGCCTGATTGCCAGTCCTCGGCCGTTTGCTCACTGTCTAAGGTGAGGGGATTATGCTTTTAAAGTGGAGCAGCCTACTGAATCGCCTCAGGCCTACCATATGGACTGGGCCACGGGCATGGCAACCGAAGAGGCTGTTGCCTATGCTCTGGCTGTGAAGCCTACTGTTCCGGCCCTATCCACTGTTGCTGATGCCTTAACTGAGGACCTCGCTTCCACCCCAGAGGTCGCGGAGATTGCTACTACAGTTCTGCCTGGTCCAGAGAAGGGACTAAAGCAGAGGACTCCTTTCCGATGAGGTGGCAGGCTGCCCCCAAGTCCGGCTGGACCCAACAAGTTGAAAATGTTTGCCACGGAGAAACACTGGAGAGCTGTGAGCACCACGGTAAGGAATTACTTACCGGCAGAGGAGTTAACAGACTCGGACATAGACTCCAATTCTGATGCGGGAGATGACGAGTACTTTGAGCCTCGGTTACCATGAGTGTTTGTTACTCTTGATGGAATAGTGTTTCCTAAGCAAATATATATATATATATATATATGTGTAGCGCCGGCTCCTGAAGAGCACACACTATGTGTTTTTCAAATTTAAGGTTACACCTGAACTGCAGTTTGGTTTGGGTACAATTGTCTAAATTTGGACCTCAACATCAGTCTGACAGGACTATGAGATGTTCAGCCTGACCACAGGGTGCACTGTCTTATCTGGCAGGCATGGTACTATGGTCTGGTTGGGTGCTTAAGTTACTCTCTCTCGGAGTCCGCCCATTGGGAGTGGCGCTCTTGCTGTACTTTCTGGGAGAGTGTATTTAAGATGCAGATGTCACGTGGTTCGGGTTCCGGTCCAGAAGGATGTACTGACTTCATGGTCCTGGTCCTCCGGACCAGCCCCCAGGAGGCTATGGCCTGGGGTGCGGATCCACCCAATCTTGTTGTCTCTGGGCTGGCTAGCCCGAGACAAGGAAACTAAAGGAGGATTCTGAGGTGTTTGGGTGCCGTCTCCGGTTTGGGAATGACCCAGTGACTTCACGCTATCCAGGGGAGGACTCTTCAGAAGAAGGCCATGTACAGGTTGGTTTCTTAGCAAGAGCCTGCAGGAGATGAAGTACCCAAGAGAATCCGGTCTCGTGGATATCGCCAAGCTGGCTGAAAGATCCAGGTATCACACGAGTGTTCTACAAGTTTAGTTTTCCTATGTGTTCTACAACAACGTCTGTGGCAGAGACTTATCTTTGTATCTTCTACAGCAACGTCTGTGGCAGAGACTTGTTCCTGAGTAAACACCTTGTTGGCTGCTAGGCCTTGTGAGAACGGGACTGTCCAACTTGAGTGAACATCCAGTTGTGAATGGCTATTCTCTGGATGCAGTCAAAGTAAGCAAGTTCTTCAATATTGACTTTGACACTCAGAGTATCTGAAAACTTCCCTTCCAACCCTCTGATCCCATTTTAAGAGACTGTTCATTGTCTATGTTCTTTGCAAATAAAATCCCTTTAAGTGGATCTGTCATCCGTCTCTCAAGTTACTGGGCCATCTACCATGGGACACCCCTAGACGTGAAGTGAGGAAAAAAAGAAGGTAACGGTAAGCCCAATTTAACCAGCAGCTCCTTCTGGGGTTAGTGCTACACCTGTAATGGTGAGGATTTCATCATCTTGCCTGCTGAAATTCTCAGAGAATTCTGGGTCCATATAGAGCCTAAGCTTCCCCAAGATAGCCCTGGGTGTCCTCAGTCAAGGACAACCAATTGCTATGTTTGATTCTCCTAGTGGCACACACGACTACTTTATTGACATTTACAAACTGAACAGGGAAACTCAAAAATGGCTACCCCCCCCCCCACCCCCACCCCTGTCAAATGCTAAAAAAGGGGGGTTTGTGAGGGGGTGCATGACCCAACTCCCCACCTCCTGTACTCATTTCAAATTACACCATTTGTAAGCATGGTCAATCTTTCTTTCTGTTCTCCTCTGCAGTGTAAGGACCCATATATGCAGGGTTATGTCCACATCAGAAAAGCTTCTCTTCCTATACAAGTGAATGGGATTACAAAAGCAGGTTGGTGCAGCGTAGAAGGAGGCCAAATGCAGGTCAGAATGAGGTCAGTTGCATCTGTTTAGGCTGATTGATCTCAGAAGCATCTGAGAGTAGTCTCAAACCTGAATGTCCCAGGAAGCAAACGGCATTTGCCCATCAACGCTCACCCTTCCTGCTCTTCTCTGGAGAAGACCTTTTCCTGTCAGCAGTACTGAAGGGTTCCTGCATTTATAGCATTCGATCTTGTTCATCTACCTTTCTGTTTTCCTCTGCAGAATGGCACTTTCCTCCTTACACATAGCACACTGACACAATTCATAGATGCGAACCACTGACTTTGAAGATGGGCCACACATTCCAAATGGTTTTTGCCTTTTGGCTAATACAGAAGAACCATAAACCTATTCCTAAATACTCACACATCATGGGCTCTATAAGAGAAAGAATAGCTATGACATAGGCAATAGATCTTTGGGAGCCAAAGAGTTTGAAGTTTAAAGTGTACTACAGGTTGGTTAAAAGAGTGGACCCTACAGTTATTACAAAGCTACCTTCATGACTGGTTTTCTATAAAACTGAAGTTTAGCTAAAAAAATATGTTTTCTTTTTTCTCTGCAGCTTTAGTTTCTTTACCTACCTGTAATGAAGTACAGTATGTCCCATAACGTGCAGGCTGCTGGATTATGTAGAAAACTTTACCCAAAGGCTGCCCTGTCCTCTTCCTGCTGCTGAACTTCTAGCGCTGTGGGGTTTAACAGCTTCAGATCTCAAGACTCTGCTGCACTAAAGATGCTCTGACGGGGTCATGCTTCCTCCTTACTCTCTCCTCCAGCTCTCTCTCGATGTGCAGGCCTCTGGATTTGGTAGAAAATCTTCATTGCAGGGATGCCCTGTCCTCTTCCCGCTGCTGAACTTCCAGCACTCTGGGGGTTAACAGCTTCAAGTCTCTGGGCTCAGCTGCACTAAAAGTGATCTGACATGGACATGTCCACTCCTGCTCTCTCCTCCAATGAGAAAAGTTCTTTCACTGATTACGCTGCTGTAACATGATCTGTGAATGCGGGAGATAATCCTGAGACTTTTCCAACTTTCCTCCATTCACAGATCATGTTACATGCAGTAGAATTAGTAAAATAACTTTTCTCATTGGAGGAGAGAGCAGGAGTGGGCATGTCCATGTCAGATCAGCTGTAGTGTAGGTGAATCTGGAAACCTGAAGCTGTTAAACCCCACAGCACTGGAAGTTGAGCAGCAGGAAGAGGACAGGGCAGCCTTGCAATGAAGATTTCTACAGAACCCACCAGCCTGGGATATATTTAATTACAGGTATGTAATATCACGAAAGCTGTAGGAAAAAAAAAAATTTTAGGTGAAGTTTAAGCTCACAAAAATGACAACTAAACAAATGGGTCTTCTTTTTTACAAAAAAAAGTCACAACTTCTCCTATTCTGTAGGGCTTCCTAATTTTTACTGACTGAAATGGTACCAGCTGATTGGAGAAAAGCCAATGTAGCACCAATATTTAAAGAGGGCCCAAAATACATCCCTGGGAATTACAGACCAGTTAGCCTAACATCTTTAGTTTGCAAGCTCTTGGAGGGGATGGTAAGGGACTATGTACAAGATTTTAGTAATGAGAACGGTATCATTAGCAGTTATCAGCATGGAGTCATGAAGAATCTTTCTTGCCAAACCAATTTATTAACCTTCTATGAAGAGGTGAGTTTCCATCTAGATAAAGGAAGGCCCGTAGACGTGGTGTATCTGGATTTTGCAAAAGCATTTGATACAGTTCCCCATAAACGTTTAAGGTACAAAATAAGGTCCATTGGCATGGGCCATAGAGTGAGTACATGGATTGAAAACTGGCTACAGGGGCGAGTTCAGAGAGTAGTGATGAATGGGGAGTACTTGAAATGGGCAGGGGTGGAAAGTGGGATCCCCCAGGGTACTGTCCTGGGACCAATCCTATTTAATTTGATCAGAAAAGACCTGGAGGATGGGTTAAACAGTTCAATCTCTGTGATAGTACAAGGACCCTTGTTTAACTCTAACTTTAATGTTCTCATTGCAGATCTGATGTTCTTCACCGGTATGTCGGAGCTTGTTATTTGTAATCCAATTAGGTGTGAGGAGATGTACTAGGTTCCTTGTAGAAAGTTAAATCGTTTAAACACTGAGTGCAGCTAACTTCAGGAAAATGTTTGTAAAGTGGATGTGTCTGATGCAATGTGTCGCAGTGGTACCGTGACAAGAATGCAGATAAAAGATGGGCGATTAGCCCTCTCACCGATAACCAGGTAGATGTAATGTCTTCCAAACAGATTCTGGCATAGCAATGTTTCCACAGCGAATCCAATGCTTTGATCTTTTTTTTTGCAGTTTCCCACACCGACTGGCTGGTCACTGGACTCGTGTGGTAAGGATGTCTGATGGCAACCCGTGGAAATAAACCCTTGTGGCACGGGTGGGCAGATGTTACACCACGTGGTAGACCACGACCTCTCTCTATCCGCACGGAAAGTTCCGTCTTGTGTCAGGCCCAGGAGGAAGAGAGCGACGAGTGGGTCTCTGGCTTCTTTTATAGCTCCTCCCAGCAATCCCTCTGATGGTAACAAAGATCTCTGGGATATATGATCCAGATACATGGACAGGCAAAACAGTTATCAGTATGGTGAACTACCCATCCCATAGTCCCCTCCACTGGACTCACAAATATGATGTCATTTAATAGTATTGGGCAATAAGGGACATGCAATGCATAAAGACACCGAAGGATTGCCGTACTTTGCAATTCTAGTCCACATTGCTACACTTCAGTATATGGAATATGGTATTAAGGATAATCAAAGAGGAGATAGGAGGGATGCAGGACAGGGTAAAATAAGGAGAACAGGATAAGAACAAGATAAAGATAAGGATACACTCTGTCACAGATGCAGTGGACTGGGGTCGATGTCGCTTTCGGCCCATGGTTGGAAATCAAAGGAGTAGCGAAACATGGACCATGCAGTCCAGGTAAGAAAGAACTGATCTTCCTTTCCTGCCGCCTGCGCCAACAGTTGCTCAAGGTCTCTTATGGAGTTCAGTTCAATGGCTCATTCCCCCAGGGAAGGTACAGCGGTTGACTTTCAGTGACAAGGAATTATCATCCTGGCTGTGGTCAGAAAGTGCCACAGAATGTCTCTTTTGGTGGATTTGAAGGGTCCAGGTATCAAGGACAGTAAGGCTCTTTTGGGAGAGGATTGAATAGATGTCGGTGTCGCCATCATCTTACAGTACAACTCCAAAATAAATTGCCAAAATCTCTGAATGGAGGGACAATGGTACCAGCTGTGAATCATATTACCAGGGCCGTCTTTAATTTTGATTGGGCCCTGGGCAAAAATTTTCTTGGAGGCCCAGGAGATTACAAGAGACTGCGGACATACTGCACAAGATTACCAGAGACTGCGGACATACTGCATGGGATTACCAGGCTGCGGACATACTGCACGGGATTACCAGGCTGCGGACATACTACACGAGATTACCAGACTGCAGACATACTGCACGAGATTACCAGAGAAAGTGGACATACTGCATGAGATTACCAGAGACCGTGGACATACTGCACAAGATTACCAGAGACCGCGGACATACTGCACGAGATTACCAGAGACCGTGGACATACTGCACAAGATTACCAGAGACCGTGGACATACTGCACAAGATTACCAGAGACCGCGGACATACTGCATGAGATTACCAGAGACCGCAGACATACTGCATGAGATTACCAGGCTGCGGACATACTGCACGAGATTACCAGGCTGCGGACATACTGCATGGGATTACCAGGCTGCGGACATACTGCACGGGATCACCCGGTGACAGTTTTGCAGAGTGCACAGAGGACAGAGGCTGTATTCACGCGCTAGCCAGCAGAGAGGGGGTGGAGCCGGGAGCTCCACTGACGCTCTGACCCCACCCCATGTAGCCTGTATGCTTGGAACAGAGTGGCTGTAGTTAGAGCAGTGATCGGAGTGGGCGTGTCAGTGGGCTCCCCTACAAAGATTCAGCCCAGGGCAAGTTCCCCGTTTGTCCTACGCTAAAGACGGCCCTGCATATTACCCTTGGAGGCAGCAGGTTTCAGGTATTAATAGGTTAAAACGATGAAGAACCAATGGACATGTATACCACCTGGATTGTAACTTAAACCTTTTTTCTTGGTTTTTAGAGTCCAAAGAGAATTTGTAGGTCAGAGTAAAGCACTTTTGCCAGTCTGAGAGAGAAATAGTGTGGTGAAGCTCCACTTCCCAAACCTGCACATAGAGCAGGAGATAGGGAGAAGACACATTCAAAAGTATAGAATGGAGTTAGGAAAAAACATGATAGGAGGGTCCTCCTGTAAAAGCAAAGCTTTACATTTTGTCGGTTTAGCCAGAATGTCTAATCAGTGGCGGCTGGTGTTCAACATTTATGGGGGGGGGGGGGGGGCACAAACAAATTGAAAAATTCTGAAAAAAATACATCAATTGCAGCCTCACTGTGCCCATCAAACGCAGCCACTGTGCCATCAAACGCAGTAACTGTTCCCATTAAATGCAGCCACTGTGCCCATCAAATGCAGCCACTGTGCTATTAATTGCAGCCATGGTGCCATCAAACGCAGCCACTGTGCCCCATCAAACGCAGACACTGTGCCATCAAATGCAGCCACTGTGCTCATCAAACGCAGCCACTGTGCCATCAAATGCTGCCACTGTGCCCCATCAAATGCTGCCACTGTGCCCCATCAAATGCTGGCACTGTGCTCCATCAAATGCTGCCACTGTGCCCATCAAACGCAGCCACTGTGCCATCAAATGCAGCCACTGTGCCATCAAATGCTGCCACTGTGCCCATCAAATAGTTCCACTGTGACCCATCAAATAGTTCCACTGTGACCCATCAAATGCTGCCACTGTGCACATCGAATAGTGCCACTGTGCCCCACAAAATGCTGCCACTGTGCCCATCAAATAGTGCAACTGTGCCCATCAAAAGTTGCCACTGTGACCCCCCCCGCCCGCTCACCGTCTGCCCAGCACTTACCCTGTCAGGGTGGTGGGTCAGGCAGCGGGTGACGACGGCGAGCGGTGCGAACTTGCAGCAGATCAGACAGCGGCTTCTGTGTCCTCCATGTGTCTCCTCCCCCCCTCTTGATAGGCATCCAGTTGTAGCACCTGTCCTTTCAGCCAATCAGGTGACAGGTAACAGACCCATGCACCTGATTGGCAGAGAAAATATTAATTTGCTTTTCTAACACACCTGGGTGGACTGCAAGCGCAACGCTTTACGTTTGAAGTTCACCTTTTCTGAAGCCTATTAGAGCCTATGGCTCTAATCAGATGCTTCAAAAATACACCCCCGCCACTGCAATTCAGGCGCCCAGTGAAGGGGCTGGACCCCTGAATAGGGGGTGGTGGCGGCCATGAATAGATTCATGCAATGCATGAATCTATCCATACTATACACAGAGGGGGTGGCTGGAAAGAGGGGGCGGTGCTCGTGCGTCCTTAATCAATAACTAGTCAAGGGGGGGATGTTGTTATTGTGGTTTTTATTTTTGGACTTAGATAGGGTTAAGGGTAGTGGTGGGATGCTCCAGAAACAAGAACAATGTACAACTGAGGATTTACAGTGGGGATCGAAAGTTTGGGCACCCCAGGTAAAAATGTGTATTAATGTGCATAACGAAGCCAAGGAAAGATGGAAAAATCTCCAAATGGCATCAAATTACAGATTAGACATTCTTATATCCGCCCAGTGGGAGTGGCGCTCTTGCTGTGCTTTCTGGGAGAGGGTATTTAAGATGTGGACGTCACGTGGTTCGGGGTTCCGGTCCAGAAGGATGTACTGACTTCATGGTCCTGGTCCTCCTGACCAGCTCCCAGGAAGGCTATGGCCTGGGGTGTGGATCCACCCGATCTTTATGTCTCGGGGCTGGCTAGCCCGAGGCAAGGAAACTAAAGGAGGATTCTGAAATGTTTGGGTGCCGTCTCCGGTTTGGGAGAGACCCAGTGACTTCCCGCTATCCAGGGGAGGACTGTACAGAAGAAGGCCACGTACGGGTTGGTTTTTTAGTAAGAGCCTGGAGGAGCTGAAGTACCCAAGAGAATCCGGTCTCGTGGATATCGCCAAGCTGGCTGAAAGATCCAGGTATCCCACAAGTGTTCTTCAAGTTTAGTTTCCCTACGTGTTCTACAGCAATGTCTGTGGCAGAGACTTATCTTGTATGTTCTACAACAACATCTGTGGTAGAAACTTGTTCCTGAGTAAGCACTTTGTTGGCTGCTGGGCCTTGTGAGAGAGGGACTGTCCAACTTGAGTGATCATCCAGTTGCGAATGGCTCTTCTCTGGATGCAGTCAAAGTAAGCAAGTTCTTCAATATTTGGCTTTGACACTAATGCCGCGTACACACGACCGAATTGTCCAGCGGACTTAGTCCGCCGGACCGCATTACGCCGGACAATTCGATCGTGTGTGGGCTCCAGCAGACTTTTTCATCGTAAAGTCCAGCGGACTTAGAAAGTAGTTTTGCATCAAAATTTGTCCGCCGGACTTGGCTTTCAGCGGACAATACGTTAGTCAGTGTGCTAGTCCGGTGGACTAAGAATGACACATGCTCAGAAGCAAGTACGAGAAGGAAGCTATTGGCTACTGGCTATTGAACTTCCTTTTTCTAGTCCCGTCGTACGTGCTGTACGTCATCGCGTTAGAAATCGCCAGACTTTCGGAGTGTCCATGTGTGGCCAAGTCCGTTCGTTAGAAAGTCGGGCGGATTGTTTGCCGGATTATTTGCCGGACTAAGTCTGCCGGACAATTTGATCGTGTGTACGTGGCATTAGAGTACCTGAACTTCCTTTCCAACCCTCTGATCCTAATTTAACAGACTGTTCATTGTCTACGTTTTGCAAATAAAATCCATTCAAGTGGATCTGTTGTCAGTCTCTCGAGTTACTGGGCCATTACCACGGGACATCCCCTAGACATGAAGGAGGAGAAAGAAGGTAACGGTAAGCCCAAATCTAACCAGAAGCTCCTTCAGATAGCCCCTCTCAGTCAGCTCTTTTTAGCTTCCGGGTTTCAGCATTCAGGCCTTTCGGGTCGCCCACCTGAAGTATCACCAACAGCAGCTTCTGCCTGGGAGGTCATATGAGCAAATAGGAAGAAGGACCATAAAAATGTATTTGGAGGGCAGGGGCGGACTGACAACTCATGGGACCCCTGGGCAATAGGAGATTATGGGACCCCCAGGCAATCAGACATTATGGGGCCACACAGTATACAACACACAGTATACACAGACATGTTTCTATTAGACATGTGCAGACTAGAATATTTTGTTTAGTTTTTTCGTTTTCGTCCGTAAATTTTATTTATTTAGTTACTCCCGAAATTCGTTTTTATTTATTTCGTTTTTCGTGCAAAAATTGCATTCGTCCGAAAATCCACATGAATTACGGTCGAATCTGACTTGGAAGGCTTATGGTATCTGTCGAATGGATAAAGAAGATTCGATGGAGCTGCTAAACTATATAGCCTATAGGCGGAGCATTCGATTGCCGAAATGTACGATTGCAGTGTCGTATAGTTGCGACGATCCCGTCGAATATTATTATAAACGTGCAACGATCCCGTCGAATATTATTATAAACGTGCAACGATCCCGTCGAATATTATCATTATTTTTTTTTAATTTACTTCCCCCACCCAATTCCAGTATCGTTTCTCTCTGTCGATTCTGTTCTCTCTATGTCGAATATTTACTCTCTGTCGAAGCTTTTCTATATAATAGGACTAATAGAGGTAAACGAAACTTAGGCACATTCGACCACAGGTTCAATAGACATATGGAGTCAGGTCGAATCTCCTATTCTATATCGAACGGTCACTTCGAATCTCCTATTCTATATCGAACTGTTGTAACAACGAAAACGAAAAAAAGCATTTATTTATGTCGGATCTTTCGTTTTTCGGAATCTGCACTTTCGTTATCGTTTGTCAAAACGAAAACGAAAATACCTGAAATTCGGACGAAAATGCATTCGGACGAAAACGAATGCACATGTCTAGTTTCTATTGGCTGAGAAGGTACTGGAGAGATGGGGTAGCGACAATCTAAGGATTTTTAGACCAAAAGGATGTTGGTAAGGGACGTTTCAGAGACAGATGTAAAAAAAAAACACAGATTTTTACATACTTTCCATGGTTTTACTGAGGCTGGCAACCCTGATGGGGCCCCCTAGTGGCACAGGGCCCTCGGGCAGTGCCCGAGTGGCCCAATGGTCAGTCCGCCCCTGTTGGAGGGTCAAAATCCATGGTCTTTATGGTCATTCTCATTGGATATTCAATCATTGGGATGTGAAGTTATCTATATGTTTTTATGAATATATTAATATTTTTGATACAATAAATGCATGTTTTTAACAGATTTAATATGTCCATTACTGTTGTCTTTTTGGGCACCGTAAAAATATCCCCATTTTCTCATGTATCTCCCTATTTTAGGATGCATGAGAAAATCTTCCCATTTGCACATTTTATCACTTTTGTGGATATAGCCCAACATAAGTAGATGGAGTCTCCCACACAAAAGTAAATACTGTGTATGTATATATATATATATATATATATATATATATATATATATATATATATATATATATATATATATATATATACTGTATATATATTATTTTATTTTATTTATTTTTATTATTATTATTATTTATATCCACTTCAATACCAGCCACTTTCACTCCCTTCCTGCTCAGGCCAATTTTCAACGATGTCGCATTTTGAATGACAATTGCGCGGTTATGCAACATTGTACCCATATGAGATTTTTATAATTTTTTTCACACAAATAAAGCTTTCTTTTTTGGTGATATTTAATCACCACTGGGTTTTTATTTTTTTGATAAATGAATATAAAAAGGCCGAAAATTGTGAAAAAAAATGCATTTTCTTAATTTCTGGTATAACATTTTGCAAATAAATAATCTTTCTTCATAAATTTAGGCCAAACTGTATTCTGCTATATTCCTTTGGTGAACATAACCCAAATCAGTGTTTATTCTTTAGCTTGTAGGAAAGTTATAGAGTCCACAAACTATGGTATGTACAGAGCATCTGGAAATTTTGTTATGTTACGGCCTTATTCCAAAATGGATAAAAATTCATTATTTTCCTCAAAATCCTACAAACAATACCCGATAATAACAACGTGAAAGAAGTTTGTTTAAAATCTTTGCAAATTTATTAAAAATAAAAACAATAAAATTTCCATGTAAATAAGTAGTCACAGCCTTTGCTCAATACTTTGGTGAAGCACCTTTGGCACCAATTACGGCCTCAAGTCTTTTTGAGTATGATGCCACAAGCTCGGCACACCTATTTTTGGGCAGTTTCTCCCATTCTTCTTTGCAGGACCTCTCAAGCTCCATCAGGTTGGATGGGGAGCGTCGGTGCACGGCCATTTTCAGATCTCTCCAGAGAAGTTCAATCAGGTTCAAGTCTGGGCTCTGGCTGGGCGACTCAAGGACATTCACAGAATTGTCTCATAGCCACGTCTTTGTTATCTTGGCTGTGTGATTAGGGTCGTTATCCTGTTGGAAGATGAACCTTCAGAGGATTCTGAAACAGGTTTTCATCAAGGATGTCTTTGTACATTGCTGCATTCATGTGATTCACGCTGAAAAACATCCCAACAGCATTATGCTGCCATCGCCATGCTTCACTGTAGGGATGGTATTGGCCAGGTAGTCACTGCTACTACAGTAGATAATACAGATAGACAGTAGATGGTCCTGTGTTGAGCTGCTTCCCTTCATAGTGACCACAGGGGGTCGATTACTTGGCATTGCCACCATTCCCATAATGCCTTGTATTTTTCCAATGAACACAACGCATTTTCTGATGTGACGTCTCTGCCCTGCCTCCTCACCTCATCCACTCAGAGGACGCCTTTCATTAACAAAGAATACAAGGCATTTTTATCAAGGGCAGCAGTGCCAAGCAGGGCCGGGACAAGGGGTGGGCAGGAGGGATGGCTTCCCTGGGCACTGTGGTATCATGTAAGGTGGGGGGCACCTCAAGAAAATTTGGGGGAGGGGATTTGTGTTGGAAAGGGGGATTTGGGGGGCAGCAGGTATAGAGTATTGTTCTAGGAGGGGAAATTTGGGGGGGTATGCTAAAATTTAGGGGGAGAAGGAATGGGGAAAGAAGATTTGTGTTAGGAGGGATGATTGGGGTGCTTTGTGCTGAAAGGGGAGATTTGCAGTGGGGTTATTGGAAGGGGAAATTTTAGGGGTAGAGAATTTGTGTTAGGAGGATTTTTTTGGGGGGGCACTTGAATTGGGGCGATTTGGGGGATGGGGGTAAGATTTGTGCTGGGAGGGGGATTTCAGCAGGGGAACAGATTTGCACTGGGAGTAGGGGGAATTTATGCTTAGGGGGTGAAAAAGATTAGTGCTCAGATTTTTGGGGGGGGGGGGGATTTTTGATGAAACATAATGCTCATACACCTTGGGAGTGGGGGGCGCAGTTTGACATGTTTGCCCTGGGCTCTGGATGACCTTGTCCCGACACTGGTGCCGAGCAATCAACCTCATGTGGTCACTTTGTGATTACTTTCCCCTTTCCCCCTCCTCCCCCTTTCCTTTCACACAATACCCCAAAAAATGAAAATAATGAACAAAGTGAATTTGTACTTATTTTTTTTTACTGCCTAATTCCGATCTGGGCCAGAATTATGTAAGATCCCCTGCATATGCGCACACACACTGCGGAATGTGTACCCTTTTTCCCCTAAAATAAGACCTAGCGTGATTGTCGGTGTTGGCTGCAATATAAGCCCTACACCCCAAATAAGCCCTACTCTGTTTCCTCAAAAATAAGCCCTACCCTGAAAAGAAGACCTACAAGGACTTTAACTAGGGCTTATTTGGGGGGTAGGGCTTTTATTGCAGCTATCACCGACAATCACACTAGGTCTTATTTTAGGGGGAACAGGGTATGCATTAGTGACATCTCCCAAGCTGCCTCCTGAGATGTGTGACAGAGCCACTTTTGACAGGTAACCGCCCCCACTTTTGGGAGACCACGCCGATGCGAGGTCTCTCTGAAGTTCGGCCCCCCTCCTTCTTCCCCCGCCCCTTTGCACATGTGCAATAGGGAACTGGCTGTAAAGCCGCAAGGCTTCACTGCTGGTTTCCCTTAAAATGACTGCCTGCGGCAGCACCCGGGGGCCGGTTGGAAAATCTCGGGATCTCTGGACAGGTAAGTGTCCTAATATTAAAAGTCTGCAGCTACAGTATTTGTATATGCTGACTTTTCATTTTTTGGTGGGTGTGCGGAATTCCTCTTTAATCACTTGCCTACCAGGCACTTTTATTGCCCTCCTTCCCAGGCAAATACTCAGCGCTGTCACACTTTGAATTACAATTGCGCGGTCATGCAACACTGTACGCAAAATAATTTATTGTTTTTTTTCACACAAATAGAACTTTCTTTTGGTGGTATGTAATCACCAGTGGGCTTTTTATTTTTTGCTAAACAAATAAAAAAAAGAAATAAAATATTTTCAGAAAAAAAAAACAATTTTCATAGTTTATTATAAAATTTAGCAAACAGGTAATTTTTCTCCTTCACTGATGTGCGCTGATGAGGCTGCACTGAAGGGCACTCATGCAGAGGCACTAATGAGGCTGCACTGATAGGTAGCACTGATGAGCACTGATAGGTAGCACCGATGGGCACTTATAGGTGGCACTGATGGGCTCTGATAAGCAGCACTGAAGGGCACTGATAGGGGGCCCTGATAGGCGGCACTTATGGGCACTGATAGACAGCACTGATGGGCACTGATAGGCACTGGTAGGCGGCACTGATAGGCAGCACTTATAGGTGACACTGATGAAGAGGCACTGGTGGGCACTGATTGGCAGCACTGATTGACAGCACTGGTGGGCACTGATTGGCAGCACTGGTGGGCACTGTTGGGACTGCACTGATAATCAGGACACTGATAATCAGTGCCCTGATAATCAGTGTAGATGTCCCTTTAACAAAAGCCAGTTATCGGCTCTCTTCTCCCCCCCCCCCCTCGCGCTGTCAGCGCAAGGAAAGAAAAGTCAATAACTGGCTTACATCCCTGATCAGCGGTCATTGGACACAGCTGATCACGTGGTAAAGGGCTGCCGTGTTTGGCCCTTTACCCTGATGTGTGATCAGCTGGATCCGAAGGACTCAGCAATCACAGAGCGCGCCACCTGCGCACTGCAGGGGGCGTGTGGGCAGCGCCATCATGGAAGGGCGTCACATGATGACGGTAAGCCCGCGCTAGCGGAAAGTGCTTACAATTCAGCTTGAGCTATTGAGCTCTGTAAAAAAATAATTTTCTATTGTATTTTTTTAATCCTGATCATAATAAATAATGTAATACTAGCCATATAAAAGCACTGCACATTCTCTTTAAGGCCCAAGATGTCAGCTATTCAGACTCTCTTTTGCTAGCGTGATCCTGATGGGAGGTAGAAGCCACACATTTCATATTCTCTCACCTATCCGCACCAATTCCCTGTGACAAGGCTACCCGTGCACGGCCATGACTGATAAAGAAACAGCTATGCTTTTTACCGCTAGCCAAACCTCTGTATTTTCCCCTGGACCTCTTCTGCAGAACTACCAAGAAATATTGTTATTAGACCACTTACCACCCAGACACGGCCATTAAGAGATATGTTTACAGCTCTTCATCACCGGACGAGCGGTTTGCAAAATTGCAAAACATCATAACGCCATTTTATTAGCTCGCGAATCCTCCCTCCCCAGAATGCATTACCCCCGTCCGTCCATAAGCAGCAAAAAAAAAAATGACAAACAGAATAGGCCTCAATGCACCGGCTCCTTTTTTTTTTCTTTCATTATGAATCTTTAATGTTTACAAAGCGTTACAGACAATCTACATCATGCGTTTAAATTGGCCGTACGCGGCCCGGGCCCCCGCCAGGCTCGGCACATCAGCGTTAATTTCTTTGAGTGCGGTCGCTTTACATATTAAGTAGACAGGCTGATGGGCGATGGCAGATTCACTGACTCGGTCTGACCCGAACCTGACAAGCGGAATTGGAATTGGAAAACGTGCGTTCGGGAAGGCTTTGCGGCTTTAACGGCGGGCGCTTGCAAAAGCTCAGAATCAATTCTCTGTGTTTACAGACCATTTCACAGGCCTTTACCTGCGGCATCACTTGTGTCAGTGCCATAAATATGTTGGTGTATATAATGCTTGGATTAGCATAATGGTTTAGGCACCGTGCAGCGGAGAAATGTCAACACGCTCCCTTCTCTTAAGCAATTAAGAAGCATTATGCTGCTTCAGTGAAAATATCATCAAGGTTAGAGACAAGCCAAGCTCCCCTGCAACCTTCCTACCATTTCTTTTTTTTTTTTTTTTTACTCCAAGTTTACGAAATGAACCATAGAAATTGAAATGTTAGTAAACAGCGAAGGCCGAGTGAGCTATTTTGGCATCGAGTTTAATCAGAAGGTGCGTTCTGTGAGAAAAAGAAGCCTTCCTGGAAGCTGATGGTTTAGAAAAAAAAAGGTTTTACGTGCCAAGTATGAAATATACGGCATTGGCTAGACTTCATGATGCATTTATATTTCACTCATTTACATTTGGAGAACTTCCCCTGTAGTACTTTACGAAGAAGATGAATCCGCAACATCCCCCCCCCCCACCCCCTTCCATCTCACCCCCAAAGAATTAAAGATGACGTCCATATTGGGTGAAGAGTTAGAGAGCAGTAGTTCCTAAGCAGGGCTTTAGTGTGCTTTGTCCGGGCTCTAATAAGGTTGGATGTGTTCTGACATTATGCAGCTTCCAGCTTGCCTGCTAAGCTCCCAGTGTTAGACTGACAGTGCTGAACTATACTTTGATCCCAGAATGGCTAACATCGTTTTTGCATTTTGCCCTCCCTTTCCTACCACATCAACATGTCAATAAAACTTTTATATAGAACTTTTTATTATATTATATTATACATTTTATTATATATATATATATTTTTTTTTATTATAATAAAAAAATTATAATTATAGTTTAACTAATTACCAATTATATTTAACTAATCTTTTTTTTTATTCTCCGGTCACGGATACTCCCTTGTGCGTGCCCCAGGGGGCGTAATAGTACGCCCTCCCAGAGTTATCGAGCCTCACTCTAGCCATCATTCGGCTATAGCATGGTTGTTAAGTGGTTAAGGGATTATGGCAGGGGGTGTGTCCTATCGCCTACATACTTCCTCTTTCCCTTCTCAAAAAGTTGGGAGGTATGCATTATGCAGGCAGCATCCAGCTTGACTGCTAAGCTCCCAGTGTTAGACTGACAGCACTGAACAGTACCTTGATCCCTGAATGGCTGACAGTGTTTGTATCTTCCCCCCTCATTAGCATGTTGATAAAACTCTTAAATGAAACGTTTTTATTATTATTACTGTAGTTCTTAAAGAGGAAGTAAACCCTGATGGGTGTTGCTTCGTCTTTGTTTCCCTGCAAAGGTAAAGCATAATGGGCTACTATGCATCGCATCGCATCGCATAGTAGTCTATTATGTGACACTGGCCTGCAGGAGAAGCCCACGATGTCCCCGTCTTCCTCGCTAGTAGCGAGCATCCATTCTTCACCCCTCTTCCTTCCGGGGCCGCAAGCTCTGGCTCTGTGACTAGCCGGAGTCGCGTGACGTCGCGTGATGCCACTCCCACGCATGCGAGCGGGAGCCGCCTTTAACGGCATGACCCGAACTAGAAATGCCCTTTCTAACTCCAGCGCATGCACAGAAGAAATCACTGTATGGTGATTTGCATATATCTCCTAGACCATACAGGTCTGGGAGATATTTCTTGCACCTACAGGTAAGCCTTAATCTAGGCTTACCTGTAGGTTAAAGTGGTTGTAAAGGGTTTACAACCACTTTAATGACATTGGCTGTATGTTTGGGGTGGTTGTCCTGCTGCAGAATAAATTTGGAGCCAACCACGCGCCTTCCTGATGGTATGGCATGATGGATAAGTATCTGCCTGTATTTCTCTGCACTGAAGACGCCATTGATCCTGACGAAATCTCCAACTCCATTTGCAGAAATGCAGCCCCAAACTTGCAAGGAACCTCCACCGTGCCTGCAGACACTCATGTATATATATCATATGTACCACTCTCCAGCTGTTCGGCAAATAAACTGCCTCCTGCTACAGCCAATATTTCACATTTTGACTCATCAGTCCAGAGAACCTGCTGCCATTTTTCTGCAGCCCAGTTCCTGTGTTTTCCTGCATAGTTCAGTCACTTAGCCTTGTTCCCACATCGGAGGTATGACTTTTTGACCTCAAATCTTCTATGAAGACCACTTCTGGCCAGATTTCTCTGGACAGTAGATGAGTGTACCTGGATCCTACTGGTTTCCACCAGTTATGTGTTAATGGCACTGCTGGACTTCCTCTGATGTGAAAGGGAAGCAAGCATGATGTGTCTTTCATTTGCTGCATTAAGTTTTCTTGGCCAAACACAGCATTTACGGTCCTCGACATTGCTTTTTTCTTTGTTCTTTGCCTGGGCGAGACCTTGCTGATGTAGTATAACTACAGTGGGGATCGAAAGTTTGGGCACCCCAGGTAAAAATGTGTATTAATGTGCATAACGAAGCCAAGGAAAGATGGAAAAATCTCCAAATGGCATCAAATTACAGATTAGACATTCTTATATGTCAAAAAAAGTTAGATTTTATTTCCATCATTTACACTTTCAAAATTACAGAAAACAAAAAAATGGCGTCTGCAAAAGTTTGGACACCCTGCAGAATTTATAGCATGCAATGTCCCCTTTGCAAAGCTGAGACCTGCCAGTGTCATGGATTGTTCTCAATCATCGTCTGGGAAGACCAGGTGATGTCAATCTCAAAGGTTTTAAATGGCCAGACTCATCTGACCTTGCCCCAACAATCAGCACCATGGGTTCTTCTAAACAGTTGTCTAGAAAACTGAAACTGAAAATAGTTGACGCTCACAAAGCTGGAGAAGGCTATAAGAAGATAGCAAAGCGTTTTCAGATGTCAATATCCTCTGTTCGGAATTTAATTAAGAAATGGCAGTCATCAGGAACAGTGGAAGTTAAAGCAAGATCTGGAAGACCAAGAAAAATATCAGACAGAACAGCTCGCAGGATTGTGAGAAAAGCAATTAAAAACCCACGTTTGACTGCACGATCCCTCAGAAAGATCTGGCAGACACTGAAGTTGTGGTACACTATTCCACTATAAAGAGATACTTGTACAAATATGGTCTTCATGGAAGAGTCATCAGAAGAAAACCTCTTCTACGTTCTCACCACAAAAATCTGCGTTTGAACTTTGCAAATGAACATATAGACAAGCCTGAGACATTTTGGAAACAAGTTCTGTGGACCGATGAGGTTAAAATAGAACTTTTTGGCCGGAATGAGCAAAGGTACGTTTGGAGAAGAAAGGGCACAGAATTTAATGAAAAGAACCTCTGTCCAACTGTTAAGCATGGGGGTGGATCAATCATGCTTTGGGGTTGTATTGCAGCCAGTGGCACAGGGAACATTTCAAGAGTAGAAGGAAAAATGGATTCAATAAAGTTTCAGCTTGATGCCATCTGTGAAAAAGCTGAAGTTAAAGAGAGGGTGGCTTCTACAAATGCATAATGATCCTAAACACACCTCAAAATCCACGGGGGATTACATCAAGAGGCGTAAACTGAAGGTTTTTCCATGGCCTTCACAATCTCCTGACCTCAACATTATTGAAAATCTATGGATAGACCTTAAAAGAGCAGTGCGTGACAGACAGCCCAGAAATCTCAAAGAACTGGAGCACTTTTGTAAGGAAGAATGGGCAAAGATACCTCAAACAAGAATTGAAAGACTCTTGGCTGGCTACAAAAAGCGTTTACAAGCTGTGATACTTGCCAAAGGGGGCAGTACAAGATATTAACTCTGCAGGGTGCCCAAACTTTTACAGATGCCATTTTTTTGTTTTCTGTAATTTTGAAAGTGTAAATGATGGAATCA
The DNA here is from genome assembly GCF_037356315.1 of Lithobates pipiens. Taxonomy (NCBI): domain Eukaryota; kingdom Metazoa; phylum Chordata; class Amphibia; order Anura; family Ranidae; genus Lithobates; species Lithobates pipiens. The sequence continues at coordinate 316,612,362 of NW_027507785.1, forward strand.
AAATCTAAATTTTTTTGACATATTATAAGAATGTCTAATCTGTAATTTGATGCCATTTGGAGATTTTTCCATCTTTCCTTGGCTTCATTATGCACATTAATGCAAATTTTTACCTGGGGTGCCCAAACTTTCGATCCCCATTGTACCTTGTGTCTTGCTGCTGTTCTCAGTCAGAGATTACAAGAGGGCTTCTCTTACACCTGTAGTCTATTCACCCCTAAGGTGGGGTACAAGGACTGAGAGGGTACAGATTGATATGGGCGCTAGAAGTACTGTGCATGGAATGTTCCTTCTGGGAGCATACTTGGCTGTGAAGTGCTTGTGACTGACAAGACTAACAGGAAAGTTTCAGAGAATTAGAAGGCAGGAAGGAAGATGGCTGGGACACTGGAGTACAGAGCAGGCAGAAAGTGTGGTGTGGACAGGCCGGGTCAGTAGGAAAGAAGACAAACAGCAGTAGGTTAGCAGGCAGAGTAATGGTCAGGAGACATGTTGAAGTCACACGATGAGGTTGTCAGAGACAAACCCCCGATCAGGAACTAGCTTGGGTCAAATCGGGAATCAGCAGAGGCAAGTCTTAATCAGAAACTAGCCAAGGTCAAAGTGGGCATCAGCAGAGACAAGCCCTGGTCAGGAGCTAGCTGAGGTAAAACTGGGAATTAGCAGAAACAATCTGTGGTCAGGAACAAGCCAAGATCAAACTGGGAATCAGCAGAGATATGCCATGGTCAGCAACTAGCTGAGGTTAAGCCGGGAATTGGCAGAAACAAGCTGTGGTCAGGAACTAGCTAAGGTCAAACCGGGAATCAGCAGAAACAAGCTGTGGTCAGGAACTAGCTGAGGTCAAACCAGAAATCAGCAGAAACAAACTGCTGTCAGGAACTAGCCAAGGTCAAACAGGGAATCAGCAGAGACAATCCTTGGTCAGGAAGCAACCAAGGTCTCACAGGGAATCGGGAGAAAAAAACCTTGGCCAGGAAATTTGAGGTCAAAGAGGGAATCAGCAGAGACCAACCCTGCTCAGGAACCAGCCAAGGTCAGTAGCAGGAAGGCAGAGCAAAACAAGTCCAAGGGCTGCAACAGGAAAACAAATCTCAGGAATAGTTTCAGGGTAGAGGTGGCAGGGTAAAAGCTGTAGACCATCTAGGAACTTCAGAACTTGGCTCTGTTCCTTAAATAGGCCATCACGTGTTCTGCATATTGGCGCACATGCACATCTTCTTCTGGTGTTACCTTGACACCAACAGCCATTTACACAAGCGCATACAATAACATTACCCAGGAGAGTCTGGTTCACTTATTCATTATTTCTCCATAAGCCCTGATAAAGGAGGAGCGGTGAAGCCTCTGAAACGCGTTGACTACTTACAGTCACAATTTTGATCAATAAAGACTACCTGGATTCTTAAGCACATTTTTGGCTTAACATTCTCTTAATTGTGTTTGTGACTGCAAAATACACAAAAACATTTATCTGATTGGGCAACTGAAAAAAAGGTTAGATTGTTTGTACACAACAAATTAGAAAACCAATGAGAAATGTGGAAAGGAAAACAAGTGATAACACATTCCGCATGCCGGGATCGACATCGTTAATGCGTTCAGAGCCATAGAGGATATTAATATGTGACAACTCATCATGTCCTCAACTACGGCAGGCACTTTGCGCACCTGCTTTGTGATAGCTCGTATCGTTGAGGCCGGCCCGTGTTTTACACCCAAGACTGAAAAAATTTAAGAACTGTAAAATCTCTTTTATGGAAACTGGATATAGGATATGAAATGTCGTATTTATACTCCTTTCCTGAACAGAATTTATATCCAGCGAAAGTTATTACTGCTAGACCAATAGTTGTCATTTCCATGCCAAACATAAAAAGTGCATTTAAATTGACTAAACCAACTTTTTCTCTTCCCGATTGAATATCTTCTCCACCTCTCTGCTCATTATTGTCGCCATATAACTCACCTACAAAAAGGGAATTAAACAGCAACGACTTACGACAAGCTCTTTTCAGCAGATAAGTGTTAAACGGAAGACGGAAATGGGCCTGAAACTGTCTGTGTTGCCCTTTGCGGGTAATGTTCTTTACACTATAACGTTTTTGTATGATCACACAAGTCACAATTAAGCTTTTACATTAAAAAAAAAATACATATTGATAAATCTGTACTTACTTTTTTTAATTTATAGATTTATACATATATATTTATTTTCAGCAGCTGTCTGTATATCATAAATGTGGAATCAAGCCTCCTAGTGAGCATTTTTTTTTTTTAAATAAAAAAAGGAGCAACCTATGAAAATGAGCTACAATGCAGACTTTACAGGTCTGCTTAGATCAGTTTCTTACATGGTGCAATTTACATCAACAGTATCATATTTCAGAAAAGCTCCACCATTTATATTTAAAATGATCCAGTCCATTGACTTTGCCTAAGTTGAGATGATGTCACCATTCTGCTAGAGGAGGAGGAAGCAATTCCTCAGTCCCTTCTCTCCACCAGTCATCAAAGCTTCAGTCCATTGACTTTGCCTTGACTGAGATGATGTCATCATTCTGCTAGAGGAAGCAATTCCTCAGCCTCCTCATCCTCCCGTCATCAAAGTTCCAGTCCATTGGCTTTGCCTAGACTGAGATGATGTCACCATTCCGCTAGAGGAAGAGGAAGCAATTCCTCAGTCTCCTATCCCCCCATCACCAAAGTTCCAGTCCATTGACTTTGCCTTGACTGAGATGATGTCATTATTATGCTAGAGGAAGAGGAAGCAATTCCTCAGCTTCCTCATCTCCCCATCATCAAAGCTCCAGTCCATTGGTTTTGCCTAGACTGAGAAGATGTCACCATTCTGCTAAAGGAGGAGGAAGCAATTCCTCAGTCTCCTCTCTCCACCAGTCATCAAAGCTTCAGTCCATTGACTTTGCTTTGACTGAGATGATGTCATCATTCTGCTAGAGGAAGAAGAAGCAATTCCTCAGTCTCCTCTCACCCAGTCATTAACGCTCCAGTCCACTGGCTTTGCCTAGACTGAGATGATGTCACCATTCCGCTAGAGGAAGAGGAAGCAATTCCTCAGCCTCCTCACCCCTCCCCCCCCCCCCCCCCGTCATCAAAGCTTCAGTCCATTGGCTTTGCCTAGACTGAGAAGATGTCACCATTCTGCTAGAGGAGGAGGAAGCAATTCCTCAGTCTCCTCTCCACCAGTCATCAAAGCTTCAGTCCATTGACTTTGCCTTGACTGAGATGATGTCATCATTCTGCAAGAGGAAGAGGAAGCAATTCCTCAGCCTCCTCATCCAGGAGCAAGAAGCAATTTCTCAGTCTCCAATCCCCCAGTCACCAAACCTCCAGTCCATTGACTTTGCCTTGACTGAGATGATGTCATCATTCTACTAGAGGAAGCAATTCCTCAGCTTCTTCATCCCCCCCATCATCAAAGCTCCAGTCCATTGGCTTTGCCTAGACTGAGAAGATGTCACCATTCTGCTAGAGGAGGAAGAAGCAATTCCTCAGTCTCCTATCCCCCCCGTCACCAAAGCTCCAGTCCATTGACTTTGCCTTGACTGAGATGATGTCATCATTCTGCTAGAGGAAGAGGAAGCAATTCCTCAGCTTCGTCATCCCCTCATCATCAAAGCTCCAGTCCATTGGCTTTACCTAGACTGAGAAGATGTCACCATTCTGCTAGAGGAGGAGGAAGCAATTCCTCAGTCTCCTGTCCACCAGTCATCAAAGCTTCAGTCCATTGACTTTGCCTTGACTGAGATGATGTCATCATTCTGCTAGAGGAAGAGGAAGCAATTCCTCAGCCTCCTCATCCTCCCGTCATCAAAGTTCCAGTCCATAGGCTTTGCCTAGACTGAGTTGATGTCACCATTCTGCTAGAGGGGGAGGAAGCAATTCCTCAGTCTCCTATCCCCCAGTCATTAAAGCTCCAGTCCATTGGCTTTGCCATGACTGAGATGATGTCACCATTTTGCTAGATTGGGAGGAAGCAATTCCTCAGTCTCCTATCTCCCAGTCATTAAAGCTTGGTTTGGTCCATTGACTTTGCCTAGACTGAGATGATGCCATCAGTTTGCTGCAAGCAGGAGGCAGTATTTCCTCAGTCTCCTCTCTCCAAGTCCACAGGCTGCCACGTTATAAGGTTGTAGGAATTTACAAGGTGAGAGGCGGCAACAGGGGCTGATCTATGTCAGACATTTGTGAACAAGAACTGCACAGGCACCAAGATTTATATGACTGTGTCATCTCAGTCCAGGAAGCGGAGGGTGACCCTGACTGAGGCCTGAATAGAGATGGCTCTGTCCTTCTGGGGAGAAAAGCAGATGAAAGCATTGTCAGGGAGTGTACTGTTCTCTCTGTGAGAACCTAGCATGCATCCACATAACATGAAAACATTTATCTGATGACAGGTCCACCTACGGCTGCCCATTTCCTTCTGGCTTGGGAGACCAGTCTCATATTTTACACTCTCGGGGCATGCTAGAAAAGTTGTTCTAGTCCTATGTTGAGTAGAAATTGAACAGAGCCAGTGAGATCACCCTCTCTGTATACATTTCTATTTACATCCTAAACCTATCCATATGTTTTTGTTTTTTTGTTTTCGTTTTAAATAGAGTGAGTAAGAATTAAAATTTCTGCTGGGCAGATTTTTGTCTATGACCCCAGTGGGGAAATTTTGCCTCACTTCCTGTCCCTGTAACACATGTATAAGAAAAGGAGGAAAGGGTGAGGATGGGCCATGCAAAGGCACAGACACCAGTAAAACATATTAATAGGAGGGACCCAGCAGCCCCACCCTCTACAGGCTGCCTGCAGAAAACCACAGGAGGGGACGGAGACAAGACCGGTCACCCTGCACAAGGAGAGAGAGCAAAGCTGTGGGAGGAGAGCAGAAGCTCCACCCTCTACAGTCTGCCTTCAGAAAACTACAGGAGGGGGCGGAGACAAGACCAGTCTCGGGCCGTCTTGCACAAACGGCACATTTGAGCTATCCCCAGAGTGGCTCAATGATATTGAGGTCAGGAGACTGAGATGGCCACTCCAGAACCTTCACTTTATTCTGCTGTAGCCTTGTGTTTTGAATCATTGTCATGTTCATAGGTGTGCGCACAGGGTGTGCCAGGTGTGCCCAGGCACACCCTAATCACCGTTTACAGCACAGATTCCCCCTACTTCCCTGGCTCCCTGCTTCCCCCTGCAGTGCTACCAACTTCCCTCCTCTCCCGCCAGCTGTTGCTGCAAGGATGTTTTAGGATGAGTGGAGGAAGGGGCCAGTAAATATGTAATTGACCATCCCCTTGCCTTTCTGAATGAACATTGAGTGATCAGTTGTGTGTTTGAGCTTTGGGGTGCACAGCCTATTGGAATAGACTGCGCACACCTATAGTTATGTTGGAATGTCCAAGTATGTCCCATGTGCAGCTTCCTGGCTGATGAATGCAAATGTTCCTCCAGTATTTTTTGATAACATACTACATTCATCTTGCCATCAGTTTTGTCCAAATTTCCTGTGCCTTTGTAGCTCACACATCCCCAAAACATCAACGATCCACCTCCGTGTTTCACAGTAGGGATGGTGGACCTTTTATCATAGGCCTTGTTGACTCCTCTCCAAATGAAGCGTTTATGGTTGTGGCCATAAAGCTCAATTTTGGTCTCATCACTCCAAATTACTTTGTGGCGGAAGGTTTGAGGCTTGTCTCTGTGCTGTTTGGCGTATTGTAAGTGGGATACTTTGTGGCATTTGTGTAGTAATGACTTTCTTCTGGCGACTTGACCATGCATCTTTCTTCAAGTGCCTCTTTATTGTGCATCTTGAAACAGCCACCCCACATGTTTTCACAGAGTCCTGTATTTCACCTGAAGTTATTTGTGGGTTTTTCTTTGTATCCCAAACAATTTTCCTGGCAGTTGTGGCTGAAATTTTAGTTGGTCTACCTGACCGTGGTTTGGTTTCAACAGAACCCCTCATTTTCCCCTTCTTGATTAGAGCTGATTGACATTCTCAGTTCCTTGGATATCTTTTTAAATCCCTTTCCTGTTTTATACGGTTCAACTACCTTTTCCTGCAGATCCTTTGACAATTCTTTTGCTTTCCGCATGACTCAGAATCCAGAAACGTCAGTGCAGCACTGGATGAAAGATGCAAGGGTCTGTCAGGAGTCCAGAAACTCATTGACCTTTTATACACACACACCAATTACAAGAAAAGAAGATCACAGGTGAGGATGGTTACCTTTAACAGCCATTCAAACCCCGTTGTGTCAACTTGTGTGCATGTTATCAGGCCGAAATCTCCAGGGTATGTAAACTTTTGATCAGGGTCATTTGGGTACTTTCTGTTGTGATTATGATTTAAAAAGAGTAAACACAGTTGACTGATAATAAATGGCTGCAGCCAAACACAAACCATGAGTGAAAGAAAAGTTTTTCTATTATCATTCACATTCTCTGAAAAATGGCCAAGAAATCATAAATTCTGCCAGGGTATGTAAACTTATAGGAAAACAGAAAAGAGAGGGCGCACCAGCGCACCATCCTTTGATACATTTATTAAGAAAAAACTTTATTAAAAGCTACTCACAAAGGTAGAAAGAAAATCACGCTTGTAACAATCTTTGACTTGTGACAGTCCGTCCGTTGACCGCAGTCTCCAGGTCCTGAAGGGGGGACGTGCGATCCACTGCTGACTGACGCGTTTCAAAGATTTACCTTCTTCTTCAGAGCCTATGAATTTCAGAAGATCACATTTTGTTCTATTTTGCTCAATTCTTTTATTTTCTGTTATATTATTTTCTATTATACTATGTTTTTCTATTCTATTCCTTTATTTTCTATTATATTTTATTGTCTTTGGAAATTGGAAAACTATTTCAATTCGAAAAAACTTTTAGAATTCGAAAACTATTTGAATTTCGTCCAAATTCTTTTTTCTCGTTATTTTGGATTTGTTTAAATTTGGTACTATTGTGATTCGGATACATCCGAATTTCTGAAAAACGAAAGTCCGTTCGAATTTTAAATCGGAACTAAACAAACCACACATGTCTATTCTGCAGTTATCTGGGTCAAGTCTGCTGTCCTACCTGTGAAACTGTTATGCCCTGTACACACGATAGGACATTGATCGGAAGTTCATGGATTCTTTTCCGACGGATGTTGGCTCAAACTTGTGTTGCATACACACGGTCACACAAAGTTGGTCGGAAATTGTGAACATCAAGAACGAGGTGACTTACAACGCTTACGATGAGCCGAGAAAAGTCAAGTTAAATAGCCAGTGCGGCTCTTCTGCTTGATTCCGAGCATGCGTGGAACTTTGTGCGTCGGAATTGTGTACACGCGATCGGAATTTACGACAATGGATTTTGTTGTCGGAAAATTTTAGATACAGCTCTCAAATTTTGTGTGACGGAAATTCCGATGGAAAATGTCCAATGGAGCCTACACAGGGTAGGAATTTCCAACAAGCTCCCATAGAACATTTCCCGTCGGAAAATCCGACCGCATGTACGCGGCATTACAATGCTGATGTATGGTGGATCTGGGGAAATGATTGGCTAGTTTTTTCCTGCCAATTTTCTAGAGATCCACACAAAAAGGGGATTCTCGGTGCCCCAAGAGAGAGCTGCTGGAAATACTGACAAGATGCAGGCTGTTATGCTGACAGATGGCGCCCCTAGCTGGGTGGTGGGGGGGGAGTCACTCAGGATTCCCTGAGGGACCGGGAACCTGAGAACTCTTAACTACCAGTCTTGGACTTGGATCTTTGACAAACATAGACTATATGGACTCAGTGCTGCCACTTGTGGATTATTTGCCAATCACATGCCTCTAATGGACACGAAGGACTCACTGCTGTTATTCAGGTACGATTACACTATGGGCACAAAAGCAGCTTGTACAGGAATTCATATGAGAAGCTGCCTGATAAGAACTGTTCCTGTATGTAGCCTTTCACAGATAGCAAGCAATTGGGCTACGAGTTTGAAAATGACTTGCTAAGCTATTGCTAGACATGCCAGGCTTTGGAAGTTTGTTGAACAATTGTAGCAAGTCCACACTGCCTGACTCCAGATGAACTTTCTTTGCAAAGATTCTGCAAGTCTGCTGTAAGTTCTGGTTCAGTGATGTTGTGCAATAGTCATCCCACCACAGGGGGTCGCTGTGGTGGAATTTTCATGCTGTAGACTTGCAGAGCTCTTGCTGTAGACTCAGCACGGAAATTTTGCTCTTGCTAGAGACTTGCCAGGCAAATTTGCTAAAAATTGGAAAAGTGTCAACTAGAACTTGTGCTTCAAGTGTTCTGCAAGTGTATAACTTGTCAGTGAGAATGTGCAACACGTTAACAGACTTACAATTCAACACTGCCACAAATTTGTGGCAAGTTATTCTTGCTATCTGGGTTCTTCAGTAAAGTTACTGTTAGCTGTTTAATGCCTGGTCTTTTAGTTTCTCTCTTATAGTGGTTGTAAACCCTCCCCCACAACTTTGTCCCATGTAAATCAGCATAAAAAAACCTAATGAACACTGCTTGTAGATATCTCCTTACTTGCTTAGTATTGTTGTAATCCTTGTTGTTCTGTAGAATGAAGTCACTGAGCATGCCCAGATCTCCCCTGATTTAAGGCACACTCTCTATGTCTTATCTATCTGTTATCAGGACTTCCTACGGCACACCACTGAACTCTGCTAATCACTCAGAGCTTCCTCCTACACACCATGTGACCATGTGACCTCACATACAGTCTAAACTTGCCCATTACTGCAGTCTTATCAGCTGAAGCTGATAAGTCTGACAAAGGCAAACATTAGACAATCGGCACAAGTAAACACTATGAAATAAACAAGTAAGCTATGAACAGGGAAGCAGGGTTGCCATAGAAACGTTGGATTGATTCATTCCCCTCTGGAGGTCATTCTGCAGCTTGGGGGGGGGGAAGGGCAGGGGTGGCTGGAGACTAGCGACTCGCTGGCTGCGAGATGAGAGGGTGGAGGAGAATATGCGAGGGAAGATTGCTCAATATTGGTACTGTAATGATAATGTGTCCACCCCACAGATCGCTTGGGATGCCTTCAAGGCAACTATACGAGGGGATTACATATCGGCCATAAAGGCTGCCAGGGTGGACTGTGCCTCAGAGACTAAGGATCTGGAGTCCACTGTGTGTGTGGCAGAGGGGGAGTTTGCGTGGGATCCTTCTCCTGGGGCATATTCCTCCCTGGCACGGGCCCGGAGAGAGCTGTCTCTACACCTCTCTGATAAGACGACCTCCTCGGAGTGGTCACTTAGAGCCAGGATATTTGAATCCGGGGACAAGAATGGGAGGCTTTTGGCCGGTCTGGTGGCTGACCCCAAATTTCAAACGGTTGTACCCATGATACATACTGCGACAGGGGGTGTGACTTCTAACCCAGCTGACATCCTTAATGAATTTCAAATGTATTTTTCCTCATTGTATGGATCCACCACTGAGCAGTTGTCCCCTGAGCACCTCTCATTTCTTCAGGGTATCTCACTGACGGGTTTGACGGGGGAAGACGTGACCTTACTAGAAGCAGACATTTCAATCATTGAAATAGAGGCAGCAATCCGCTCCCTACCTCCTAATAAGACGCCGGGCCCTGATGGACTTCCGGGTGACTGGTACAAAATGTACATGGCTGATTTAGTCCCACGACTCCATAAATTATATGCCCTTTGTTTGGAGACCGGATCTCTACCTGACTCGATGACACAGGCCCACATAGTTCTGGTACATAAGCCGGGGAAGGATGCCTCCTATTGTTCGGCATACCGTCCTATATCCCTTCTCAATTATGACTTGAAGATACTGACAAAAGTGTTAGCCACCAGGCTGATGGGAATCCTCCCGTTTTTAGTGAACATGGACCAGACCGCTTTCATGCCAGCGAAGTCAACGGATGTCAATATCCGTAGAGTTTTCACTCATTTGCAAATCCCTTCTACGGACCAGGAAACCAGGGTTCTCGTGGCCTTAGACCTTGAAAAGGCATTTGACTCAGTGTCCTGGGCCTACATGGAGGAGGTACTCAGATTATATGGCTTTGGCCCCGTCTATAGGAAGTGGATTCGAATGTTATACCGGAAACCAAATGCACAAATTAAACTGGGAGGTGTGTTGTCCCCTCCGTTTCCGGTGGAGAGGGGTACCCAGCAGGGGTGCCCTCTGTCCCCGGCCCTTTTTTCCTTGATGGTGGAGCCCTTAGCGGTTGCGCTGCGATCCTCGGACGACGATCGGGGGGTGCGGGTGGGATCCTTGGAGGAAAAGATTGCACTGTACGCTGATGATATTATTCTCTTCCTCCGGGATCCCGGCCCGTCCCTCCGGACGGCGTTGGAGCTTTTATCGCGCTTTGTGGATGTGTCGGGCCTGAGGGTTAACTGGGACAAGTCCCAGATCCTGCCAGTGGACCCAGATGCTGGGAGGCTGGCTGACCCCTCCCTTCCGCTACAGTGGGCGGGGCAAATTAAGTATCTTGGTGTCATCATTTCTCCCAGGGTACAGGATTTTTGTAAACTTAATCTTCTTCCCATCCTACAAACCACACAGAATAGGCTCAAAGTGTGGGCCAACCTCCCCCTTACGTTAATAGGTCGAATTAATTTAATTAAAATGAAATTGCTTCCCCCTCTCCTATATGTAATGCGCCATTCTCCAACGTGGATACCCAAAATTCTTTTTCGGCGACTGGACTCACACATTTCCAGTTTCTTGTGGGGCGCCACGCCTCCCCGATTCCGCTTGTCCATATTACAGAGACCTTGGACGCAGGGGGGCCTAGCGTGCCCTAATTTTTTTCTCTATTTTATAGCAGCGATGCTCACGCATGCCCACGGCTGGCTTACCTCGGATGCCACCAACGCAGCTGTTGCCTTGGAGGCCTCCATTGTGGGCTCATTCGAAGCACTGCGGAACGTTTTATTTAGGGGCCCCCGAGCTCCGCATCCTCTCACAATCTCGATGAGGACGGTGCTGAGGGCGTGGTCTGGGGTGTGTGGCCACCGGCTGACTGGGCCCCGGGTGCTCTCTCCTAATACTCCATTGTGGCTCAATCCCTCCTTACCTGAATTCTACTCTATTCCGGATCCGATTGTGTGGGCGTCAAGGGGCGTTCGGTGTCTACACCACGTTTGTGAGAATGGTGCATTGCTGACATTTAACCAGCTTAAATCTAGGTTTAATTTACCCAATGTGTACTTCTTCCGATTCCTGCAGCTTCGTCATGCGTTTGGGACTCAGTTTGGTGGTTCGCCCCTGACCTTATACCAGTCTAGTATGGAGACGCTTCTACGTCAGGAGTCACTGCTTAAACCACTGTCCATGATCTACAAGGCCTTGCAGCCCTCGGTTCATAGTGGATTGGAAAAACTTAGGGAATTCTGGGTGGAGGAGCTGCCGGGATTGGATGGGGAGGACTGGGAGGACATTTGGGACTCCCCCTTTAGACATTTGATCTCCTCAAGAGATCGGCTAATTCAATTTAAAATACTGCATAAATTTTATTACACCCCATGTAGACTTCATAGGATTTACCCTGACTCTTCGTCACAGTGCTGGCGCTGTGGAGCGGATTTGGCGGGGTACATTCATATGATTTGGGCTTGCCCCGTGGTTCAACGTTATTGGTCAAGCATACTCTCTTTTATTACTGAGCTGACAACGATCACTATACCTCAGACGGCGGAGATATGTCTGCTTGGGTTGGTGGATGCTTTGGTTCCCTCGCGGGCAGTCCGCACATTGCTGGGGCTGCTACTCTACTATGCGAGGAAACTTGTTGTGCTTCGGTGGAGGGCCCCTACAGCGACCCTCACCCTGAGTGCATGGAAATCATTAGTTAACCTTGCAATACCACTGTACAAAGAAGCATATTCCATCCGGGGTTGCCCTCAGAAGTTTCAGAAGGTTTGGAATATATGGTTGGAGTCTGAGACAACGATTGGGGAGCGGGACAGCCCTGTTGGGTTATCAACCTAATCTATCCAGTAGACAACTCCTCTGGTAAGCTCTATCTAGGGTAGCGTTTGGGATGCCTGAGTATCCGATTGATGCCCACTTGTAGATCTCTGTTGGTAGACTGCCTATAGTGCATCATTACGCTTAATGTTAATTACTGAGACTTACATTGCTCCTGTCAATTTTAGCAGCAAGCTATGGGGTTTTGTTGTTGTATGTTTTTTGGGTTAGGCGGATAGTTTTGTAGGTGTTCTGCCTTACCTGTTGTGTTGTATTGTGTGAGCCGGGGAATGCCCCGAGGCTATGTTCTGTACTTTTTCTTTTAAAACGAATAAAAAGAATTTATAAAAAAAAAAGAAACGTTGGATTGAGAAGGAGGCTTGGTTAACAGTACAGGAAGTGCTCAATGTAAGGGCGGAAATACACTCCACTGTGGACTCAGAAAACAATACTTAAGATGGCGCTGCCTAACCCCTGGAAACAAGTTTTTTAAAGTTTCTTTAAACAGTAAGTAATATGCAATTTGGGCTGGATTACAGTGGCTATAGTCTGATAATGACTTATTATAATGGACTAAATGAAAAGAAGCATCAGAGTGGGAGAGTTTACTTCCTCTTTAAGTTTTGTATTGCATGGCGTATCCAAAGAACAGGGTTTGTCACAGGGGGACTGTAGGTTAGAGTAGATTCAGAACACTTTAGTCCAGTATGTAGTTGGCTGTCTAGCGTAGGCCATATTGCCATTGCTAGGGACAACCATATATGTATCATAGCTTAAAGCACCCAACCAGCCAGGAAATGGGTAGCTTGGCGTAGGGTGATGGTTACTCCGGTAGTGAAGGGGTGTTGGGCTCGTCCCCTTCCCTAGCAGCTGCTCAGGGTGGCTCACTTCTTGGTCTGGAATTATGCCTTAAAGTGGTTGTAAACCCTTACAAACCACTTTGACCTACAGGTAAGCCTAGATTAAGGCTTACCTGTAGGTCCAAGAAATATCTCCTAAACCTACACAGTTTAGGAGATATTTACTAAGAGACAGTCACAGCTGTCTACGGCTCATGCGCCGTAGACAGCGGCGCGCAGGCGCACTATCGCCGTTAGCAGCATGCCGCTGCTAACGGCGATATGCCGTTAGTGGCGGCTCCCATGCACATGCGCGGGAGTGATGTCATCGCTGCTCCGGTGCTGTGAGTGACTGGAGCAGCAATACCCGAAAGAAGATGGATGCTCTGGACTACAGGGGACAGCGATGACATCGCAGGCTCCTGTGTCCGGTAAGTGACACATAATGGGCTACTATGCGATGCACAGTAGCCCATTATGCTTTACCTTTGCAGGGAGACAAAGAGGAAGTAAACCCACCAGGGTTTACTTCCTCTTTAATGATTATTTTTGCATGAAAGTAAACTCCTGCCTAGAACCTAGGTAGTTAGCGAGTGTAGTTCTAGTGTCCCCCACTAGGGCGCCTAAACCCCACACACAGGGAACATCTGAGTGTCTTAGCCCACGTACACACGGTCGGAAATTTTGCCAACCAAACCGTCGGGTTTTGCCCGTCGGATTTAGTTCGACGGATTGTGTCCGAAACTGTTGCATACACACGGTCGGGCCAAGTTGGCGAAAAATCCGATCTTTCAGAACGTGATGATGTAATTTCGTTACGATGGGACTACATTCAGGCTAGTAGCCAATAGCTTTGATGTAGGAATTTGATCTGAGCATGCGTGGCACTTGGTCCGATGAAAATGCTCTACACATGATCGGATTAGGTCCGTCCGGCCCAGTTGGTCGGGAAATATTTCCAACATGTTGGAAAATTGGGTCGAACGGAGATTCGGATGGAATCAGTCCGATGCATACCACACACAGTCGGATTATCTGACGACACGGTCCGATAAGACTCATTCCGACAGATTCTCCGACCGTGTGTACAAGGGCTTAGGAGGGAATTTCTTTTTCCACACTTGGAACAAATTGTACCATGCTGAACCATGGGCTTTTTTTTTGCCTTCCTCTGGTTCAGCTGAGTATATAGGATCCTGGTTATGGAGGTTTTCTATTTATTCATTCCTTTTTTCTATTGGTTTAATTAGATGGACCAGGTGTCTTTTTTTCAGCCTATGTAACTATATAATTATATAACTATGTAACTACTGTACATACAGTATCTATATAACTATGTAACTATATAACTATGTAACTACATACTGTATCTATATAACTATGTAACTACATACATATAACATACATATAACTATGTAACTATATACTGTAACTATGCACCTACATACTGTATTTAACTATATAACTACATACTGTATATATTTAACTATGTAACTATATAACTATGTAACTACATACAGTATCAATATAACTATGTAACTACACACTGTATCTATATAACTATGTAACTATATACTGTATACATTTAACTATGTAACTACGTATCTACATACAGTATCAATATAACTATGTACCTACATACTGTATTTATATTACAATGTAGCTATATTTACCTATGTAACAACGCATTTACATACTATATCTATATAACTATGTAACTATATAAAGATGTAACCATATACTATAACTATGTAATTATATAACTATGTAATTTCATACAGTATCCATATAACGATATAACTATATAATTATGCACCTAAATACTGTATTTATATAACTATGTAACTAAATAACTATGTACTACATACTGTATATATTTAACTATGTAACGACGTATCTACAAACTGTATCTGTATAACTATGTAACTATTGTACATACAGTATCCATATAACTATGTAACTATATAACTATGCACCTACATACTGTATTTATATAACTATATAACTATGTAACTAGATACTGTATATATATATATATATATATATATATATATTTGATAGAAGGAATTGTACATTGAAAACGGCCAGCATCCCCTGAGGAAGCCCGATTTATGTGCGACACATGTTGGGAAGTCCATCATATATTGCTGTGTTGTTGAAATCATCATCAATTGTGCTAGCCATTATTGTGTCTCCCCTTTTTTAATGAAATTATATTTTTTATTTTGTTCTTCAAAATAAAAGAGTTTTTATATACTATATTTGAGATCTTTCTTAATTGATTTACACCTATAAAGTCCCAATTTTTCTTGTTTTTTTATTACATACTGTATACATTTAACTATATAACTACGTATCTACATACGGTATCTGTATAACTATGTAACTACTGTACATACAGTATCTATATAACTATGTAACTACGTATCTACATACAGTATCAATATAACTATGTAGCGAAATACTGTAAATATTTACCTATGTAACGACGTATCCACATACAGTATCTATATAACTATGTAACTAAATAATTATGTAACTATGTATAATAACTCCTGGCTAAAATGAAAGATGGGGCAGAAATAAGTGAACTCTTTGATTTGTGAATAACTAATACTTCATACTTCACACACACTGGCAATGAAACCTCTAGAAACAAAGTAGGGCGTGTACTCAGAGTCCAGGCAGATGTCAAGCACATACTGTACATACTGTACATACTGCACATAGCATTGACAAATCCAATACACAGTTAGATAAAGGCTTATTTGGGCAACTTTTTAGCACTGTCAAAGTTAAAGTAGTACTAAGTCCTCAGTAATTACTAAGTAAGTACTATTTGTTAAGGTTCTTCCCCCCACACGTACAATTTACAACAATGCTGCTGGCTCCTGCTGTCTCAGTGCTACTTCCCTGAACTTCCGGTCTTTACAGGAAATGGTTAGCAGTGGACAGTGCAGTCTCCAGCCTGTCTGATAGCTCGGACAAGGGAGGGGGAAGGAGGAGGAAGAGCAGGGGAGTGTCGTGCCTAGGGTTGCCACCTTTTCTTCAAGCCAAAGCCGAACACTTCGGTGTCGCACAGCAATTTTTTTTCATAGTATGCATAGATAAACAATGCATAGATGTTGCTATTAAATAAAATTTCTAATCATATGAAGTTAATCGCAAGAGTCCCCCTTTACATCAGAGTCCGCAGAGTTCCCCTTTTACATTTGAATCTGAAGAGCTCCCCTTTTAAATATGAACTTGCAGAGTTCCTTTTCACTGTAAGGGGGGACTCTGCAGACTCTGATGTAAGGGAGAACTCTGGGGACTCTAACATATGGGACGCTCTGGTGTACGAAGAGGACACTGAAGTAAAGGGGAGCTCTGTGGCCTCTGGTGTAAAGGGAAGCTCTGATGTAATGAGTGCACTGAGAACCCTAATTTACCTTAGCGTACTAACTTAAAGGCAGAAGAGAGAAGGGGGGAAGGGGAGACTCAGTCCGGTCTGAATAATGTGTCTGGGTCTCAGACAGTCTGAAACCCGGACACATGATTCCAAACCCGAACTATCCGGGTTAATGCCGAACAGGTGGCAACCCTAGCCATGCCATGCTAGGCCATGGGGCTGTGTTAGGGTTCCCACCTTTTCTGCAAGCCAATCCCAAAACATTCTTGTACCCATAAAATATGCTTACAATGCTGGGCTACAAGTAAGTCTCTCACAGACATGTGTAAACCTCAGGACAATAATAATAAAAAAAAAAAAAAAACTCTTCCAATACATATGATTTGTGGACTGAATGCAAAAAAAAAACAGATTCCTCTATCCACACAAATTAGGTGGATGCAGGTATTTCCGCCCTCCCTAAGGGGAGGGGGCCAGAGGATCTGGCCATTTTTAAATGAGTGCTCTGTGTGGCGAATCAACAGATCACCCAACTCTGTGGAGGGACAGAGATCCCACTGATGGGGGGGGAGGGGGGGTAGTAGTGTGTTCCTCCTGCGTGGGACAGTTAGCCTCAGTTCAATGTGAATAAATGTGTCCGGGCACTGATAGGCACTGATAAGGCGGCACTGATAGGTGGCACTGATGGGCACCGATGAGGCAACACTGGTGGGCACTGATCAGGAGGCACTGATGAGGCTGCACTGATGGGCGGCACTGAAGGGCACTGATATGTGGCACTAATAGGTGGCACTGATGGGCACAGATAGGCACTGGTAGGTGGAACTGAAATGCACCACTGCTAGGTGGCACTGATGATGAGGCACTGATGGGTTCTGATTGGTAGCACTGATGGGCACTGATAGGTGGCACTGGTGGGCACTGTTTAGCAGTACTGATGGGCACTGGTAGAGGGCACTGATAGGTGGCACTGGTGGGCACTGTTTAACAGTACTGATGGGCACTGGTAGAGGGCACTGATAGGTGGCACTGGTGGGCACTGATCAGGAGGCACCGTACTGATGGGCACTGGTAGAGGGCACTGATAGGTGGCACTGGTGGGCACTGATCAGGAGGCACCGTACTGATGGGCACTGGTAGAGGGCACTGATAGGTGGCACTGGTGGGCACTGATCAGGAGGCACCGACGAGGCTGCTACTATATCATATAATCGTGCCCGGGTTTCATGCAGTCTGAAACCCGAACTGTCCAGGTGAATCCTGGACAGGTGGCAACCCTAGGCTGTATGTTTCTATTGATGCACACAGTGCAGGGAGACACAGCTGTGGTTTTATATCACTTTAAGGATTCTCCGCGCAGACAGGAAGCGGATAGACGCGGCCTTTCTAACTTTTGGAAAAGTCTTTATTTCTTGACTTGGCGCTCAGCTCCCGAGCCATCCAATGAACCTTGTCAATATCAAGTATAAATATAAAGTATGCCTCCATCAAACCTACAACCCGTTCATTCCGTTTTTATCCCCCGACTGTTTTACGTTGCAACCGCGGAGTCGTTTTTTTTTGGGGGTTTTTTGCAGTAGAATGAAAACCTTCCGTTTTTATTGGCCTCACAGAATAAACTTAAAGGGAAGTTCTGGCCTAATGGTCGCTCGTAAGGGCGGAAGACAAAAGAGATTCTTATTCAGGTAAGTAGAAGAGCGCCAATAAATTTGCGGCAGCTTATGCAAGTTAGGCATTAATGAATGTCATCTTCTGTTTTGTCACGAAAAAAAAGATCTTCCCGCTGCTAAAGGAGACTGATTTAGATTATGAATGGCTACAGTGATTTGCAAAAATGGCTCCGGAGAGATGGTATAAGACTCCATATACTCCTGACACTTCTGGTTTGTGCCCTTTTTGTGGAAAATTAATTCGTCCTGTGGGTTATTGGATTCCAGCTCAGCCAATGTATATTGCTCAGTCATCACAAATTTACTTAAAATTTAGTGGCGCTGAAGTTCATTCCGCAAGACTGAAAAGTCTAAAGTTGAAAGCCTTCTAAAAAAAAAAAAAAAATCCGCCGTCGCTCAGCCGCCCCGCAGGGAGGAGAAGGGAGAATGGGTTTGCCGTCTCAAAATGTTATGCGTAAAGTTTAGTGCATTTCCCCCCCCCCCCCCAGGTTTGGGACATGTTGGGGAGGCGGGACTGAGTTATGGGTCCAAGTAGATCTATAGCCAATCGCCAAAAATCTCACGGAAGCTTGAAAGCTTCAGTCTGGCACAGTTGTACCGGCTGCTCTCCTGGACGGCAATGGCTTCCGCTGATTTCACTGCACACTGCGAGCTTCTCACACTGTGCATTGGAAGCTGCAGCGAGTTAAGATAAGATATGATAAAGACTTTATTGTCATTGAGATGAGTCACAATGAATTTTTTTCCTGTAAAACACTCACATTTAACCTCTTGCTTACTGGGCACTTTCACCCCCCTTCCAATTTTCAGCTCTCAGCGCTGTCACACTTTGAATGACAATTGCGCGGTCATACAACACTGTACACAAATGAAATTTTTATCATTTTCTTCACACAAATAGAGCTTTCTTTTGGTGGTATTTAATCACTACTGGGATTTTTAACAAAAAAAGAACGTACATTTTGAAAAAAAAAACTTTTTCATAGTTTGTTAAAAATTTTTGCAAACAGGTAATTTATCTCCTTCATTGATGTGTCTGATGAGGCTACACTGATGGGCACTGATAGGCACTGATAAGGCGGCACTGATGGGCACTGATGACGCAGCACTGGTGGGCACTGATCAGGAGGCACTGATGAAGCTGCACTGATGGGCAGCACTGAAGGGCACTGATAGTTGGCACTAATAGGTGGCACTGATGGGCAAAGATAGGCACTGGTAGGTGGCACTGAAATGCAGCACTGGTAGGTGGCACTGATGATGAGACACTGATGGGTACTGATTGGCAACACTGGGCACTGATGGGCACTGATAGGTGGCACTGGTGGGCACTGGTAGGTGGCACTGGTGGGCACTGTTTAGCAGTACTGATGGGCACTGTTTATCAGTACTGATGGGCACTGATAGGTGGCACCCACGGGCATTGATGAGGCAGCACTAGTGGGCACTGATCAGGAGGCACTGATGAGGCTGCTGATAGGCGACACTAGTAGGTGGCACTTTTAGGCACGGATAGGCACTAGTAAGTGGCACTGAAAGGCAGCACTAGTAGGTGGCACTGATAATGAGTCACTGATGGGCACTGATTGGCAGCACTGATAGGCACTGATAGGTGGCACTGGTGGGCACTGATAGGTGGCACTGGTGGGCACTGTTTAGCAGTACTGATGGGCACTGTTAGAGGGCATTGATAGGTGGCACTGGTGGGCACTGCTTAGCAGCAGTGGCTGTTGGTGTGTGGGGCCAATGTCTCTTTTATAATGATCCGGTAATTGGCTTGTTTTTTTTTCTCATGCTGTTAGCGTGAGGGGAAAAAAAAGCAAATTACCGGGTCCTGTTTACATCACATGGTAAAGGGCCGGGATCGGGTTCATTCTGCACTCCTGTGACCCCATTTTGACAGACAGCGGGCTGACGTCACAGAGCTGGTCCAGGCTGGGGAAAGATTGCGACAATGAAGTCGGGACCACAACCCTGGACCGATACCCGGCTCAGCCTCTCAGCGAGCTGCTGAGAGCCTGAGCCAGCCGCTCCCGCCCCCTGCACGGCCCAGTGCTGTGGTATAGGTGAACATTTTTAGTTGTGTGTCCCATTTTTCTTTTGTATGTAATCTCTGTATGGTCTGGAATAATTTTGTACAGACATTGGGGTCAAACACTGCACTTTAAAAAAAAACACGATAAAATACTAAAAGATTTTTGCTGCATTTAGCATGCTGACCTGACATGATATGGCCGTCGTCTCATCGGCCTGTTGTTACGTGTAATTACAGACACATCATCACCCCATAACATGTCCAGTTTGAATGGAAAATCACAAATGAAAGACTTGACGAGGGGGCCGGGTCCAGCTGCCTGTTCACAGAGTCACGGGTGAACGCCTACGCCAATTCATTTGTTTTGTTCCATTGTGTTTCCTTGCTTAGGAACCCCGCAGAACGCAACATGACTCCATCTCATTCCTCCTCCTTGGTGGCCAGGCAGACTTTTCCCATACAGAAAGAATTTTGGTAAATTTTGCAAAAATGCTTCAAGATTTGTAGTAGAGAACAATCACTGTACTGGAAACTTAATGTTAAACAAAAAAGTTTGCTAGGACGGTCACATGACGTCACAGGTCTTTTCTCTGGCTGCAGAGATGGGCGACCCTTGGTACGGCAGCACTCACATAGTAACGTGTGAGTGCCATGTACTGTACATGGCCAAAGCACTATCAGCCAGTTGAAGTCGATTTAAATAATTAAATTCATAGAGTGAAAGCTGCAGCTGAAGTTATATGTAGATCTCAGGCTTGGCCACGCTTTTCCATCTCCTGAACGTTCCTGTTCAACAATGATGCCACTAATCGCAAAATAAATAACAGTAAGGAGGCTCCAAAGTTGGAAGGGGGCAGATCTGGCCCCGACTTTTGCAGAAGAAGTGGAGCTTTGCTTACAAATCTGTCTATATCTCTAGTTTAGGGATGCCACTTTTCTTCAAGCCAAACCTGAACACTTTAGTGGCCTGGGGCACCTATGTGGGTGTGGCCAAATTGCTCTTGCTGACATCATCGCCCTGCCCCCCCCCAGTGATGCCGAACCTGCCCGCAGCTCCCGGGCAGTAACAGATTTGTGTGTGACTATCTTGGTCACTTGGGGAGCCACAGCTCCGTCTGAATAATGTGTACACCTGAAACCTGGACACGATTCAAAACCCGGACTGTTCAAGTGAATCAGGTGGCAACCCTACTCTAGATGGGGGCTTTATTCAGCTGGAACTTGGTGGAACTCAGTTCCACCACTTCTGGCTCAGGCCCTCTGCTCCCTGCTCACCACTATTATTTGTAAACACAGAAGTCCGGCTTTTGGGTTTACAAGTGGCTCCCACAGATCTGATCTCCTGAGCAGCTCCCACTGAATGTAGGATGGGGACAAGGGAGATGCAGGTGCCCGGGTGGAGTGCAGATCCTGACACCCCCACTGGATAACCTTGCTGCAAGTGAGCGAGGCAGAGCCACCTACAGTGTGTGGGTAGGTACTAGAGCTGGCTAGGTCCTTCGGTTTAATACAGCAACACAAGTAAGACATGTGGAAGATGGTGGAGCTTTTAAGGAGGGAGGAAGAAAATGGGGCAGTGGGATGCATGGGGGGGTTGCATGCAGAGGCTAAAGAGGGGTGAAAGTGAGATGTAGATAGGGGATGCAGAGATAAACAGCTGTGGAAAAAGGCTGACCTCTGCACTCTGCATGTAGTGCATCCCTGAACGATTCACTCTGTGTGTAGTGCACCCCTGAACTCTGCACTATGTACATAGTGCACCCCCAAACTCTGCATGTAGTGCACCGCTGAACTCTGCACTATGTACATAATGCACTGCTTTTATTTATTGCCCCTTTAAGACCCTTTCACTGTTAGTGAATTTTGACACACCCACTGCTTGATGCAGTTTGGAGGTTGTGTGTGTAGGGGGAGGGGGGTGGTTTTGGGGAGTCGTGGTTGAGTTCCTGTTCTGATTTTCTGAGAGAAAAAGCCCAGTCTAGATCTATGGATCATTTTGATCTGGTTCCACCAAAAGTAAGCTTAACCCCTTCCACCCAGCCCCAGTCTCCCTTTTTAGTGGGTCTTTACGCCAGAGGGGTTGACTTCTATATCATTGGTTGTCACCGTGGTCACATGTTCCAGAACTCGTCCCACTGACTCCCAGTCATGACTAGAGACAGAGAGCTGTCTGTTCTCAGGACAGAAACCTCGGCTATCTATGAGCACTGGTCAGCTATTACTAGCTTGAGGCACCTGACCCCCAATAGCAAAGGTCAAATGCTGGTTTAATCTATGATGAATGGAATCATAGCAATACTTTCCGTTTTCCTTGCTTGGCTTCCTTTCTGCTGGACAACCCTTGAAATCGCTCCTCTTTGGTGACCACTGGTCTTGCATTGTACATAAGGACATTGAGGGCCAGTCCACATTTCAGGAGCAGAGGAAAGCGTGAGTGTCGGGAGAGCAAGGAATAAGGTGAGCTTTCCTCTACTTCATACCTCCCCTATATAAATGGTCTTCTAAACTTTGCTATCCAAAGTAGGGGTCACAAGCTACTCATATTTATCGACTAACCAGAGGTTAGCTTTAAACATTTTTCTTATTGTATGTACATTTTGAATTGTTTAGGTTTATGACAAAAAATTGGAAATCCAAAAATTTTGCTGGTGAAGAAAAGGAGTCATCCATTCACATGTGTAAATTTCAGCTTGAGCTTTTGAGCTCTATAGAAAATAGGCTTTTGGCATAAAGGAGATATGGATGTAGCACCCTCTAGGTAAGTAGGTGCTAGGGTAGGATTTTTTTGTCTTAAGGTAGACAAATTTAGGCAGGACTGACTGGCAGCCAGGCCTGTTTGTTTTGATCTGGAATGGGAGTGGCCTAGGGTAGCAGCTGGTGACTCACAGGCAGCATCACTAATACCTCCCTCTTATTTCTAGAGATTTCTGGAAGTTAATGGAAAGAGAGGAGGAGAGGAAAGGTGGAGCTGTTTGGGGTACTCTGAGGAGCCCTGACCAATCCCCAACTTGGATTGGCAGGGGGCAGGGCCTCCTTAAGTACCCAGGGTCAGACCAGCTGGGGAGGAGTTGCAGTTGTTCAGAGCTTGAAGATGGAATGCTAGGCTGTTGAGGCCTTTGAGGGAGCTCCCCAGTGGGGGGGGGGGGGGTGTGACCTTAGGCCCAGGGCTCAGGTGTGGACGAGGCCCTTCAAGAAACCATGAAGGTTTCCTGGACAAGAGGCACAGTAGGAGCAAAGAGGACAGCAGGAGTATAGCCGGGCAAGTCTTCCAGGAGAGGAACAACTGGTCAAAGCCAGGAGGGCTGGTGAGTGACAAGCACAGTTAGGAGGACTGGGGAGGCACGTCTGAGAGGACTGGGAGTATGCAGTCTGGGATGGGTGCAGAGCCAGTGGAGTGAACTGTGGTGTCATGAGCAGTGCAAAAGAGCAGCTGTAGCCAGGAGGGCTGGCATTGCCTGAAGCTGGGTTACTGGGCTTAGTAACTAAAGGTAAGATAGCAAGCACCAGAACTTTCTATCTGCTACACAATAGGGGCCTGCGGTCCCTGCCTGCAAAAGGCTATTGCTAAGGCCTGGCTGAGTCAGAGTCAGGCCTGACCACATTGTGCTAACTGTGCCTGGAACATTAGAGAGGAAGCGATGTGCAGGAGGTGAAAGGAGTGAACCTTAGAGAGGAAGTGATGTACAGGAGGATAAATGGAGTAAGCCTACTGGACTGTACATACAGTAGTTATCCCAAGCAAATTGCTCTTATTTCTACTGGGCATCCCATATTTCCCATACCCCATCCAAGTTAAATTCCCTCAATAAAATACAAAAACAAAACTGATGGACTGTTTATTGTCTTGAAGTGTTTGGAAAGAGAATGCCGGGTTGGGAAGGGTGACAGGTGGGTCACATCACTCAGCAGCCCCTACGGGTTGTACCGCTACAAGGAGATACATGAAAACAGGGTAAAAATAGCAGCCTAATAAGTCCTGGCTAAATCATGGTTGTCTTTAATCCCTAAAATCATACAAGTTAATTGGAAAATGAACTTAATCCTAACCAATGAAAAGATGACTGCAATGCTCAAGTATTCGGTACACAAATTTGAACAAACCTGGTCTCCATGGATAGCCCAATATCTTTCTGCTGACTTCACATGTTGATGACTTTCCAACAAGACTATCCTTCCTAGGCCAGAATCCAAACCCAACCCCCAACCCTCCTTATTCTTCCCCACCATTTTCTTTCTTTCTAGGGTCCCAACAGGATTCCCTTTCTTTCCTACGGTCTCACCTAGTTCTTGTTCTTGACCCTATTCTTGTTTTTCTACATAGAGTAGTGGTGGTCAGCTTTCTTGATATGGGGAGTCTCAAGTGTGGCCCCTGACATCAGAAAATATATAACATAATATTCAGTAAATAGTCAAAGTCAGAAGCAGCAGATACACAACAGGATACGGTCACAGACTATGGACATGACACAAGAGATGGTCAAAAACTGTGAACATGCTACAGGACATGGTCAGAGACTACGAGGATACTACAAGACTGCCAACATGCAATAGGAGTTGTTGGAGACTAGGGTATCCTTCAAGAGAATCATGGCTGCAAAGTAGTGGCTGTAGGAACCCCAAGGGCCTCAGGTTGGTCACCAGGGACATAGAATGTTGGCTTTGAACACTTACACCCAACCTAGCTGTTCTAGATCAGGGGTCTCCAAACTTTATACACAAAGGGCCAGTTTACTGTCCTTCAAGCTTTAGGGGTGCCTGACTGTGATCAGTGGGAGTAGAAAATTCCCTGGCATCAGTAGGCTTAAACAGTGCCCCATCATTGGTTTTAGTGGGAGGAATAGTGCTTCATTGTTGTTATGAGAGTGAGGGGAATAATGCCCCAATAATGGTGTCAGATGGGGGAATGGTGGCCATCATTGGTGTCATTTGGGTGAAAAGTGTCCCAAAGGCAAGCAAAATGCTGCCTCTGGCCCTCAAGCCACAGATTCTAGATCTTACGGGACCCCAGAGATTCTATTACCATTATCACCCCGATCTTTGGGCTTTTCTCTTAATAATTCTAGAACTAATTACCGGTATCTCTTTCTTTATGCTTAAATGCTTGAGACCGTAGCTAAGATGAATGCTTCTATAGTTGATGTATGAATGTATAAGAATACAAAATATTCATAGACAATCAATACAAAATATTCATAGACAATCAAAATCAAAAACTGAAAAAGACATCACAAACTTTTTGGCCAAGAAGTGTGTATTTTGGGACCCGGAAGAACAGTTTGACATTGGAAAACAAATATTTAAAGTCTGTCTCCAGGTAAAGTTGGAAGCCCCACCCCCTCTCACCCATTCCCATTTCTTTTACAAAAAAAAAGGCTTCCTGAAGTGAAGACTTGTGATTCTCCACTGCAGTCCAGTCCCACTACCAGCGGCTCTTTTCACCGACTCTCGTCTTAATGTCATCATGGCACCAATGGAATTTTTGGGCCCTTAAAGGGACTCTGTTAGTGGACCAAATGGGAGGTTTCAATGTCACCAGGCATCATCATGGTCACCTAAAAGGGAGTAATTTAAAGGTTTGGTACATCATGGGACCATCAATTTTTGGGCCCTTAGAGGGACTCTGTTAGTGGAACAAATGGGAGGTTTCAATGTCACCAGGCATCATCATGGTCACCTAAAAGTGAGTCATTTCAAGGTTTAGTACATTGTGTGACCACCAATTTTTGGGCTCTTAGAGGGACTCTGTTAGTGGACTAAATGGGAGGGTTTCAACGTCACCAGGCATCATCATGGCCACCTAAAAGGGAGTTATTTCAAGTTTTGGTGCATTGTGTGACCACCAATTTTTGGGCCCTTAGAGGGACTCTGTTAGTGGACCAAATGGGAGGTTTCAACATCACCAGGCATCATCATGGTCACCTAAAAGGGAGTCATTTCAAGGTTTGGTACATCGTGTGACCAATTTTGCCTAAAATTTTAGATTTCTTCTTTTTTTTTTTCATTACTGGGTCAAGTAACTAGAGGAGGTGGGGATCTTTTTGTTGATAGGGGGATTTCCCATAAAAATGCTAAATGATGCTTCAGGAAAGAACACCAGACCACGCTTAATTACAAAAAATGCGAACAATGATGCAAAAACAGGAAGTGCCCCACTTTTTTTTTTTACTGCGGGGGGAGGGGGAAATTATTATCATTGTCCGGGTTGCAAAATTTCCTGGATTGATATAAACCAACACTGACGTTCTGATCCACTCTTGACTTTGCTTTATTTTATTATTTTTTCTACTTTTTATCGCCAATGACGCCCCCATCTCCCAGAACGCTTTGCGGGGTCCAGCCCGTCATTCTTCTGTGACAAATGACAAAAGCGCAGTTGTGGAGATTTCTGTCTCATAAATCTTATCCTGAGAAAGAAAGAAGAAAATAACGTTTACGGTTTTATGCGATGCCTGTATCTGCAAAGATTTATGAGCCTTGCAAGGTATGCATCTTATCTACCCGGGCCCAGATTAAAACAAGATGATCTTTAATCACTGAGTGGCATAATACGGAATTGCAGATGATCTGACTTAAAAAATATTAATCGCAAACGTGCTCGCCGGATAAAAACATGTCTGTGGATGTCAGGTGCAAAGGGGGTTAGGGCTAGCAGTGAAGGAGCAGACAGAAAGGTCTGCAGAAGGCTGAAGGGTCTAATTACCCGTTATCAGACAGTGATGTAAGCTCGGGGCCCTTATCAACCAGGTGCAATCTATAGCGAGGAATTAAGCCAATCCCTAAGTAACGCCATCTGCGATCATTGACTCAAGAAGTTTACAGACTAAACTAAATCTTATCTCGACTTTCTGCCCGATGAAGAACCCTTAAGCCAAATAGAAAATGTATTTATTTATTTATTTATTTATTAGATATACAGTTGAACGTTATCTGCTTATTATAAATAATTTTTTTATCAAAGTGTCTTTTGTTTTTAGATATACATTTGAACATGACCCTCTTATAGAATAATCTTTATCAAAGTGTCTTTTTATTTTTAATCTTAGATATACATTTGAACGTGATCCACTTTATAGAATAAATCTTTAAAATGTCTTTTGTTTTTAGATATACATTTAAATACAACATACCCATTTATAGTATATAATCTTTATTGTTTCTTTTTTTTTTTTTTATAGATATACATTTAAATATGACCCACTTATAATAAATAATGTTTATTTATTTATTTATTTTTTAGACATACATTTGAACATGATCCACTTATAAAATAATCTTTATGAAAGTGTTTTTTTTTTTTTTTTATCTTAAATATACATTTGAACGTGATCCACTTTATAGAATAAATCTTTATCAAAATGTCTTTTGTTTTTAGATATACATTTAAATACAACCCATTTATAGTAAATAATATTTATTGTTTCTTTTCTTTTTTTTTTAGATATACATCTGAATGTGATCCACTTTATAGAATAAATCTTTATCAAAGTGTCTTTTGTTTTTAGATATACATTTAAATACGACCCACTTATAATAAATGTTTATTGTTTTTTATTTTATTTATTTCTTTGTTTTGTTTTTAGACATACATTTGAACGTGGTAAACTTATAGAATAATCTTTATCAAAGTGTTGTTGTTTTTTTTTGTCTTTTGTTTTTAGATATACATTTAAATACAACTCATTTATAGTACAAAATCTTTATTTATTTTTTTGTTTTTTTGTTTTTTTAGATATACATTTGAACGTGATCCACTTATAGAATAATCTTTATCAAAGTGTCTTTTTTTATCTTAGATATACATTTGAAAGTGATCCACTTTATAGAATAAATCTTTATCAAAATGTCTGTTGTTTTTAGATATACATTTAAATATGACCCACTTATAATAAATAATGTTTATTTATTTATTTATTTTTTAGACATACATTTGAACATGATCCACTTATAAAATAATCTTTATGAAAGTGTTTTTTTTTTTTATCTTAAATATACATTTGAACGTGATCCACTTTATAGAATAAATCTTTATCAAAATGTCTTTTGTTTTTAGATATACATTTAAATACAACCCATTTATAGTAAATAATATTTATTGTTTCTTTTCTTTTTTTTTAGATATACATCTGAATGTGATTCACTTATAGAATAAATGTTTATCAAAATGTCTTTTGTTTTTAGATATACATTTAAATACGACCCACTTATAGAATAATCTTTATCAAAGTGTTTTTTTTTATTTTTTTTTATCTTAGATATACACTTGAACGTGATCCACTTTATAGAATAAATATTTATCAAAATGTCTGTTGTTTCTAGAAATACATTTAAATACGACCCACTTATAGTAAATAATGCTTATTGTTTATTTTCTGTTTGATTTTTTTTTAATATATATATATATATATATATATATATATATATATATATATATATTTGAACACCACTTGCTTATCATAAATAATGTTTATTGTTTCTTTTTTTGTATATATATTATATTTGAACACAACCTGCTTAGTGTAAATTATCTTTATTGTTTCTTTATATTTTTTTATTTATTTTTTTTAGACTAAACTAAATTACAGCAAAACCTTGGATGAGAGTAACATGGTTTGAGAGCGTTTTGCAAGACCAGCAAAATTTTTTAATAAATTTTGACTTGATATGCAAACAATGTCTTCATATACAAGTAGCGTCATTTCACAACTGAGTATAAAAGAGAAGAGAGGCGCCTCTAAGTGTAGCAATGTGGTTAAATTTAAAGGGGTGTTCCAGCGGAATTTTTTTTTTTTTTTAAAGTACACAGCTACAAACACTGTAGCTGCTGACTTTTAATAAGGACAATTACCTGTCCAGGGCACCCGCGAAGTCAGTCCCACCGAGGCCGATACGTCGCTCGTATCGTGTCCTGGAACCGCCATCTTCACTAAGGGAAACAGGCAGTGGAGCCTTGCAAGTTGCGACTTTGTGAATGGCTGGCTGTGTTCTGGGATATACACAGTTCCCAGAACACAGAGCGCCCCAGTCCCCAGAAGACAACGCGAGGAGCAGAAGACTGAAGATCATCGCGGAGTAGGAAGAGGCAGATTAGGAAGATCTGCCTAGCAACAGGGGTTTCTGGTAAGTTATTTAAAAAAAAAATTCTAATTTTTTTATTTTTTTTAAGAATATTAATGCTTTTTTTTTTTTTTTTTTTTTTTTTTTTAGGGTGGCCCTCCAGTTTAATGAAGGTAGAACATTTAGAAACATATTGCTACACTTAGAGGCATCTCTCTTCTCTTTTATACTCTGTAGCTCCTGCTGGATTTTGCTTCTAATCCCCTTGTGGAGGGGGCCATGTGTGGATGGATATTTTATGGTTACACAACCCGGTCACATTGCTATAATATTTTTATATGGACTATAAACTGAAGGATTTATGAATAATTGGTTGTGGAACAAATCATTTGAGTTTCCATTATTTTCTATGGGGAAATTCGCTTTGATATACAAGTGCTTTGGATTGCAAGGATGTTTCTATAACGAATTATGCTCGCAATCCAAGGTTTTACTGTATATTTAGACATACAGTACATTTGAATATGATCCACTTATATAATAATCTTTATCTCTTTTTCTCTTTTTTTTTTTTTGGTTTTTATTTTTTTTTTTGGTTTACATTTTAAAGTAAGCAAGTTATTATAAATAATCTTTATCAAAGAGGTTTTTTTCTTTTTTTTAGATGTATAATTGAATGCAATCCACTTATTGTATATAATCTTTTTTAATCTTTATTAATTTTTTTTTTTAAGATATACATTTGAATGGGATCCGCTTATTATAAATAATCTTTATCAAAGAGTTTTTTTTTTATTTTTTCGTTTTTAGATATATAATTTAATGCAATCCACTTATTGTATAGAATCTTTTTTAATCTTTATTAATTTTATTTTTTTATCATTGTGTCTTTTTTCAATTTTTTATTTTTTTTAAAGATATCAATTTAAATGCGATCCGCTTAGTGTATGTAATCTTTATCAATGTGTCTTGTTTAATAAAACCTTCTTTCTACATTAGGGTCAGTAATATAAAACTCAAAAGCCAATGAGAAAAATGTTCGAAGGAGAGTAGCTGTGATTTATAAGCAGACAATGGCGCTGTCCGTAGTGCTGATTTAATATTTTTTAAATGAAATGAGCAATTTGACTTTTCTATTTTCTACTTTTTTGATTTTAAACTCTCCCCCCCCCCCCCTTTCAGTCTCCTTTCCTGTACTAAAATTGCTTACTCTGATTTCGCTGCATGCTGTAAGCTTTTCACAGTATGCATCAGAAGTCGCAGCAAATCAGATGAAGGCCGTCTCATTTCCAGGTTGGAGGATATATAGCAGTGATGGCGAACCTTGGCACTTCAGATGTTTTGGAACTACATTTCCCATGATGCTCCACTACACTGCAGTGTGCATGAGCATCATGGGAAATGTAGTTCCAAAACATCTGGGGTGCCAAGGTTCGTCATCACTGATATATAGCATCATCTTGGCCTTTTCTGGCCAGCTTGAAATAGCCTACTCTTTAAAGTGGTTGTAATGTCCGCTTTGTGATTTTCACCTACAGGGAAGGCCCCTTTCACACTTGTGCGACTTGGGACGGCAAAGTCACATGACAAGTCGTACCCGATGATTTCCAGTGAGTGGCATTCATATCTGTGCGACTTCAAGTCACACGACTTCAAAGTAGTCCCTGTACTACTTTGACTCGACATTGATGCAAGTCGGGATCCATAGACCTCAAGTTTACACAGGCATTCCCGCAAATCGCTGCAAAATCGCTGCTGCGAAATCGCAGTAAAATCACAGCAAAATTGCGCGACTTTGAAGTCGCGGTAGTGTGAAAGGGGCCTGCCTTATTATAGGCTATAGCCTATATTATAAAATGAATATCTCCTAAACGTGCACAGCTGGAGGCCGCAAACCCAGAAGAAAGACCTGGAGAAGATGGAAGCCCTCTCAGCTGCGACAGCGCTTCCCTTGGAGGGCTTCATTCTAAGGTAAGTATTTGATAATGTGATAGTATGCGATGCATACAGCCAAATTTGAAACTAAATTCCAATACCTATAATTTAATAGTTAGTAATAGCTAAGTTATTATTAGTTAGTTATTATTTCAGATTTTTGAATTTTCAGGTTTTCGAATCTTTTGTACTTATTTTCGCATATTTTTTTTTTTTTGTTATTTTTTTTCTGGTTTTTGAATTATCGGATTTTTGAATTTTGGAATTTCCAAATTTTCAGATTTCGAATTTCCAAATTTTCAGATTTAGAGTTTCCGATTTTTCTAATTTCCGAATTTTTTTCCGAATTTTCTAATTTCTGAAATTTAGAAATTTTCTAATTTTTAAATTTCTGATTTTTCAAATATTCTAATTCACAAATATTCGGAAAAACTATTTAAACTGGTTATCGGTTTTTCGAATTTCCGATTTTCCGAATTTTTCGAATTTCCACAATTTAGAATTTTAGAATTTATGCTTTTTCAAATATTCCAATTCACGAATATTTGGAAAAATTCTTTAAACAGGTTTATCGATAATTCGGATATTTGTGAATTAAAAAATTTGTCGAAATTCGTTAAAAAACTAATTTGTTTTTTTTTTCAGAATTAACTAATTTGTCAAAATTCATTAAAAAAAAAACCTGTTTAGGAAAGAAAAGAATTGCACATGTTTACTCCCTGTGTCTGTGTGGGTTTTCTCCAGGTACACCGGTTTCCTCCCACACTCCAAAGACATTGTAATGTAGGTTAATTGTTAACTGGCTAAATGGACCCTAGTATGTGTATGTATGAATGTGAGTTAGGGACCTTAGATTGTCAGCTCCTTGAGGGCAGGGACTGATGTGAATATACAATAAATATGTAAAGTGCTGTATATATATATATATATATATATATATATATATATATATATATATATATATATACATATACATATATATATATATATATATA
Source organism: Lithobates pipiens (assembly GCF_037356315.1). Lineage (NCBI taxonomy): Eukaryota > Metazoa > Chordata > Amphibia > Anura > Ranidae > Lithobates > Lithobates pipiens. The sequence continues at coordinate 316,644,271 of NW_027507785.1, forward strand.
TATACATATATACATATATATATATATATATATATATATATATATATATATATACGTATATATATATATATATATATATATATATGTATATATATATATATATATATATATATATATATATATATATATATATATATATATATATATATATGTATGTATATATATATATATATATATATATATATATATATGTATATATGTATATATATATATGTATATGTATATATATATATATATATATGTATATATATATGTATATATATATATATATATATATATATATATAGCGCTATACAAGTACCTGAAATAAATAAAATGAATAGATAAAAATCAAACCGTATAAAACATTTAATTAAGTAAAAACAGATAAAGATAAGAATTGTAATAATATTGGAAAATTGTAACAAGAAATGTAGCTATAGATATCTTTTGCCAAGGAGTCTCACCCATTTTACGGCTTGGCAGATGATCACACCGGACGATTGCGTGTCGCAGTTATTCCAGTTTTGGCTGTAGCACATATAGATATACATATACAGGAGCAATGACCAATTGTTACCCTTGGAAAACCGCCTTACCGTTTAAAGGGGTGCAAACCCTCAAAGGTTTTTCACCTTAATGCACTCTATGCATTAAGGTGAAAAACCTTCTGTAGTGCAGCTGCCCCTCCCCCCCCCCCCCAAGACCCCCTTTTACTGACTGAAACCTGGTCTTTCCAGCAATGGGAATGAGCATAGCAGCTCCAGGCGCTATCTCGGGTCCTCATTGGATAGATTGATAGCAGCAGGTGCCATTGGCTCCCGCTGCTTTCAATCAAATCTAATGACACGGGAGGTGGGGCGTGGGGCGAGTCTTGCTGTCTGTGTCATCGGACGCAGCAGCAGGACTCGGGGGAGTGCACCCACACGAGTGCCCCCATGGAAAGCGCTTCTCCGTGGGGGCACTCGAGAAGAGGAGGGGCCAGTAGCACTGTGGAGGGACCCCAGAAGAGGAGGATCGAGGGCCACTCTGCGCAAAACCCTTGCACAGAGGAGGTAAGTATGACATGTCTGTTACAAAAAAAAAGAAAAAAGAAATGAGACTTTACAACCCCTTTAATCACTTCAGCCCCGGAAAGGATTTACCCCCTTCCTGACCAGAGCACTTTTTGCGATTCGGCACTGCGTCGCTTTAACTGACAATTGCGCAGACGTTGCACCCAAACAAAGTTGACGTCCCTTTTCTCACACAAAGAGAGCTTCTTTTGGTGGTATTTTATCACCTCTGCGGTTTTTATTTTTTGTGCTATAAACAAAAAAGTGCGACAATTTTGAAAAAAATTCAATATTTTTAACTTTTTTCTATAATAAATATCCCCAAAAAATATCTAAAAAAAAAAAGTTTTTTTTCCTCAGTTTAGGCCGATACATATTCTTCTACATATTTTTGATTAAAAAAACAAAAACGCAATAAGGGTATATTTATTGGTTTACGTAAAAGTTATAGCGTCCACAAAATAGGGGATAGATTTATGGCATTTTTATTATTATTTTTATTAGTAATGGCGGCGATCTGCGATTTTTATCGTGACTGCTACATTATGGCAGACACGTCGGCCACTTTTGACACTAATTTGGGACCATTGTCACTTATACAGCGATCAGTGCTATACAAATGCACTGATTACTTTATAAATGACACTGGCAGGGAAGAGGTTAATCACTAGGGGTCGATCAAGGGGTTAAGTGTGTCCTAGGGAGTGATTCTAACTGTGGGGGGGGGGGTGGCAGGAAGCAGTAGATCCCTGTCATGTCACTAGGCAGAACGAGGAAATGCCTTGTTTGCATCTCCCTATTCTGCCACTCCGTGACACAATCGCGGGATATCGGCGGAACCTCAAGTCCGCGGGTCCCACGGGCACGGTCACAGAGCACGCAGCATGTGCGCGTGCACCCACAATGCCGCCTCTTAAAGGGGACGTACCTGTACGCCCATTTGCGCAGCCGTGACATTGTGCCGTCGTACATTGCCGTGCGCTGGTCGGCAAGTGGTTAAACAAAAAAAAAATTGACTTTTCAAGGAAGACAGCACACATTCCTGAAGGGGCTTGGCCAGTTGGTAATTTTGTAATAACATTCCTGTAGCACAGGGATATGCAATTAGCGGACATCCAGCTTTTGCAAAACTACGAGCCCCATCATGCCTCTGCCTCTGGGTGTCAGGCTTGTGGCTGTCAGAGTCTTGCTATGCCTCATGGGACTTGTAGTTCTGCAACAGCTGGAGGTCCGCTAATTGCATATCCCTGGTGTAGCATTAGGTCAGTCAAGATAAAACCATCCCTATATCAGTCATGTGATGTGTTCTTATGTATTAGTAAACCATAATAGGGACAATTAAATTCCTCCATCATGGACCAAAGAGAAGAGCAACTAATGAGGAGCAGTTGGGACCCATGGGCGAGTGCACTGGGAGGTAAGGTCAAGGATAATTGTTTTTGAGATGCTTCCCATCATTTTTTTTTCCTGGCCTTTCTTCAAGACAGCATACAATGGGTCAGCTCCAACCTCTTGACCTCTCAAGACAGCCTTCTAACTGGTCAATAAATGTAACCCTAAAGGCCCTTCTGGTGGTCCTGAGTACCGTTGACAACATCAGGGCAGGAGCTATGCTGGTGTAAGGAGAATCGGAAACTAATTTGTAATGCCATAATGGAGGAAAAAACAACAACATATGCTTTGAAGAGCATCACAATGCACAGCAACACTCAACCTTGCATTGTGGTGTGCTGGGTTGGGAAAAAAAAAACGTTTCAGTCCAATTTTTTGTCCTTTCTGGTGTGTTGATAGCCCATTTAAAATGAATGCAACACGCCGAAAGCGTGAATAGGCCTTCGACCTTTGTATGCAATTTTTGTCGAATATTTTTGTATACCTTCTTGCAGGTTTCTTTAGCCCAGTCTCGTGAAGAATTGCATCCTTCTTCTCCTTGCCTGTCCACGGTGGAGGGCAAGTCAAGAACACGTTCTCTTCATGACTTAAAGTGGCCATAGTCTATAGCAGCCTTTCTCAACCTTTTCAACATGGAGGAACCCTTGAAATAGTTATCCGGTCTCGGGAAACCCCTGCTAAATATTAGAAATCTACAACTCGTGATACATTAGTGTGATGGTCAGTGGGAAGAATGGTCCTTACACTTGTAGTCATTGGGAAGAATTACCTCCTTACAGATAGCTAAAAAGATCAATGGTGTGAGTGGGAACTTATCTGAGAGGCAGAGATTGCCAATGCTGAAGGAACCCCTACAACCTCTGGAGGAACCCTGGGGTTCCACGGAACACTGGTTAAGAATCACTGATCTATAGTCAGTCTTAGGATCAAGAGGGTGGCTACCTTCCCACATACAATAGGACCATGGAGAATGGATGTATCCACCTTCCAACAAAGGTTTCTCAGCCAGGGTTCCTCCAGAGGTTGTAGGGGTTCCTTGAGCAATGATCAATTTCTACCTCTCAGATAAGTTCCCACCGACACCAATTAACTTTTTAGCTATCTGCAAGGGAGTATTTCTTCCCAATGACCACAAGTGTAAGGATCATCCTTCCCACTGACCATCACACTATGTATCATGAGTTGTAGATATAGCCATTTTTAGTAGGAGTTCCCTGAGACCAGAACGTTACTCCATAGGGTTCCTCTGTGTTAAAAAGGTTGAAAAAAAGCTGATCTAACATTCAATCAGCAGTAAAAAAAAGGAATTTAGAGAAGGCTGAGAGCAATGGAAGGGACTTTTTTTTTTTTTAGTTAAGTTTTACTAAACCCACAATAGTAAAATCAGTCTGTATATGCAGTAAATCCTCCGTATTGTGTAAAAAATGCTGTTGGATCCTGCCTTCTCTGATCCTCCCCTTCTTCCACTGTACCCCAATCCATCTCCTGGTAAGACAGAGTGTTTGGAGTCACTCTGCACGTGCTCAGTTTGGTGTTTATTGCTAGAGAGTTTTTTTTTTCTCTTGGGAGGGTACATGTGATCAGCACAGGGCCAATCAGCACTGTCCAGACAGAAGGGTCAGGGTTCTTGCAGCCACATAGGACAGTCAAAGTAGAATGAAAACTCCTTCTACAAGCTTTAACCAAACACTGATAGAAGTCACAAGACTGCTGTATACCGCTGATGGGAAAAGGTATTTAGCAGTTTATATTTACTAAAATAAATGTATTTCCATGCTCTGTGTACTGTGGTGTAGTGAGTGCAGGGTGCTAGGTTTAGTAACACTTTAACCGATTGCAGACCACCGCACACAGATGTACATCGGGAGAATGGCACAGGCAGGCAAAGGGATATACAGGTACGTCCCTCTAAATTTACCGCCTTTTGGGGCCGCAAGAGCGCGCCCGCGGGTCCCAGGAACTCGATGTTTGCCGGCGGCCCACTATTGCGGTGTGGAGATGTTGAACGGGGAGATGCCTATGTAAACACTCATTTCCCCGTTTTACCTAGTGACATGACAGGGATCTACTGCCTTCTGTCATCGTGGAGAAGTGATTGATTCCATGTCCTAGGTAGCCCATTACCCCTACAGTTAGAATCACTCCCTAGGACACACCTCATCGCCCCCTTGTGTTTAATCCCTTCCCTGCCAGCGTCATTTACACAGTAATCAGTCCATTTTTATAGTACTGATCGCTGTATAAATGACAATGGTCCCAAAATAGTGTCAAAATTGTCCGCCATAATGTCGCAGTCACGATAAAAATCGCAGATCTCCGCCATTACTAGTAAAAAAAAAAAAAGAATAATAAAAATGCTATAAATCTATCCCCTATTTTGTAGATACTATAACTTTTGCGCAAACCAATCGATATACACTTATTACGATTTTTTTTATTTATTTTTTGCCAAAAATATGTAGAAAAATACGTATCGGTCTAAACTGAGGGAAAAAATCGTTTTTTTTTATATATTTTTGGGGGATATTTATTATAGCAAAAAGTAAAAAAATAATGCTTTTTTTTTTTTTTTCAAAATTGTCGCTCTTTTTTTGTTTATAGCGCAAAAAACAAAAACCGCAGAGGTGATCAAATACCACCAAAAGAAAGCTCTATTTGTGGTGGAAAAAAAGGATGTAAATTTTGTTTGGGTGAAACGCCGCAAGACCGCGCAATTGTCAGTTTAAGCGACGCCTTGCCGACTCGCAAAAAGTGCCCTGGTCAGGAAGGGGGTAAAATCTTCCAGGGTTGAAGCCGTTAAGAATACATACTTGAAAAAGATGTTTTGTTAAACCAGAGCTTAGTGTCAATTTAATTCTCCTATGGGTCCAGGGCCAACTGATGACATATACGTCCAGGGGGGGGGGGGCGGGTCCTTGACACCCTATGCTCACAGGAAGTGGGCGTCGCTTAATTGGAAAGAGGAGTTGCAGAGGACGAGTGGAATGGTTCAAATAGAATGTTAGCTTCAAGAGTTGCTTTTTTTTTTTTTCTTAAAAAAAGTTTTTTTTTGTTTTTTTTTAAGTGTTCTTTTTTTTTTTTTTTAGATCTAATCTGGATTTACCCTTTAAGCTTTGAGCTGTCATCCCACCAAGTATTTGGGTTCAGCTTGACGCCACAGAGCTGCTTGAAAGACACATGTATTGTGAATCAAGAAATCAATTGAACACTTAATGGTCAATTAGGGGAACAGCTGCTGAACTGTCAGAGACCCCATCTGTAGGCGCAGACAGTTTGAAGACAGGCAAACCACACAGAGGAACGGAGGGGAGGGGGGAGGTGGGGGGGGGGGTGAATAAAAAAAAAATTCACCCAAATACATTGCTGCGGGGCATCAGCGGCTATTACAAAATATCTCTTTCATTTCCAATTTAATGCTAACAGACTATTCTTTCCCCGTGACAAACTTTAACATGTGTATGGCGTTATGGAAATTGCTATGGCCATTTGTCAAGGAGCTTGCGTCGGCGCGGATCAATAAATTTCACCGTTTTGCAGTTAATATAGATAAATTTTGGCATTTAATTAAGGTATGGAAAAACGCTGTTACATTTATTTTCAGGCGACGCTGACCTTTTCCCGCATCCGTATGAACAGCGAGGACAAACTCGTGACATCTTTCGGGGGTGAAATTAATGTCCGCGGTCGGGTGTCTCCAGCGTTATTTTTTTTTTTTTCAGTCGTTTACAATTTACAGCGTCCTCTACACTGCGAGTTGGAATTGGACAAGTTGAACTATTTTTTTTTTTTTATGCTGTGTGTACAGTCTTAAAAGCTCAATACGGATCTCAGACGATCGTTACTTTGTCAGTTGACCTAAGCGCGTACTGCGTCCCCTCTAATAGGGCCTGATGCAAAGTTCGGAATCACTTCCCATGTGTATATAAGTTCCCCCATAAAACGATTTAAAGGTGCGATTATGCATTTTCCACGCATCGTTTGGAGGGCGGACTCTTCATTACATTGGCTTATCCTATGCACGAGAAACACGGAAAAGAAGTCCCAGTTGCGACGCCATGCAGTTGAGTGCATGTGCAAAAAAAAATGAATGGCACCACAGCAAATCTGCTAAATGGCAACACGTTTCTGAATGTGCTGGAAAAGCTCACATTTTGTGTGCGTTCCCAACTTATAGTGCGTTCCCACGCTCACCGGACACTTTATTAGGTACACCTTGCTAGTACCGGGTTGGACCCCCTTTTGCCTTCATTCTTCATGGCATAGATACAACAAGGTGTTGGAAACATCCCTCAGAGATTTTGCTCCATAGTGACATTCTACCACATCCCGAAGGTGCTCTATTGGATTGAGATCTGGTGAGTGTGGAGCTCTATTGGATGAGATCTGGTGAGTGTGGAGCTCTATTGGATTGAGATCTGGTGAGTGTGGAGCTATATTGGATGAGATCTGGTGAGTGTGGAGCTCTATTGGATTGAGATCTGGTGAGTGTGGAGGCCATTGGAGGACAGGGACCTGATTGTCCAGGGGTGAGATGATTGGAGCTTTGTGACATGGTGCATTATCCTGCTGGAAGGGGCCATCAGAAGATGGAGACACTGTAGTCATAAAGAGATGGACATGGTCAGCAACAATACTCAGGTAGGTCGTGGTGATTAAACGATGCTCAATTGGTACTAAGGGGCCCAAAATGTGCCAAGAAAATATCCCCCCCACACCATTACACCACCACCAGCCTGAACCGGTGATACAAGACAGGAGGGATCCATGCTTGCATGGTGTTTACACCAAATTCTGACCCCACCTTTTGAATGTCGCAGCTGAAATCCAGACTCATCAGACCAGGCAACGTTTTTCCAATCTTCTATTGTCCAGTTTTGGTGAGCCTGTGTGAATTGTAGCCTCAGTTTCCTGTTCTTAGCTGACAGGAGTGGCACCCGGTGTGGTCTTCTGATGCTGTAGCCCATCTGCTTCAAGGTTCGATGTGTTGCTCATTTAGAGATGGTATTCTGCATACCTTGGTTATAACGAGTGTTATTTCAGTTACTGTTGCCTTTCTATCATCTGGAACCAGTCTGCCCATTCTCCTCCAACCTCTGACATCAACAAGACATTTTTTTTTTTAAGTGTTTTTTTTTTTTTTACATCTAATCTGGATTTTCCCTTGAAGCTTTGAGCTGTCATCCCACCAAGTATTTGGGTTCAGCTTGACGCCACAGAGCTGCTTGAAAGACACATGTACAAGACAAGACATTTTCCTGCATACAACTGCCGCTCACTGGATATTTTCTCTTTTTCCCACCATTCTCTGTAAACCAGAGAGATGGTTGTGTGTGAAAATCCCAGAAGATCGGCAGTTTTTGAAATACTCAGACCATCCCGTCTGGCACCAACAACCACGCCACGTTCAAAGTCACTTAAATCCCCTTTCTTCCCCAATCTGATGCTCGGTGCGAACTTCAGCAAGTTGTCTTCACCGCGTCTAGATGACTAAATGCATGGAGTTGTTGCCATGTGACTTAATGCAGTGGATGAATGATACTGTACATGCTGCTTACTTCTCTATGACATCAGAAGCTGGTTTCCACCAGCACATAACTGGTGCAAACCAGTGGGACCTATGTACACCCATCTATTGTCCGGAGAAGTCTGGCCAGAAGTGGCCTTCATGGAAGAATTGTGTCCAAGAACTGGGAGTGTAGAAAAATGGCAGCAGGTGCCAAGTATCTGCCTGTATTTCTCAGCATTGAGGACACCATTGATCCTCACCAATTCTCCAATTCCATTTGCAGAAATGCAGCCCCAAACTTGCAAGGAACCTCCACCATTCTTCACTGTGAAGATACTCATTAGTGTACCGCTCTCCAGCTCTTCACCAACAAACTGCCTCCTGCTACAGCCAAATATTCCACATTTTGACTCATCAGTCCAGAGCACCTGCTGCCATTTTTCTGCACCCCCCAGTTCCTGTGTTTTCATGCATAGTTGAGTCACTTAGCCTTGTTTCCACATCGGAGGTATGGCTTTGGACACAATTCTTCCATGAAGATCACTTCTGGCCAGACTCCTCCAGACAGTAGATGGGTGTACCTGGGTCCCACTGGTTTCCACCAGTTCTGTGCTGGTGGAAACCATCTTCTGATGTCATAGAGAAGTAAGCAGCATGTACAGTATCTTTCATCCACTGCATTAAGGTTCCCTGGTTGATCACTGCGTCTACGGTCCTCATTGTTGCCTTATCAATGGTGTCCTCAATGCTGAGAAACATAAACATACAGCCAATGTCATTAAGAACTATCTTCAGTGTAAAGAAGAACAAGGAGGCCTGGAAGTGATGGTTTGACCTCCCACAGAGCCCTGATCTCAACATCATGGAGTCTGTCTGGGATTACATGAAGAGACAGAAGGATTTGAGGCAGTCTACATCTCCAGAAGATCTGTGTTTAGTTCTCGGGGATGTTTGTAACAACCTACTTGCCAAGTTCCTTCAAAAACTTAGTTCTCTGGGATGTTTGTAACAACCTACATGCCAAGTTCCTTCAAAAACTGTGTGCAAGTCTACCTAGAAGAACTGGTGCTGGTTTGAAGCCAAAGATGGGCCACACCAAATATTTGATTTCAATTTTTCTTCTGTTCCCTTATTTTCCATTTTTTAAATTGAAAAAATAAATAAATATTAAATTATATATTTTTGAAAGCAATCCTACTTCACGTCATTTCTTCGCACCTGCCTAAAACCTTTGCACAGTACTGTATATGCTGCCATGTTGGTACCAGGAAGCTGCTTTAGGAATATTTTAAGAGGGATCTCAACCCCTGGAATGGTTCCTTCCATGCAAACAGCCTAGATATACACAAATAACAAGATTATACCAAATTTTACCATCACAATTGCTTTCTACACACGCCGTAAATTCAATAAAGATATTGCATTTTTTTTTTTTATTTATTAATATTTTGAGCAGCTGATCATAAAAAAAAAGGAACAATCCGTGAATGATCATTCAACTGTTGTCACAAGCACCCAGGCCAAAATATAATCATTAACAATACTCATATTGGTCACAGGAAACCGAAGTGTAGATTTGTTTCATAATTCCTTCTAGTGGATTTGATAGGGTGACTTTTTTCTTCTTATCTTTTATTAAGCTTCTGTCTTTTTTTGTTTGTTTTTTGTTTGTTTTCTTTGCTTTATGTTATGAAATACACTTTTTTGAAATGTGCTGTATATATATTTTTCTATTTGTTTTTTAGGTTTCCCATTTTTTTTTTTTTGTTTTTTTTGTTTTATGTATGAAATACAATGTTTAAACTTTTTTGTTTGTCTTTTATTTTTTTTATTTTTTTGTTTTCTTTGCTTTATGTTTGGAATACATTTTTGTTTTTCCCCTCATTAATGTCACTCAGTCTGGAGATTTAATGCATGCAATCCATTCTATTCTATTTTTTTTTTCTTGGCCTCCAGCAAAGCCTATAATTCTCTTAGCCACTTCAGCTGTAATGTTCCCTGGAACACATTGCTAGGCCCTGCCTCCCGGCGCTGGACAGATTACGTCCAATTTCACATAATAAACTGCTCTGTCTTAGAGGGGTGTTACTCTTGTTATTTGCCAATGGTTCTCTGGGGAGCAAAGAGGTTAAAATACTGTTCCCTGGGCAACTGTCATCAGTAGTAATTAATGTTGTATTTAATGCTAAAAGATGAACTGGGGACATAATTGTGTTTCCGTTACTTGCAGACATTCCCATTGTGGCTGTGTATATTTAATAAACAATAAACATTTTTTTAATAAGGGTTATAAGTATAATAGGAATTAAAGGAAAAAAAAAAATTAAAAAAACAACACAAAAAAACGAAGAAAAAAAATACGTAATTGTTTTAGAAGTCACTTGGTAAATAAAGTGTGAAAACCGAAGAGCTAAATCTTAATATATGGCTGCACCCTATAACCTTGATAACTTTATGATTAGATTTTTTTTTTCTGTAGATTTTTTAATTAGAGACTTCCAAACTTTCAGGCCCGTCACTTCCTATTTCAGGGTGACAAAGCTCACCCGCTGCCTAAGTAATGTGTGGCAGTGTTGTCACTCACTCAAGCCTTTGATGCATGGCGTTTGTGCAAGCCTGCTCATTGGAGGAAGGGAGAAGGAGTTGGAGTGGTGAGTGGCATCACTGGAATGGGCACGCTCATATGGAGTTGCACCCCTTTTCCCCCCCGAACGTCTGCACAAGTAAAATTTCACACATCCCTTTGCAATGTTCTGCACGGTGTTATTTATATCCACCATGCAACTGTTACATCTTACCAAGACTTTAAATTGATTTTTCTTTTTTTTTTTTTCTTAAGAGGACCACAACTCTGGAAGCCTTGCCCAGGTAGGGGACTGTGACGAAACGCTTGGCACTCCGCTTCCACCAAACAGCACCTCCTGCAGACCAAAGCCTTCCGAAAGACCGAGAGCTAATACCAGCCCTTTTATCCCAAGCATCGTACACAACAATGGCAGCCCATCCATAAGGGTAGCAGGGGCACCACCCCCCCCCCCAGTCTACATGCAGGGCGCCGAACGCATGGATTCCAATGGGGTTTTTTGAAGAACATGATTAGAGCTGGAGGCTCTTTTATTTACAATGCTGTTGGGGGGACTTTGGTGAGATATCAGGGGTTCAACAGACCCTTGAAGTCTCACAGAGAAAGGGACTGAAGAAACACATTATTTTCTGCAGCCTTAGTTGCACTACAGCTGAACGAACAGGAAGAGCATAATAAACACAGTGCGGTAGGACATCCTTGTGTTTAAATGCTCAGAAGAATGGTACCTGGACCCCGCATCAATGGAAGAGGATAAGGGGATTTCCTGCAATGTAACCAGTTGGTGCTTGACCCTGTGTGCACAGAACCCTGTGCAGTAACAATTGACAAGGAGTTTCCAGCAGGGTGCTATACAGGTCCAGGGCAGTGGACCTCAGCAAGGGGGATCGAGTCCCTGAAGGTCCTGCAAGACATTTCCCACTGTATTGCATGAAGATTTGGTCCCTAACCCTTGAGAGTTTGGACATACTGGGAAGAATGGTGAATGCCCGGGTGCGGATCCCTGTGAGGTTACAGTTAAAGCGGAGGTCCACCCTAAAGTGGACCTTCCGCTCATCGGAACCCTCCCCCCCTCTGGCGCCACAATTGGCACCTTTCAGGGGGGAGGGGGGTGCAGGTACCTGTACAGTACAGGTATCTGCACCCACTTCCGGGATAGCTCTCTGCAGAAAGGGGCGTAGATTACGCCCCTTTCCGAAAGTCCCCCCGCTGCCTGCTGGGAAACACACAGATCCCAGAGGCAGCGGGTCCATCCTTATTGCGCAGCGCGACTCGCGCATGCGCAGTAGGGAACCGGGAAATGAAGCCGAAAGGCTCCACTTCCTGATTCCCATACCCAAGATGGCGGCGGCAGCACCCGAGAGACGATCGAGAGATCGGCTTCGGGTGCCGACATCGCGGGCGCGCTGGACAGGTAAGTGTCACTATTTTAAAAGTCAGCAGCTGCAGTATTTGTAGCTGCTGGCTTTTCAAAAAAAAATCCGCTTTAAGCAAAAAATCCAGTTTTATAGAAGTTTCCTTTATTATAGCAAATCTTCACTTTTTGAGTTCAGAATCCCTTTAAAGGCATAGCCAAATCTGATGCTACAGTTATGGGGGGGGGGGGGTGAATTACATGATAAAAATAAAGAGCTATCCTTGATGCACCCCTGAAGGTAGAGGATGCTTGAGGGAACTTGTGCATCAGGCTTCTTTGGAGCTCTTAGTAAGAGCCCTCATAGTAAGAGCCCAGAGAAGCACACAACTCTACAGCCTTAAAGTATCTCAACACATCTTCCTAAGGAAATGGGCAGTATAGTGCCACGAAATGCGTAGACTGTGTTTTATGTATGACATTTGAGCAATAAAGATCTATCCTTGATGCACAAGTTATCTCAAGCATCTTCACAAATTTTAAGACTTGATTCCTCTTCAGGGGAAAGTGGCATTTAGGGCCCAATTCCAGGTTCACCACTCCCACCACCCTGTGCTCCACCCTTGCAGGTCTTTCCCAAATATTTGTTTACTTACCCTTTTTTTAGGAAGCAAATGACCACCCAAGTAAGCCAAATGGTGTTACCAACATCCCAGGTATAGATACAGAGAAAAAAGTGGGATTTTAAAGACAAACAGTAAGAAAACAAAGGTACAAAAGTATTACATTTTATTATACAGATAGGCTAAAAAAAATGGTGTAAACATCACCAATAAAAATTGGATATAAGAACAAATTGTTATGACTGTAGTTGAAACTGTAGAGTGATCCCAAGGGTCCAACATGTTTCGGGAGAGAAAATGTCCCTTCATCAGGGGACACTAATACATAGGAGTCACAATGTTCTATAAAAGAGCAACATATTAATCATTGCATGTAACAGAGAAATTGCATACATTTTACAGTTTACATCGTCAGAGGGGCAGCAAATGTAGTGGAATGACATGCCAAAAAAGACAGTCGACAAGGATATCCGCTGAGATATCCGCAAAAGTCGCCATGCAATGGGCGAACACCCTATGCCCCCGACGGGAAAGATAGGGGTGAATGGTGGGCCCCCACAGTTCCATACAAGTATCCCCAAAATTTGCAGCCATGGATGGAGTTGTGCTGATAGTTGCACCCTTGCAGGTATACCAAACTGAGGCTAACATCAAAAAAGTGGAGAGGTGAAGCACCATTGTGTCAGGGCTGGGCTTAGCTCTTCCTTCTCAGAGCAGGCCACTCAGCTGTCGGTTAATTGTCGGCTCTAATCTTTCCACAGTGGCTCACCTTGTGATGATATCCTGCTCATCAGTCCTGCTGGTTACTTCAGCTGTTCAGTCTAGATCCTCTCTGCCTTCGCCTTGGCCAACACATCCAGAGACTCTTTCCTGTGTATCTCTTGAAGACTTGCTTGGCTGATGTCCCCTCTGGTTCCTGATCCTGCTTTCTATTCCACTATGCTGATTCTCTGTTTTCCTGATTTCCTGGCCTGTCCTGAAGTACGCTGATCTCTGGCTCCCTGACGTCCTGGTTTGTCTGACTATCTGTTTTGGATACCAAACTCTGGCTATGAGTTTACCATGTTTCTCTGTTTGCCTTTTACTATTATTATTATTATTATTATTAATAAACAAGTGTGATTTTAACTGCACTTCTGTCTCAGTCTGATTCATGGTTCCTGACATAATGACCCCACCACCAGAGAAAAATACTAAAGCAAACTCCAGTTGCCACCATAATGCAATAGCATAAATGTGGGGGGGGGGGGGGAAGCTGCCCTTACATCCAAACATATGCTGGGGTGGGCCAAGCATCCTTGTAAGCAAACAATCTAGTCCCCATACC
>NW_027507785.1:316663090-316756586 GCF_037356315.1 Lithobates pipiens
GCAGCACCCGAGTGTCGATCTAAAGATCGGCTTCGGGTGCCGACATCGCGGGCGCGCTGGACAGGTAAGTGTCACTATTTTAAAAGTCAGCAGCTGCAGTATTTGTAGCTGCTGACTTTTAAAAAAAAAAGAAACGCGGAGTCCCGGCGGACTCCCGCTTTAAATTCATGAGTTTGCTTTTCTTTCTACATCATGTATCATTATTTGTATTTATCATGATAATCATACCTAAACTGATTTCTATGCTAATTATATTTATTGTTGTCGTTTGTACCAATCATGTCCATTTATAATCAAAAATAAAATGTGTTATTATTTTATTCATTTTGGTTTTCTCTGTATATACCCCATGCATTATATATTTCTATATTATGCACTATATATCATATTTATTTATTAATTAATTAAAATCATTTAACACATTATAATTTTACAGACTACCTATGGGGGATTGGCACATTTAATCGCTTTATAATCAAGCATTTCATTTATTTATCTTCATTAACAAAAACATGCCTCATATAAAGTCCCGTATCCATTTTATTTTTGTTTTTTACCATCTGAGAAGATAAAGAGCCTCATCCAAAAATACCACAAAAGACTTCAAGCTGCCATTGATGTTAAAAGGGGGCAATACATGGTATTAAGAACTGGGGTATGTAAACTTTTGATCAGTGTCATTTGGGTAGTTTTTGTTGTGATTATGATTTAAAAAGTGTAAACACTGTTGATTGATAATAAATGGCTTCAGCCAAACACTAACTACGAGTGAAAGAAAAGTTTTTGTGTTATCATTCATGTTCTCTGAAAAATGGTCAAGAAATCATAAATTCTGCCAGGGTATGTAAACTTATGAGCACAACTGTATATTTAAAACAGTGGCTTCCATTGTATAACCTGCGCTTTAAAGTGGTTGTAAACCCTTTTTAAAAAATCCTGAAAAAAAAATCCTGCAAGACAAAGACATAATGAGCTAGCTCATTATGAATAACTTACCTGAGAACGAAGCCCCCCGAAGTGGTCCTCCGTCTTCCTCTTCGCCGCTGCCATGGATCCCGGAGCGACTTCCGGGTCTCGCGGCTCCGGCGCTGTGATTCGCCGGAGCCGCGATGACGTCACTCCCGCGCATTCGCACGGGAGCCGACACTCGCGGCATATCGCCGCGATCTGCGGCTTGCCCCAGTGCGCCTGCGCGCCGCTGTCTACGGCGCATGTGCCATAGATAGCGGTGCCCGTCTTTGGGTAAATATCTCCTAAACCGTATAGGTTTAGGAGATATTTCTTGGACCTACAGGTAAGCCTTAATCTAGGCTTACCTGTAGGTCAAAGTTGGTTGTAAGGGTTTACAACCACTTTAAATACATCTTGCATCTGCCATGACTGGGATTTGCGACACATGGCCTTACGTCAATAGCAGGTATGGACTGGCCATCGGGACTATCGGGAGTTTCCCGGTGGGCCGAATGGCTCAGTGGGCCAGTCAGGTGCAGTCCTGGAGCCGCTCCTCTCTGATAGTGAGTGATCGCGATTTCACTCCTGTCAGGAGGAACTGCTTCCGTCACTTGCTGGAGAGAGCATTAGGCATTATGCTCCCTCCAGCCTGCAGGGGGAGATAGACAGCCAGCAGAGTTTCCTTCCTCTCTCCCCTTATCACTTGTTATCACATGACTGGAGATAGGAACGAAAAGCTGCCTGTGAGTACATGTGGGAGGGGGAGGAGAGGGAGGACACTCTGATGTGAAGGGGGCTGCTGGTGGGGACTCTGATGTGAAGGGGGCTGCTGATGGGGACTCTGATGTAAGGGGGACGCTGTTGGGGACACACAAAATTAAAGTGGGCTGGTCATGATGAAGTCCAGGGCCAAATTTTTATACCAGTCCAGCCCTGGTCAATAGCACCTTTTAGATATATATTTACATAGAAAAATGGTGATGTGTTCAATACTTATTTTACCTCCTGTATATACTGTATATATTACGTTACATTTCGCATGAGCATTGACATTAATACAAGTTTAATGCTGGTCTAGATCATTAGACCTAAAGTGAAACCCCAGCCAAAAAGCACAGATGAAATATGCATATATGAGGATTCTAATACCTAACCGCTAGGCACTGTACTCACACTCTACTAGCTCTGCTACCATTAGCACCAGAGTAATAATAGCCATAGCACTGTAACAGTATGGAATCGACCCAAAAAATTATACAAAGGATAACTGTACCTCAAAGTGTATTTAATAGTTGCAGAATAAATTGACAATGCCAACATAGTAGAATGGTAACGATGTACATGTATGCAATTAGCACAGGACAATGCTAACAGACAATGAAACTATTGCGATAACAGGAGCTCCCTAGGAAGAGTTTCCTCCTAGGAGTTCTAGGTGCACTTGGTGGAACAAATTGTAGGGAGGATACAAATAAAGGTACAGTACAATAGCTACATGCATTCCCCCAGGGGCAACACCTCTCCCATAAGGTGTTTGGCTGCATCTGGTAGTTCCGGTGGTTGGTTGATGGGATCCCCAGACTTGTTCTACAGGAAAGAGTCAGGAGGAGTCTCCGAATGGATACATAGACGACTTCAGGCAGGGGACCACCCCACTGTACATAGACGACTTCAGGCAGGGGACCACCCCACTGTACATAGATGACTGCAGGCAGAGGACCACCCCACTGTACATAGATGACTGCAGGCAGGGGACCACCCCACTGTACATAGATGACTGCAGGCAGGGGACCACCCCACTGTACATAGATGACTGCAGGCAGAGGACCACCCCACTGTACATAGATGACTGCAGGCAGGGGACCACCCCACTGTACATAGATGACTGCAGGCAGGGGACCACCCCACTGTACATAGATGACTGCAGGCAGAGGACCACCCCACTGTACATAGATGACTGCAGGCAGGGGACCACCCCACTGTACATAGATGACTGCAGGCAGGGGACCACCCCACTGTACATAGATGACTGCAGGCAGAGGACCACCCCACTGTACATAGATGACTGCAGACAGAGGACCACCCCACTGTACATAGATGACTGCAGGCAGAGGACCACCCCACTGTACATAGATGACTGCAGGCAGAGGACCACCCCACTGTACATAGATGACTGCAGGCAGGGGACCACCCCACTGTACATAGATGACTGCAGGCAGGGGACCACCCCACTGTACATAGATGACTGCAGGCAGAGGACCACCCCACTGTACATAGATGACTGCAGGCAGGGGACCACCCCACTGTACATAGATGACTGCAGGCAGAGGACCACCCCACTGTACATAGATGACTGCAGGCAGAGGACCACCCCACTGTACATAGATGACTGCAGGCAGGGGACCACCCCACTGTACATAGATGACTGCAGGCAGGGGACCACCCCACTGTACATAGATGACTGCAGGCAGAGGACCACCCCACTGTACATAGATGACTGCAGGCAGGGGACCACCCTCTGTACATAGATGACTGCAGGCATGGGACCACCCCACTGTACATAGATGACTGCAGGCAGAGGACCACCCCACTGTACATAGATGACTGCAGGCAGAGGACCACCCCACTGTACATAGATGACTGCAGGCAGGGGACCACCCCACTGTACATAGATGACTGCAGGCAGAGGACCACCCCACTGTACATAGATGACTGCAGGCAGAGGACCACCCCACTGCACATAGATGACTGCAGGCAGAGGACCACCCCACTGTACATAGATGACTGCAGGCAGAGGACCACCCCACTGCACATAGATGACTGCAGGCAGAGGACCACCCCACTGTACATAGATGACTGCAGGCAGAGGACCACCCCACTGTACATAGATGACTGCAGGCAGAGGACCACCCCACTGTACATAGATGACTGCAGGCAGAGGACCACCCCACTGTACATAGATGACTGCAGGCAGGGGACCACCCCACTGTACATAGATGACTGCAGGCAGAGGACCACCCCACTGCACATAGATGACTGCAGGCAGAGGACCACCCCACTGTACATAGATGACTGCAGGCAGAGGACCACCCCACTGCACATAGATGACTGCAGGCAGAGGACCACCCCACTGTACATAGATGACTGCAGGCAGAGGACCACCCCACTGTACATAGATGACTGCAGGCAGAGGACCACCCCACTGTACATAGATGACTGCAGGCAGGGGACCACCCCACTGTACATAGATGACTGCAGGCAGGGGACCACCCCACTGTACATAGATGACTGAAGGCAGGGGACCACCCCACTGTACATAGATGACTGAAGGCAGGGGACCACCCTCTGTACATAGATGACTGCAGGCATGGGACCACCCCACTGTACATAGATGACTGCAGGCAGAGGACCACCCCACTGTACATAGATGACTGCAGGCAGGGGACCACCCCACTGTACATAGATGACTGCAGGCAGGGGACCACCCCACTGGAAACTCAGCACTCTGGGACTTGAAAAGGAAACGGTGTGCTCTTGTGCTATGGTGGAGTTCTTGTTGGTGGTGGAGTAGGTGGGAAGGGGGGGGGGGGATTTCATGTATATTTGTGTATTGACGGCTACTATAGGTCCTGAGGGCAGGAGGCTCAATGGGCCACCCCCTACAATCGCCAACCAAGTTTTCCTGGGTCCTCCACCATGTTGGTGCCTATCCCATTATCATGAAAGGTTTTTGGTAAACCAACAGCATTTTCTCTTCCTCCTATCTCTAGGTAGGCAATGGGTACATTTCCATATATTGATGGGAAATGTGTATTGATGGGGGCAAAGATTTGTTCTGGGAAGATACATTTCATCAGGGGGCAGATTTGTACTGGGGGGGGGGGGGGTTACAGTATGCTTAGGGAATGAGCATGCAGATTGATGCTCATTTTCTCTTTTTTTGGAGGGAGGGGATCTTCGCTGACACATAATGTTCATACATCTTGGGGGGTGCGCAATTTGCCATGTTCGCACTGGGCTCTAGATGACCTTGTCTTTGCACTGTATGGTAAAAGAGGATTTCTTCTGGGGGGGATTTTTAATGGGGGGGGGGATTTGTGCTAGTAGGGGAAATTATAAAATTGGAAGGGGGAGAGATTTGTACTAGGAGGGCACATTTTTAATGGGGGAGGGGGGGTATGTGCTAGTCAGGATGTTTGGAAGGTATTTGTGCTAGGAGGGGTAATGAGGGGGGATTTGTGCTAGGAAGAGAAATTTTTGAAAGGGGGAAGATGTTCTAGTAGGGATGATTGTAGGGTATTTGTACTAGAAGGGGAAATTGGAAGGGGGTGAGATATATGCTAGGAGGGCACATTTTTAATGGGGGGATATGTGCTAGTAGGGATGATTGGGGGGTATTCGTGCTGGGGGGGGGAAGTTGGGAGAGGGTGAGATTTATGTTAGGAGGGGAAATTTTTAATAGGATGATATGTACTAGTAGTGATGATTGGAGGGTATTTGTGCTAGGAGGGCACATTTTTAATGGGGGGGACATGTGCTAATAGGGATAATTGGGGGGTATTTGTGCTGGGAGGGGAAATTGGGGGGGGGAAGCTTTGTGCTAGGAGGGGAAATTTTGAATGGGATGATATGTGCTAGTAGGGATGATTGCAGGGTATTTATGCTAGGAGGGGAAATTGGGAGAGGGTGAGATTTATGTTTGGAGGGGATATTTTGAATGGGATGATATGTACTAGTAGTGATTATTGGAGGGTATTTGGGCTAGGAGGGGAAATTGGAAGGGGTGAGATTTGTGCTAGGAGGGCACATTTTTAATGGGGGGGAATATGTGCTAGTAGGGGTGATTGGGGGGTATTTGTGCTGGGAAGGGAAATGGGGGGGGGAAGCCTTGTGCTAGGAGAGGAAATTGGGAGAGGGTGAGATTTATGTTAGGAGGGGAAATTTTGAATGGGATGATATGTGCTAGTAGTGATGATTGGAGGGTATTTGTGCTAGGAGGGAAAATTGCGGGGGGGGGGGTGAGCTTTGTGCTAGGAGGGGGGATGAGGGGGTTTGGATTAGCGGGGAGAGGATGTATCCTCGGAGGGCAAATTTGATGGGTAGAGGATTTCTGCTAGAAGGGGCAATTTCAGCAGGGGTTGGGGTGTATTTGTCCTGGGAGGAGGGGGAACCTGCAGATTAGTGGGGGGGGGTGATTTTTACTAACACATAATGCTCACACATCTCGGGGGAAGGGGCCCAGTTTGACATGTTTTTTTTTTTTCGCCCTGGGCTCTAGATGGCCTCCACTCTATAATCAGATCACATGCAACCTGTTTATTTTGAGTTGATCGCTCATCAAGTGCACTTCAGCAAGGTGCGATGTAAGGCTTGCATACAAAAGGCCAGTTTAAAGAAAATGTAAATTTTTTTTTTTGTCTTGCCGGGGCTTCCCCGCCGGCATTCTACCGACACTTCTTCGTCGGGAATTCAAATCACTGCCAGAAATCCCCGATTCGTTTCCAGGCATGACATTGACATTCACCGCCAGACGAAATCACAAATTAAAATGAAGTATCCAGGCTGTCACATCCCCTTTAAAGAGCCTTATCGCTTTTTTTTTTTTACCCCGGCAGGAAAAGCATTAAAAGCCGCTCTCGTTGCCGAGTGGAAGGAGAGACGTCGAAGTGCACCAAAAGGTTAATAAGAACATTTTGCATTCTGTCGGCCTTCATTCTCATAAGAAAAAGAGGAGAAATGAGCATTAGCTTGAAATGAAGCATCTCCTCTGCATAAAACGGATTCTGCTCATCCCCATTTATGTGTAAATATGTATAAATATTTACAGTGCAACATAATCCCACTCAACAGCACGGCAAATAGACCCAGTGTGTGTTTTATCAGGAGAACGGGGTTAGATGAGAGCATTAAACCAGCTCTCGTTAAAGCGGTAATAGTTACATTGATTCACTGTTGCAATTACTGCCAGATCTTCCTTAATTACCACAGTGGTATAGCAACTTCATTATCCGCCCGCAGCAATGCATAGAAGCCGTTAGAGGCCCCAGAGCGGAACAGAAAACAGCCCGGAACCAACAACAACCGCAGACACAACAAACATGGAGACGCTCGCGCCATCTATCATGAAGCGGTACCCGGGCAAAATCAGCTCAGCTGGGCATTTAATCTGCGTGTACCTGTCACCGGTACAATCATATCCAGACTTATGGTACATTTACTATGCATTACGCATGTATAGCATCTTCTATATGCACCGATTTAGGCATCTGCATAATGATATTTAGCCCCCACGGCTGCTGTAAAGAATTGCAGTCTGGCGGCGTTCTTAAAGAATTTCTGAGCAACGTGGTCTAAAGCCTTCATTCACAAAAAAAAATAAAAATTTGAATTCTGGTCAAATGTTTTTCTTTAATTTACATTGGTAAATACTGCATTTGGCCAATAGATGGTGCTATAAGGGTGCTACTTAGCACCATCTAGTGGCCAAATGTGATATTCCTAAAATATCTGTATTTGGCCATTAGATGGCGCTACGTATAATAGGTAATTCCTATGATACTTACCGCCATCTAGTGGATAAATGTGATATTCCTATGTCTATGGTGCCAACAATGTGCTTTGTGCCGATGTAAAGAACTGCAGTCTAGCGGCATTCTTAAAGAAGAACTTCTGAGCAGCGTGGTCTAAAGCCCTCATTCACAAAAAAAAATAATTAGAATTCTGGTCAAATATTTTTCTTTAATTTACATTGGTAAATACTGTATTTGGCCATTAGATGGTGCTATAATGGTGCTACTTAGCACCATCTAGTGGCCAAATGTGATATTCCTATGTCTATGGTGCCAACAATGTGCTTTTGGGCCGATGTAAAGAACTGCAGTCTAGTGGCATTCTTTTTTTCAAATAACAATTTATTTATTTTTCGTGGTCGTATAACAAAAGTAATAGTACAGGCATACAGCAATAGCAGTATGGTTCCCAAAATACAAGGGGCCCATTGTAGATAGACAGTGCAGAATAACACAGTATTGGGAGATGCAGCGAGATCAGGCAATCTGACCAAGGGTGCACAGCAGGACGAAAGACACCAAAAGTCAGTTATCCGTGCTGGGAACCAAAAGGCCACCCAGGGTCTGCTGCCTAGCTTATATGCCAGACTTAAAACAGAACAAGGACCATCAGTAGTATTAACAAAAAGAGTGGAAGAGAGAAGAAGAGAGAGAAGGAAAGAAAGAGGGGGAGACATAGAAAAGGGAATAGAATGCCAGCGGTCCACATCACCATATCCACACCAGTTCGCCATCAGTCCTCCAGCAGCCGCCATCTCCCCCAGATCAGGTCATGCTCCTCAAGCCTATCCCTCACCCTGGCAGTCATTTTCTCCATGAGCTCAACATCCTTGATCCTGGAGTAAAGGGCCTCCCTAGACGGAGGCAACAGATTTTTCCAGTTTAGAGCTATCAGGCAGCGGGCCGCTGTCAGGATATGCCTAAGGAGCTTCCGGCCCGGCCTGGCCAGTGCGGGTTGGGACAGGCCCAGTAAGAAGAATTTAGGGGAGTTGGGTACAAAAATGTCAAATAAACGCTGGAGCAGCCTTCGAGTCATGAGCCAGTATGGGGCATTCAGGGGACAGGCCCAGTAGATGTGGAACAAGGAGCCCCGCTCCTTCAGGCATCGCCAGCAGCGATCTGAGGTGGAGGGGTATATCCTGTGGAGTATATCCGGGGTCTGATACCAGAAGAAGAGGATTTTGTGGGAATTATCTTTGTACAGTGTACACAGAGAGGACTTGGCCGCCTGGCGCCACACCCCCTGCCAGGTCTCAAGGGGGAGCTCCTCACCCAATTCCCCCTCCCAGCGTCTCATGTAGGAGTGCTTACCCCTCGTTTGAAAGTGGTATGTGTTGAGGACGCGATAAATGTCTGAGATCAACCCTCTGCGACTCCTTCCTTCCAGAATTATCTGATCGAAGGGAGAGGGCGGGGAGAACCGTAGGTGAGGGGCCCTAGATTGTGCAAAGTGTCTAATTTGTAAGTAGCTGTAGAACTTCTGATGGGGGAGGTCATGTTTAGCCTGGAGCTCCGAGAAGGACAACAGCTTTCGTGTTCTGGGGTCCACCAGGTGCCCCAAGTGAAACAGGTCGCGCAAAGCCCAGGGCCAGGACATCTGGTGGGTCAGGCTAGCCGGTAATGTCGGGTTGCAGAGGAAGGAGGTCAGTAGGGAGAACTCCGAGTGGAGACTGTGTTCGCGGGAGAGCTTCCGCCAGAGCAGACGGAGCTGGGCCATCGGCCCTAGTAGCCGACCCGAGTTTATATCGACCCTTGCGCCCCATAAGAAACTGTTCGGGTGAACTGGAGCCATCCATATCTTTTCAATCTCCGACCATCTATTATATGACCTCTGCGGAAACCAGGAGGCTATGGCCCGTAGCTGGGTGGCCTGGTAGTAGCGGACTAAATCGGGGAATGCCAAGCCGCCGTCTGAGCGTAAGGCCGTCATGACAGAGCTCGGGACCCGGTGTTTTTTGTAGTTCCATACAAATTTCAACAGGTCCTTCTGGAGCGCGCGTAACTGTGCGTACGGGACCGGGATCGGCAGTGCCTGGAACAAATACAGGAGCTTGGGAAGGATCACCATTTTAATAGACGTGATCCGTCCCATGAGCGATCTAGTGGCATTCTTAAAGAAGAACTTCTGAGCAGCGTGGTCTAAAGCCCTCATTCACAAAAAAAATTAAAAAATTCTAGTCAAATGTTAATTCAAATTGGAAAATACTGTATTTGGCCATTAGATGGTGCTATAATGGTGCTATTTAGCTCCATCTAGTGGCCAAATCTGATATTCCTTTGTCTAAGGTGCCAACAATGTGCTTTGGGCTGATGTAAAGAACTGCAGTCTAGCGGAATTCCGAAAGAAGAATGACACGTTTTTTGAAAGTTTGTACACACGTTTCTAATTAGTTTTATTTACTCATCACCTGTAATACAGGAGTGGAATAGCACATTAATTTTGGCCCCATAGACATATAAATACCACATTTGGCCACTAGATGGAGTTAAGTATTGTAGGAATTTCCTATACTATTTAGCCCCATCTAGTGGGCAAGATCTTAATTTACATATACCTGTGAATTCTGGTCAAATGTTTTTCTTTAATTTAATTTGATAAATACTGTATTTGGCCATTAGATGGTGCTATGATGGTGCTACTTAGCACCATCTAGTGGCCAAATCTGATATTCCTTTGTCTATGGTGCCAACAATGTGCTTTGGCCCAATGTAAAGAACTGCAGTCTAGCGGAATTCCGAAAGAAGAATGACATGTTTTTTGAAAGTTTGTACACACGTTTCTAATTCGTTTTATTTACTCATCACTTGTAATACAGGAGCGAAATAGCACATTCATTTTGGCCCCATAGACATATAAATACCACATTTGGCCACTAGATGGAGTTAAGTATTGTAGGAATTTCCTATACTATTTAGCCCCATCTAGTGGCCAAGATCTTAATTTACATATACCTGTGAATTCTGGTCAAATGTTTTTCTTTAATTTAAATTGGAAAATACTGTATTTGGCCATTAGATGGTGCTATGATGGTGCTACTTAGCACCATCTAGTGGCCAAATCTGATATTCCTTTGTCTATGGTGCCAACAATGTGCTTTGGCACAATGTGAAGAACTGCAGTCTAGCGGAATTCCGAAAGAAGAATGACATGTTTTTTGAAAGTTTGTACACACGTTTCTAATTCGTTTTATTTACTCATCACTTGTAATACAGGAGCGGAATAGCACATTCATTTTGGCCCCATAGACATATAAATACCACATTTGGCCACTAGATGGAGTTAAGTATTGTAGTAATTTCCCATACTATTTAGCCCCATCTAGTGGCCAAGATCTTAATTTACATATACCTGTGAATTCTGGTCAAATGTTTTTCTTTAATTAAAATTGGAAAATACTGCATTTGGCCATTAGATGGTGCTATGATGGTGCTACTTAGCACCATCTAGGGGCCAAATGTGATATTCATATGTCCATGGCGCCAACAATGTGCTTTGGGCCGGTGTAAAGAACTGCAGTCTAACGACGACATTCCGAAAAAAGAATGCCACGTTTTTTGGAAGCTAGTACACATGTTTCTAGTTCTAATTTTTTGCTCATCACTTGTAATACAGGAGCAGAATAGCACATTCATTTTGGCTACATAGACATATAAATACCACATTTGGCCACTAGATGAAGTTAAGTATTGTAGAAATTTCCTATACTATTTAGCCCCATCTAGTGGCCAAGATTTTAATCTGCGGGTACCTGTCACAGCGCAATCATATCCAGACTTATGGTACATTTATTATGCATTACACATGTATAGCATCTTCTATATGCACCGATTTAGGCATCTGCATAACGATATTTACCCCCGTCAGCTGCTGTAAAGAATTGCAGTCTAGCAGCATTCTTAAAGAAGAACTCCTGAGAAACAAAATCCTAGCCCTCATTCCCCCCAAAAAAATGCATTTTGGTCATATGTTTTTCTTTCATTTAAATTGGAAAATACTGTATTTGGCCATCAGATGGTGCTATGACGGTGCTACTTAGCACCATCTAGTGGCCAAATGTGATATTCCTATGTCCATGGCGCCAACAATGTGCTTTGGGCTGATGTATAGAACTGCAGTCTAGTGGCATTCCGAAAGAAGAATGCCACGTTTTTTGCAAGTTTGTACACACGTTTCTAATTTCTTTTTTTGCTCATCACTTGTAATACAGGAGTAGAATAGCACATTCATTTTGGCCCCATAGACATATAAATGCCACATTTGGCCAATAGATGCCGTTAAAGCGAAAGTAAACCCATCCATAAAACAGTGCCGGAAATGTAACACTACCATTGCTTGTGCTCTCAACCAAACTGTCAAGTCATCCAATTGTCAAGCCATCTAATGGCTGGTGTCACAACTGATCACATGTGTAGCATCCTGGCAGCTGTAGATTAAACAGAGGCAAAGATGGCAGCTTCCTTGGCTGAAAACAATAGGGGGTTTATTTACACTTTAAGTATTGTAGGAATTTCCTATACTATTTAGCCCCATCTAGTGGCCAAGATCTTAATTTGCATGTACCCATCACAGCGCAATCATATCCAGACTTATGGTACATTTACTATGCATTACACATGTATAGCATCTTCTATATGCACCGATTTAGGCATCTGCATAATGGAATTTAGCCCCACGGCTGCTGTAAAGAATTGCAGTCTAGCGGCATCCTTAGGAATATGGTCTTAGCCCTCATTCACAAAAAAAAATAGAATTCTGGTCAAATGTTTTTCTTTAATTCAAATAGGAAAATACTGTATTTGGCCATTAGATGGTGCTATCTCTAATAGGTTATTCCTATGATACTTAACACCATCTAGTGGCAAATTTGATATTTGTATGTCCAAAAATGTGCTATTCTGTAATGTGCAAAAAAGGTATGCGATGTGAGTGCACAAACATGCAAAAAAAGCCTCTAACCTGCCTGGCTATGCTCATGCTAAACAGTCTATTTATAAAGAATATGCATAGTAATTAGCCATGTGAAAGTGCTTGTACATTCGTTCTGTGTGAGTGGTGCCAAAATGAATGTTATTAGGTAATTTCGCCACTAGATGGTGCTAAGTGACAAAGTGACTAAGGGACAAGTATATCATCTATATGCACCAATTTAAGCATCTGCATAATGATATTTAGCCCCCATGGCTGCTGTAAAGAATTGCAGTCTATTCCCATTCTTAAAGAAAAACTTCCAAGCAACATGGTCTTAGCCCCCTATTCACATTCACAACGAAAAAAAAAAAATTGCATTACAATCAAATGTTTTTCATTAATTTAAATTGGAAAATACTGTATTTGGCCATTAGATGGTGCTATGTATAATAGGTCATTTCTATTATACTTAACGCCATCTAGTGGTCAAATGTGATATTCATATGCCTATGGTGCCAACAATGTGCTTTGGGCTGATGTAAAGAACTGCAGTCTAGCGACATTCCTAAAGAAGAACGCCATAGCAGCATGGTCATGGCCCCCTTTCTGGTTCACCAAATAGTCACATATCCAATGAAAGTGCATGTATATTTGCTCTGTGCTAATGGGGCAAAAAAAAAAAAAAAATAATGTTATTAGGTTATTTCCAGTGCTGAATAAATGTTTTATATTGATATAAAGAGGAAAATACCAAGTTTGGACACTAGATGGCGCTAAATGTCAGAGGAATTTCTTAAGATACTTAGCTCCCTCTAGTGGCTAAATTCTATATTTTCTATATTCTATATTTTCTGGTTTAATCAATGAACAACACTCAGTCAGCACGTTAAATAGCATTTTTTTTTTTGCTCATGACTTGTAATACAGGAGTAGAATAGCACTTCATTTAAATCTGAATATACTGTATTTAGCTCTTAGATGGTGCTACGTATTATAGGTAATTCCTATAATACTTGGCGCCATAGACAAATGTATATCACATTTGGCCACTAGATGGTGGTAAGTATCATAGGAATTACCTATTATACATAGCACCATCTAATGGTCAAATACAGTATTTTCCAATTTAAATGAAAGAAAAACATTTCACCAGAATGCATTTTATTTTTTTGTGAATAGGGAGCTAAGACCATGTTGTTCAGGAGTTCTACTTTAAGAATGCCGCTAGACTGCAGTTCTTTACATCAGCCCAAAGCACATGGTTGGCACCGTAGACATATGAATGTCACTTTTGGCCACTAGATAGTGTTAAAAATGTGCTTTCGGCTAATGTAAAGAATCGCAGTCTAGCGACATTCTTAAAGAAGAACTCCTGAGCAAGACGGCCTTAGCTCCCTATTAACATTCACCAAAAATTATTCTTAATTCTTTATAATTAATTCTTAATTATTATTAATGTATTCTGAACAAATGTTTTTCTTTCATTTAAATCAGAAAATACTGTATTTGGCCATTAGATGGTGCTACGTATAATAGGTAATTCCTATGATACTTAGCGCCATCTAGTGGACAAATGTGATATTTATATGTCGATGGCGCTAACAATGTGCTTTGGGCTGATGTAAAGAACTGCCGTCTAGCAGCATTCTTAAAGGAGAACTCCTGAGCAAACATGGTCATGGCTCCCTATTCACCTTCACAAAAGATTTGTATCCTGGTCAAATGTTTTTCTTTCACTTAGATTGGAAAATACTGTAGAGACCCTTTGGTTTGAGCATAGCCCTGCCATTGCCATGTTGTATGACACGTTTGTATGAGGGTTTCTCACGCAGGAGTAATATAAAGCATTTTTGGCCCCGTAGACTCTTAAATGGAAGCTCAGTGTTGTTTCAAGTAATATGCTATTTGTTCTTAATGTCAGTTGTATAAATATGTAGTGCTTTAAAACTCCTGAAGAAGCCTATTTTGGTGAAATACGTCAAGCAAAGAGCAAATGTGAACTGCATATTAAACCTTGCTTGGATATATTCCTTGTTGATTTTTAACAACTTAACAGTATTTGTATGCTGTTTTTATACTTATGTATAATGAAGAAATAGTTTTTTTTTATTATGTGTGTGTCCTGGCACCTTTAAAGTCAGTACTATTTCAATGTTGCTGGGTATATGTACGGGTTTACAACCACTTTAAGACACGCCCCTTCATCAGGGCTTGTGTGTTATATAATCACAAATAAGGCTGGGCATGCAACAAAAGTTATAATTTGGCCAGAATTACTGTCACTAAAAGTTAGTGACATTTGACACTTCAGGAATCCATATTGTAATTATACAACACACAAGCCCTGATGAAGGGGCGTTGTATTCCCCGAAACGCGTTGGATTTATTTGTATTAATATATATTTTTTTTAATTCTGCTTTGGACTCCATTGGTATGGCAGTCCTTTATTCTGCATAGTTAGGCTTCTCTAAGGACCCCCTCCTATTTGGGGGTGCTCTGGTGTATGCAAGCAGCCTTACCCAATGCTAGTTTGATCAGTGACACGATTCCTTTTTAGAATGGATACTGATATTACAAAATCTCATCTCTGTTTGTCCATACTGGTATTTATTGTCTGTATGCCTTTTTAGTGATGTTCACCTTCTTTAATTGGTCACTGTCACAGGAATAAAGGAGAAATCTCCTGCAATGGGCACACTTATTCTGCTGACAACGGTATAGGAGGGGATTTTCCTCCCTTTGGAGAAATTTCCTCTTATTTCCTGTTCTGTCTACAAGACAGGATATAAATAAAAGCCTCCCTAATAGGACACAAATTGCAAAAAAACAAACAAAAAAAAGGGTTTTATTATTATCATTTTCATTTCTAATGCCTATTAATTTTTATTAATAATTATTAACGAATTGTTATATTTATTATAAGTTATTTTAATCAGTTTATCATTTAATTAATTTAAATGTATTTAATTTAATTGTAATTCATTTTAATTAATTGTATTTATTTTAACTTGAAGTATTTCTTTTTTTTATTAAATGTTATTTTATTTAAAATAATAATATTAACTGTTGTTATTATTATTATAATTAATATTTAATAATTATTAATTGATTTACCATCTCTGCACTTTTATTATGTCCATACTGGTGTTTGATCTTATTGTCCAGCTTCCTAAACAATGTGTAACAATGATACTAAGCCTCCCTAATAGGCTTCAAATGGCAAAAAAAAAAAAAAAAAAAAACGGAAAAGGGTTTTATTATTATCATTTTGATTTCTAATGCCTATTGATTTTTAGTATTAATTATTAACGAATTGTTATATTTATTATAAGTTATTTTAATCAGTTTATTATTTAATTCATTTAAATGTATTTAATTTAATTGTAATTAATTTAAATTAATTGTATTTATTTTAACTTTAAGTATTTTTGTATTAAATGTTATTATATTTAAAATTATTATTATTATAATTAATATTTAATAATTATTAATTGATTTACCATCTCTGCACTTTTATTATGTCCATACTGGTGTTTTTGATCTTATTGTCCAGCTTTCTAAACAATGTGTAACAATGATACAAAGCCTCCCTAATAGGACACAAATGGCAAAAAAAATAAAAAAACCGAAAAGGGTTTTATTATTATCATTTTGATTTCTAATGCCTATTAATTTTTATTAATGATTATTAACAAATTGTTATATTTATTATAAGTTATTTTAATCAATGTATTATTTAATTCATTTAAATTTATTAAATTTAATTGTAATTAATTTTAATTAATTGTATATTGTTTTAACTTTAAGTATTTCATTTTATTTTTATTAAATGTTATTATATTTAAAATAATAATACTATTTTTATTATTATTATTATTATTATTATTATTATTATAATTAATATTTAATAATTATTAATTGATTTACCATCTCTGCACTTTTATAATGCCCATTCTCTTGTTTGATCTCGTTATCCAGCTTTCTAAACAATGTGTAACAACAATGATACATGTAAGATTTTTTTTTTTTTTTTTTCTAGATTTTACGTTATGTAAACCCTAATAAAGGGGTAGGAGGTACAGCCTAGAAATGCATTGGCATTGTAAATGCAAACAATCTATCTTTATAATAAACTTGTACTTGGACTTTAGTATTACAATTTGATGCTTCAATTAGAAAATTCACTTTTTAATGGCATACTTCTATTGTGGTGACACCCTAACACAAGGTGTCACTGGAGCAGAAGTTTTAGTTCGGTTGTCTTTCCAGTCTCCTAAAGCAATGATGAAATTCCCACCAAAAAAAAGAATCAATGATACATTTGAATTGGCAAAGTTCCTGAACAATTATCAGCCTTTTTTCAATTCATCTGTAAGCAAATATATTTAAGGTCCCAACCCTCCTCCCTTTCATGCTGAAAACATTTATAAGATGTTTCTTGTATGGAGGAAGGATCTTATCAGGTTGGATATTCATCCCACTACTAGTAGATGAGTCAAATAATTGAGTCATTAACCCCATAACCCCAATGACTTCCCCCACAGATCTCCATTGAATGGACACGGTTCAAAGCATGAAAGAAACAAGCAGGCCTTTTGTGTAAGCAGGGAATCGTTTTTGTGGGAATATTCTTAAAAGTATTTTCAGGTTAGGAAAGAAAATAAGTTCTCAGTGATGGGGCAGAGAAACAGAACAAAAAAAAAAGGCCTCCATGATGTTGGAGAGAACCAGCTAAAAAAGATCTCAATGATGGCGAAGAGGAACAGAAAAAAACTGATCTCAATAATGGTGGCGGGGACCAGAAAAAAAAAAAAAGATTTCAATAATTGTATAGCGAACCAGAAAAAAAAAAAGATTTCAATAATTGTATAGCGAACCAGAAAAAAAAAAGAGATCTAAACGATGGTGGTGAGAACCAGAAAATAAAAGATTTTTTTATTTATTTATTTATTTATTTTTGTATGGAAAAATAAAAGATTTTAATGATAGTGGAGAGGACCAAAAAAAAAAAAAAAAAAAAGATCTCAGTGATGGTGGAGAGGACTAGAAAAAAAAAGATCTCAGTGATGGTGGAGAGGACCAGAAAAAAAGATCTTAAGGATGGTGGAGAGAACCAGAAAGAAAGAAAAAAAAATCAATGATAGTGGAGAGGACCATAAAAAATAAAAAAAATAAAATAAAAAAAAATCTCAATGATGTTTGAGAGAACCAGAAAAAAAAGACCTCAATGATGGCGGAGAGGACAAGAAAAAAAGATCTCAATGATGGTGAAGAGGAGAAGAAAAAAAAATATCAATGATGGTGGAGAGGACCAGGAAAAAAGATCTCAATGGTTTTGGAGAGGACCAGAAAAAAAAAAGATATCAATGATGGGGGAGAGGATCAGAAAAAAAAAAAAGATCTCAATGATGATGGAGAGGACCAGAAAAAAGAAAGATCTCAATGATGGTGAAGAGGACCAGAAAAAAGAAGATCTCAATGATGGTGGAGAGGACTAGAAAAAAAAAGATCTCAGTGATGGTGGAGAGGACAAGAAAAAAAGATCTTAAGGATGGTGGAGAGAACCAGAAAGAAAGAAAAAAAATCAATGATAGTGGAGAGGACCATAAAAAATAAAAATAAAAAAAATCTCAATGATGTTTGAGAGAACCATAAAAAAAAAAAAGACCTCAATGATGGTGAAGAGGAGAAGAAAAAAAAAATATCAATGATGGTGGAGAGGACCAGGAAAAAAGATCTCAATGGTTTTGGAGAGGACCAGAAAAAAAAACATATCAATGATGGGGGAGAGGATCAGAAAAAAAAAAGATCTCAGTGATGGTGGAGAGGACCAGAAAAAAAGATCTTAAGGATGGTGGAGAGAACCAGAAAGAAAGAAAAAAAAATCAATGATAGTGGAGAGGACCATAAAAAAAAAAATCTCAATGATGTTTGAGAGAACCAGAAAAAAAAAGACCTCAATGATGGTGGAGAGGACAAGAAAAAAAAAATATCAATGATGGTGGAGAGGACCAGGAAAAAAGATCTCAATGGTTTTGGAGAGGACCAGAAAAAAGAAGATCTCAATGATTGTTGAGAGGACTAGAAAAAAAAATATCTTAATGATGGTGGGGAAGACCAGAAAGAAAAAAGATCTCAACAATGTTGGAGGGGGAAAAAGATCTCAAGGATGGTGGAGGCACCAGAAAAGAAAATACAGACATTATCAACAGTCTAAAATTTGATGACCATGAGATGAGATTGTCCTACTTAAAGTGGATCTGTACACACGATTTTTTTTTTTTTTTGTACAGTTTAAAATTACTATCTTTCTAAAGTCAGACTCACTTTTAGTGTTCTTTTCCAGTATCCAGGTCTGTTTTTCTGTCAAAATAATGCACATCAGTTTTCATCTTGCTTGTGGGCATTTGAAGCCCACAAGCAATCACTTCCTTGTTCCCTTACAGTAGATGTACCAGCATTCCTTGCTGGTTCCCGCGCATGCTTAGTGGTAACTGCGCCGAGCGATGTAAACCTCTTTGTTGCCATCACAACGGGTGGCGTCTTAGGAAGTTTCCGCCCCCCCGTTGTGATGTGAAGCGTCACGTCAGTTGAAATCCCGCGAGATTTTGCGGCAGCTCTCCGCACTGACAGACAGTGTGGCAGGGACAGGAAATGATGCGGATCCCCGCAAAATCCCCGCCCACAGCCGCAGCCACATAACAAAGGGAATATACACAAGGCCACCGATCTAAAGGTACACTCAAAAAAAAAAAAAATGTCCATTGAGCACTCTGGGATAGATTTGGAAACAAGTGAGCTTAACTAGGAAAATTGTGTGCAGAACCGCTTTAAGACAGAACAGCTGACCAACAGCCATCACCTATTCACATAATAGTAAATATAGAAAATATTTATTATATAAGCAACAAATATCACAATAAACCCAAAAAGAATCAAAATCATACATCGATGAATAGATAATAAAACAAATTAGTAGAGGAGCTTTTCATGGCTGATTTGTGATTACAATAAACCAAGGCTAAACAAAAACGTGCAATCAATTTTGTCAGCCCAATATAAAATGATATAACCAAAAATAAATATTCAGTGCATCAAGGATGCTACAAAGTAAGAAGGAAAGGAAACAAAGTATCAAACTGCTTGTACTTAAAGAGGAAGTAAACCCTTCCAAACAACTTGGACCTATAGGTAAGCCTAGATTAAGGCTTACCTGTAGGTCCAAGCAATATCTCCTAAACCTATATGGTTTAGGAGATATTTGCCCGAAAATGGGCACCGCTGTCTACGGCGCATGCGCCGTAGACAGCGGCGCGCAGGTGCACAAAAATGCGGCAAATCCAAGAATGGATTTGCCTAATTTGTCGACTCCCGTGCGCATGCGCGGGAGTGACGTCATCTCGGCTTCGCCGTATAGCAGCGGCGGAGCTGCGAGACGCGACTCCCGTGCGCATGCGCGGGAGTGACGTCATCGCGGCTGCGCCGCTGTGATTCGTCGGAGCTGCGAGACGCCACTAGCAACATGGATGCGGCGGACTACAGGGGACAGCGGCGACTTCGCTGGCTCCTGTGTCAGGTAAGTGACACATAATGAGCTACTATGCGATGCATAGTAGTCCATTATGCTTTACCTTTGCAGGGAAAAAAAGAGGAAGTAAACCCATCAGGGTTTACTTCCTCTTTAAAGGGTGCTCTACTGTGCAATAGGGATGAGCTTCGTGTTCGAGTCGAACGTACGTTCGACTCGAACATTGGCTGTTCGTCCGTTCGGCGAAGTCCGAACATTTTGGTCCGTTCGCGACAAATTCGTGTGGCGCTCACGGCCCACAATGCACTGCGATGGCGCAGTGCATTGCTGGCTCATGATTGGCCAAGCATGCACTGTGACCCCGCATGCTTGGCCAATCGCAGCGCCAGCAGCGAGGAGAGCCATGATTGGCCACAGGCAGGATGCCTGTGGCCAATCATAGCTCAGGCTGTGTAGTGCACGCCCCACACTATATAAGGCCGCCAGCGCGGCGGCCTTGTGTAGTGTGTTGGCGTCTGAAGCAGTGGGTGTACCTTCAACACAGTACACACTGATTGTTTTTGGCCGATTTTCGATCTTGCTGTTGTGTAGTGGTTATTGTCTGCGTGCCCTGACCGCAGTATACACCGCTATATTCACCTCACCTATATAGCTAGTGATCTATCTTTTATAATAGAGCTTGAAGTCAGTAGTGTTAGGAGTGCATGCTGTCTGCGTGCTCTGTACCCAGTACATACCGCTATATCCACCTACATAGCTGTTCTCTATTTGAGCCCACTTGCCATCTGCAGGAGTTATTGGAAGTTGTGTGTGCCTCCAGCCAGGCACAGTATACATTTGTATATACCCCTTTATCTCTGGTGTTCTATAATAAAGGCATCTGCAGGAGTTAGTGGGTGTTCTGTGTACCTTCAACACAGTACACACCGATCGTTTTCGGACAATTTTCGATCTTGCTGTTGTGTAGTGGTTGTTGTCTGCGTGCCCTGACCGCAATATACACGGCTATATTCACCTCACCTATATAGCTAGTGATCTATCTTTTATAATAGAGCTTGCAGTCAGTAGTGTTAGGAGATGCGTGCTGTCTGCGTGCTCTGTACCCAGTACATACCGCTATATCCACCTACATAGCTGTTCTCTATTTGAGACCACTTGCCATCTGCAAAGGGCTGGACTGGGACAAAAATGTGGCCCTGGACTTCACCCAGAGTGGCCCACTTTAATTTTGCAAACATGCGCAAAAACAGTATATAAAACTATATATAATTGCGCAATATATTGAGTTTGAGATGGATCTGAGGGAAGCAGTGAGGCCTTTGTATGGGGCATCAGAGCGACCCGGGGGAAAATTGACACCTTGCCCCCCGGTAGGGTGACCACATTTCTAGACTGCCATTCAGGGACAATTACGCCAAAGACCAAGGGGGGGGGGGTGTAGTGTCAGGGTTGACGGGGAATTCAGCGGCGGGGGTGATTTGTTGGGTGAATGGCTGGTGCTGGCAAGTAAAACATCCCAACATCATGCTTAATATGGTGTCAGGATGATCAAATCACATTATTTCTATTATTACATTGTAATATATAATGAAATAGTTCAACTCACCAGAATGCAGAATGAGTAGGAACCATTGCCTGTTACCAGCATGTCATTTGCCACCGCCGCCTGCCACCAGATGCCGCGTGTCACTTGCCACCGTCGCTTGCCAACACATGCAGTGTGTCACATGCCACGTCATCTGCTGTCAGGGAGAGGGAGCAGGGAGAGAGAGGGGGACAGAGAAAGAGAGAGGGGGGAGGACACAGAGAGAGAGAGGGGGAGCAGGGAGAGAGAGGGGGGGGCATGGAGAGAGAGGGGGGGACATGGAAAGAGAGGGGGGCATGGAGAGAGAGAGGGGGGGCATGGAGAGAGAGAGGGGGGCATGGAAAGAGAGGGGGGCATGGAGAGAGAGGGGGAGGGCATGGAGAGAGAGGGGGAGGGCATGGAGAGAGAGGGGGAGGGCATGGAGAGAGAGAGGGGGAGGGCATGGAGAGAGAGAGGGGAGGACATGGGGAGGACATGGGGAGAGAGAGAGAGAGGGGGGGAGGACATGGGGAGAGAGGGGGGAGGACATGGGGAGAGAGAGAGAGAGAGAGAGAGGGGAGGACATGGGGAGAGAGAGAGAGAGGGGAGGACAAGGGGAGAGAGAGAGAGAGAGAGGAGGGGAGGACATAGGGAGAGAGAGAGAGAGGGGGAGAGAGAGAGAGAGGGGGAGAGAGAGAGGGGGAGGACATGGGGAGAGAGAGAGAGAGAGGGGGGAGGACATGGGGGAGGGAGAGAGAGGGGGAGGACATGGGGAGAGAGAGAGAGAGAGAGAGGGGGGAGGACATGGGGGGAGAGAGAGAGGGGGGACATGGGGAGAGAGAGAGAGAGAGGGGGAGGACATGGGGAGGGAGAGAGAGAGAGAGAGAGGGGGAGGACATGGGGAGAGAGAGAGGGGGAGAGAGAGAGGGGGAGGACAGGGGGAGAGAGAGAGAGAGAGGGGGGGGAGGACATGGGGAGAGAGAAAGGGAGGACTTGGGGAGAGAGAGAGAGAGAGGGGGGGGAGGACATGGGGAGAGAGAGAGAGGGGGGGGAGGACATGGGGAGAGAGAGAGAGGGGGGAGGACATGGGGAGAGAGAGAGAGGGGGGAGGACATGGGGAGAGAGAGAGAGAGGGGGGGAGGACATGGGGAGAGAGAGAGAGAGGGGGAGGACATGGGGAGAGAGAGAGATGGGGGGGGGACATGGGCAGAGAGAGAGAGAGGGGGAGGACATGGAGAGAGAGAGGGGGCCATGGAGAGAGAGAGGGGGAGGACATGGAGAGAGAGAGGGGGAGGACATGGAGAGAGAGAGGGGGACATGGAGAGAGAGAGGGGGACATGGAGAGAGAGGGGGCCATGGAGAGAGAGGGGGACATGGAGAGAGAGAGGGGGGCATGGAGAGAGAGAGGTGAGGGGGCAGAGAGAGGGGTCCGGGTCTGGACTACTTGTTTAATCTTCCCACTCCCTCTTGCTTCTCATCAATGTAACACACAGGCAGGGAGAGAGGGGCGGGAAGCGGTGTGTGTCACAAGCTGGCTGCACAGAGCAGTTACCCACACACTGGCACCAGGGATGTTCCGGAGGATGCAGTGACTATGGGAGGACTTCCGTCCCCGCCCACCAACGTGACCTTTCAGACACGTTTTGCAGCGGCAGAGCCTATCGGCTCTGTGCTACAGGTGGTGGGCGGGCTGGCAACAGAGCAGCGAAACACTGAAGCACCACCCCCACCGAGTCCACCCCTGAATTGCCGCTTTTGTCCGATGGTTGAGCCGGCCCTGGGCAGTACAGCAGTGTTCAAAATAATGGCTGCGCGGGCCGTGCATCCATTATTTTGACAGGCTGTCTGTCACTGAAACCAACCGGCCCACTGAGCCATCGGCCCACCGGGAATCTCCCGGTAGTCCCGATGGCCAGTACATGCCTGCATCTGCAGGAGTTATTGGAAGTTGTGTGTGCCTCCAGCACAGCACAGTATACATCTGTATATACCCCTTTATCTCTGGTGTTCTATAATAAAGGCATCTGCAGGAGTTAGTGGGTGTTCTGTGCCTCTAGCACAATATACACTACCCAACTGCTTTTTTACCCAACTCCCTTCAGGCCATTACCATGTCTGGAAGGCCAGCAAGGAGAGGCAGACGGGCGCGAGCCGATAAAAGAGGGCAAGCAGGCTCTGTGTCTAGAGACAACAGTGCTGGTCGTGGACGCGGTGCATTGTCATCAGCACGTGGCCATGGGACACGCTTGTCCTTCTTTTCGGCAGCTGGACATGTTGAACCGCAACATGCCAACGACTTGGTAGAGTGGATGACCAAGCCCTCTTGATCCTTCTCATCCTCTCTCACCCAGTCTCAGGGTACTAGCAAAGCAGCTGCCAACGCATCGTCTTCCCTCCTCTCAATGTCATCATCAGTGACTCCTTCCCTAGACCCACCACGTCCTCCTGAGGAGTCTCCTGAACTCTTTGAGCACAGTGTTGGGTACATGCTCCAGGAGGATGCCCAGTGTTTTGTGGGCTCTGATGATGACACTCAGCTAGAGGAAGGCAGTAGCGTGAGCGCAGAGAGAGGGGATGCTCAAGAAGGACAGCAAGCTGGCAGTCATGTTCCACAAGCTGCAGCATACTGCCAGGTTTGCTACAGCGATGAAGAGTGAGGGGATGATGAGGGCACTGACTCCACGTGGGTGCCTGGCAGGAGAGAGCTATTTGCAACATATGTCTCAAGCGTATCTCACGTGGCCAAAACATCAGCCGCTTGGGCACCACATGCTTGACCAGACATATGTTGACCTGCCATGCAGCTCGTTGGCAAGCGTACCTCAAAGACCCACACCAAAGAACAAAGCGGACCTCTCCTTGCTCCTCATCAGCTGGCATCTCCAACCCCACTAGACCTTCAGTCCTCTCTGAAACCTGCTCTGAGAGGAATGAAGGTGTAGAATTAGGTGTGTCACAGCCAAGTGCTTCCGGGAACTCTGCTAGCGGTACACCCACGTCCGATTATAGCAGGCAAATGTCCCTGCCCCAGCTGCTGGACCGGCGAAAGAAGTTTACTCCCAGCCATCCACATGCCCAGCGGTTGAATGCTAGCTTGGCTAAATTGCTAGCACTTCAACTGCTGCCTTTTCAGTTGGTAGACTCGGCCCCCTTCCGTGAGTTTGTACAATGTGCGGTTCCTCAGTGGCAGGTCCCCAAATGCCACTTTTTCTCACGGAAGGCGATTCCGGCTCTCTACCGGCATGTGGAAGGCAATGTCCTTGCCTCGCTGGACAGGGCGGTCAGCGGTAAGGTGCATATTACCGCTGACTCATGGTCCAGCAGGCATGGACAGGGACGTTACCTGTCTTTCACGGCCCATTGGGTCACTCTTCTGGCAGCTGGGAAGGATGTAGGACAAGGTGCAGTAGTGTTGGAGGTTGTTCCGCCACCATGCCTCCAAAATGCTACTATTGGTTGTGACACACCTCTCTCCTCCACCCCCTCCTCTTCTTCTTCCTCCATGGCCTCTTCCAGTGCTCTGTCCTCAGAACCAGCGGTGCTCCATAGGCGTTCCAGGGGCTACGCAAGTACGCAGGCAAAACTATGCCATGCCGTGCTTGCGCTGGTTTGTTTGGGGGACAGGAGCCACACTGGGGCGGATGTTTTGTCAGCTCTGCAGGGGCAGGCCGAGAGGTGGTTGACGCCACGCCAGCTTAAGCCAGGAATGGTGGTTTGCGACAATGGCACCAACCTCCTCTCCGCCCTCCGACAGGGACAACTGACCCATGTGCCCTGTGTAGCTCACGTCCTTAACCTGGTGGTGCAGCGGTTCTTGGGCAGGTACCCCGGCTTACAGGATGTCCTGAAGCAGGCCAGGAAAGTCTGTGTGCATTTCCGCCGATCATTTAATGCCTGTGCTCGGCTGGCTGAGCTCCAAAAGGAGTTGAACCTGCCCAAGAACCGCCTTATATGTGACATGCCCACCAGATGGAACTCAACATTGGCCATGCTGCAGCGGCTGCACACACAGCAGAGGGCCATCAATGAGTACCTGTGCGACTACGGCACCAGGACAGGGTCAGGGGAGCTTGGTTTTTTTCTCACCACGCCAGTGGGGCATGATCAGGGATGCATGCACTGTCCTGTCACCGTTTGAGGAGGCCACAAGGATGGTGAGCAGTGACAGTGCATGCATCAGTGACACTGTACCTTTTGTCCACCTCTTGGAGCATACGCTGCGTGGAATAATGGACAGGGCACTTGAGGCAGAACAGAGGCAGGAAGAGGAGGACTTCCTTGCCTCTCAAGGCCCCCTCTATCCAGACAGTGTTCCTGCTGTGCCACCCATCACACAGGAAGAGGATGAGGAGGAGGAAGAGGAGGAGGAGGATGATTGTGTCAGCATGGAGGTGGAGGCTGGCACTCAGCATCAGCATCAGCAGCAGCAGCAGCAGTCTTATAGGGATGATTTACAGTCCCAAGAAACACGTGGACTTGTACGTGGCTGGGAGGAGGTAGCTGCGGATCATGTTGTGCTTAGTGACCCAGAGGACTCCGGACCGAATGCCTCAGCTAACCTACGCTGCATGGCCTCCCTGATCCTGCAAAGCCTGCGGAAGGATCCTCGTATTCTTCGGATCAAGGAGAGGGACCATTACTGGCTGGCCACTCTCCTTGATCCACGGTACAAGGGTAAGGTTGCCGACCTTATCTTGCCATCGCAGAGGGAGCAGAGGATGAGACATCTCCGGGAGGCCTTGCAGAAAGCTCTGTGCAACGCGTTCCCAGAGACTGGGAGGTTACAAACTCCTGGTCCTGGACAACGTGTTGCTGAGGCATCGGTCAGAAGGAGCGGTGGAGAAGGTGGCCGTCTGACTGATGCTTTCAGACAATTTTTTAGTCCGCAGCCCCAAGGTATGATTGGTTCCAGCACCCATCGCCAGCGTCTGATTTACATGGTGCAGGAATACCTAGGGGCAAGGTCAGACTTGGACACCTTTCCCACCGAAAATCCTCTGGCTTACTGGGTCTTGAGGATGGATCACTGGCCAGAGCTTGCACAGTATGCAATTGAGCTACTGGCCTGTCCTGCATCCAGCGTTCTTTCGGAACGCACCTTCAGTGCTGCTGGTGGCTTTGTTACCGATCATAGGGTGCGCCTGTCCACCGAATCAGTTGATCGACTGACCTTCATCAAGATGAATCAGTCTTGGATCACCCACAGCTACCAAGCACCTGAAGCTGATGTAACAGAATAATTTTTTTTTAAATATCACATCCCTTCAAGACTGCCTATGCTGATGCTGAGTGACTGTCCTGTTATGTTGATTGTCTATCCTCTTCCTCCTCCGCTGATATGTTGGAAGAACATTTCTGGTTCTGGTTGATGCCATCAGCCCAATTTTTCTGCCCCTGTTTAACAGGGGCGTTTAAGTACAATTTTTGATGCAATGCTTTGCAGCAGGGCTAATTCCTGCAATCAAACAAGAGTATATGGGAGAGGTTGCAGTGTGGTGGCACCAGCACCAGTGCCTAAGGCCCAATTTTTCTGCCCCTGTTTAACAGGGGCGTTTAAGTACAATTTTTGATGCAATGCTTTGCAGCAGGGCTAATTCCTGCAATAAAACGAGAGTATATGGCAGAGGTTGCAGTGTGGTGGCACCAGCAGCAGTGCCTAAGGCCAAATTTTTCTGCCCCTGTTTAACAGGGACATGTAATTACAATTCTTGATATAATATTTCACAGGAGGGCCCCTTCCTGTGGCCACCCAGAGTAACGGTGAGGACTTATAGTGTTGTGGCACCAGCACCACAACCACCAAAGGTCAATTTTTCTACCACTGTTCAACAATGGCATGTAATTACAATTCTTGATATAATCGTTCACAGCAGGGCGCTCCAGCGCCCACCAAGAGTCACTTTGAGGGCTTACAATGTTGTGGCAAAACCAACACCTTGTTCCGCCATTTCTGCAGAGCATATAGGGAAGGCCCCTACTTTCAAACATCCAACTTACAAACATCTCCTACTTGCAAACGAAAGGAGACAACAGCAAGTGAGATGAAAAAAGATGGACGACAAAACAAATTATACAGGGGTGATAACCCTTCCCTATGTTTTCCAAAAAGCTTAAAAATCGTTTTTTTGACTGGAGCTACACTTTAAAAATGTACCAGTTGAAAATTACAAACAGATTCAACTTAACACAACAAACCTACACAGTCCCTGTTTTGTTTGCACCGCCTGTATACTGCTGTTCTGAGTATATAGGGCCTGGGGGCCACACGCATTTCCTTTTTTTAATATGGGTACGGGGTTCCCCTTAATATGCGTACAAGACCCAAAGGGGCTGGTAATGGGCAGGGAGGGCTACCCATGCCATTTTTCTCAATGATTTTCAACCATATTGCAGGAACCAGATATAACATTAAAACCGCAAGCAGTTTTAAATGATGTTATTTCCGTTTAATGTCATTTGGTGCAGGGACTGTTCTAAACACGGGAAACACGTGGCACTTCACAGGCATACTACAGACACCCCCCAGGCACCATATTTAAAGGAATATTTCACTTTTTTTTTTCACTTTAATCGTCATTAAAATCAGTGCTCCCGCCAAAACGGCCATTTTTAAAAACATTTTAGGCATTGACCCATGTCCCCTGAGGCAGGAGTCAGGTCCCCAAACCCTTTTTAGGACAGTATCTTGCATATTAGCCGTTAAAATTAGCACTTTTCATTTCGAACGTTCGAGTCCCATAGACTTCAATGGGGTTCTAACGTTCGTTCGAATTTGGGGTCCGTTCGAAAGTTCTGGTGCGAACCGAACCGGGGGGTGTTCGGCTCATCCCTACTGTGCAAGACCTAGTTGTATTTTTGCCTGGAAATCCACTTTAACTCTTGGAAACATGTTTCACTCAATGTAGAGGTAAAGATGGCAATACACAGATTTTCAGAACATTCGATCTTGCTCTTGCCTTCATCGAGTCAACTCAATTTGTCTGCTACTTGATGGAAACCATATGTGCCAATTGTAGTCGTTAAGATCCACAGATGCATTAGATGATCAGGAAGCGATTAATAATGTATTGAGTATATATATATATATATATATATATATATATATATATATATATATATATATATATATATATAAAAACCGATCAGCCATAACATTATGACCACCCACCATAACATGACCACCCCCCTAATATTGAGTAGGTCCCTCTATTGCCACCAAAACAGACCTGACCCATCGAGGCATGGACTCCACTAGACCTCTGAAGGTACACTGTGGTGTCTGGCACCAAGCCGCCAATAACTGATCACTTCCTCCACTGGCTTACCTGCCTCCTATAGTACATTCTGAGGCCATCTATTGCCCAGGTAAGTGGCGCACACGCACCTGGTCATTCACATAATGGACATGATGTAAAATAAAACGTGGTTCATCAGACCAGGCTACCTTCTTCCAATGTTCCTTGGTCCATTGTAGGCACTTTTGACTGTGGACATGGGTCAGCTTGGGCACCTTGACCGCTCTGCAGCTCACAGCCCCCATACACAACAAACTGTAATGCTCTGTGTGTTCTGACACCTCTCTATCAAAACCAGCATTAAATTTGAGGTACAGTAGCTCTTCTATTGAATTGGACTACATGGGCCAGCGCCCCCCCCCCCCCCCCCCCCCCCCCCCCCCCCCCCCCCCCCACGTGCATCAATGAGTCTCGGCTTCCCGTGACCCAGTCTCTGGTTAGCTTTACTGGACCACTTTCGGTTGGCCCAGACTGGGTACATCCCACAAGAGCTGCAGTAGTAGCTCCGACCCAGTCGCCAGGCCATTGGTCCTCATCAAAGTTGCTCAAATCCTTAGGCTTGCCCATTTTTTCTGCATTCAACACATCAGCTTCAGGGACAACATTGTTCACTTACTCCCTAATATATCCCACCCACTTTCAGGTGCCATTGTAATGAGACAATCAATATTATTCTATTCCTTTAGATCTGTGATTCTTAACCAGGGTTCCTCCAGAGGTTGTAGGGGTTCCTTCAGCGTTGGGCAATTTCTGCCTCTCAGATAAGTTCCCACCAACACCATTGATCTTTTTAGCTATCTGTAAGGAGGTAATTCTTCCCAATGACCACAAGTGTAAGAACCATTCTTCCCACTGACCATCACACTAATATATCATGAGTTGTAGATTTCTAATTTTTAGCAGGGGTTCCCCAAGTCCAGAGAAGAATTTCAAGGGTTCCTCTGTGTTGAAAGGTTGAGAAAGGCTGGACTAGATAATAAACTCCATGAGCAGGGCCCTCCTATTACTTCTGTATTATAATTGTACTGCCCCCCTTTATATTGTAAAGCACTGTATATCCTGCATAATAATAATAATAATTCACTTTACCTGTCAGTGGTCATAATGTTACGGCTGATTGGTATATATATATATACATTTGCATGCTAAATTGTCAAAAGTATCGGGACGCGTGCCTTTACACGCACATGAACTTTAATGGCATCCCAGTCTGTTGGGTTCAATATTGAGTTGGCCCACCCTTTGCAGCTATAACGGCTTCAAC
This sequence comes from Lithobates pipiens, assembly GCF_037356315.1. NCBI lineage: Eukaryota > Metazoa > Chordata > Amphibia > Anura > Ranidae > Lithobates > Lithobates pipiens. The sequence goes on from NW_027507785.1 coordinate 316,693,172, forward strand.
TCTTCCGGGAAGGCTGTCCACAAGGTTAAGGAGTGTGTCTATGGGAATGTTTGATCATTCTTCCAGAAGCACATTTGTGAGGTCAGACACTGATGTTGGACGACAAGGCCTGGCTCGCAGTCTCCTCTTTAATTGATCCCAAAGGTGTTCTATTGGGTTGAGGTCAGGACTCTGTGCAGGCCAGTCAAGTTCCTCCACCCCATGCTCGCTCATCCATGTCTTTACGGACCTTGCTTTGCACACTGGTGTGCAGTCATGTTGGAACAGGAAGGGGCCATCCCCTAATTGTTTCCACAAAATTGGGAGCATGAAATTGTCCAACATGTCTTGGAATGCTGACGCCTTAAGAGTTCCCTCCACTGGAACTAAGAGGCCAAAGCCAACCCCTGAAGAACAACCCCAGATCATAATCCATGATTTGGACCAGTGCACAAATCAATGTCCATAAAAACATGGATTAGCAAGTTTGGAGTGGAGGAACTTGACTGGCCTGAACAGAGTCCTGACCTCAAACCTGACAGAACACCTTTGGGATGAATTAGAGCGGAGACTGTGAGCCAGGCCTTCTCATCCAACATCAGTGCCTGACCTCACAAATGCACAACTCACAACTTCTGGAAGAATGGTCAAACATTCCCATAGACCAGTGGTTCTCAATTTCTGTCCTCAGGATCCACTAACAGGCCAGATTTTAGTATTACCTTGGGGAGATGCAGACTAGAATGCTGCAATCACTGAGCAGCAAATGATATCACCTGTTATCTTGCAAACCTGGCCTGTTAGTGGGTCCCGAGGACAGGAGTTGAGAACCACTGCGATAGACACACTCCTAAACCTTGTGGACGGCCTTCCTTGAAGAGTTGAAGCTGTTATAGCTGCAAAGGGCGGGCCAACTCAATATTGAACCCTATGGACTAAAGCCTCATACACACGATCGGATTATCTGCAGACAAAACCTCTGACTTTTATCCGAAGGCGTGTGCCTGGATTTTGTCTTGCATACAAACGTCAAGGAATTGTCGTCCAACAATCCCGAACGTAGTGAGGTACTATGTGTTTTTTCAGCTCTTTAGCGCCACCCTTTGGTTTTCTTCTGCTAATTGCTTGTTAGTAAAAGTTTGGCGAGTGTTGATTTGCACTTTTCATTTTGCGCTTTTCTTTTCGCAATTTTCAGTTTGTTTCTGAACGGCTGTTCATCAACCAGACATGTTGTGGAATCAGAAGAGATAACGTGTTATTTATTATTGGCCTTGGAGATATTACTTTGACTCAAGTCCAGTCAAGGAACAGAAGAAGGAGGATTTCTTGGACCAAAAATTGGTTGCTTTATAAATCGTGACCAATTATGTCATATGCCTTTGCTGCGGGAGCTCCAGGAGAATAATCCGGATGATTTTCGGAATTATCTCCAGATGACGGACCCCTGCTTTCACCAACTCTTGGCATTGTTGACCCCCTATATTAAGAAGCAGGACACATGCATGAGGCTTTATTTTATTTTTTGGTTGAATAATAATGATTTGATTTGGTATATTTTCTATATTTTTGGATGCATAGAATGCACATTTTGGTTATGTTCTATTGGCAGATATCATGTCTAATTTTATTTGTTTGCACAATAAAAAAAATGGTGGAGAATAATACTTGGCTGTGTGTTTTACTTCAAATGACAGTTTGGGAGTAGGCAGTTACATTTAAAAAAAATACAATGTAACATTGACAAGGGACACCAACATAGTTGTATCTTTGATCATAAAAACTACAAGATAATGGTGTTGTGGTAAATTGCCCAAATAAATAAATAAAAAAAAAAGCATAAAAAAGATTTTTTATTATTCTTGATATCACTAGAAAAAAAAAGCCTTTGAAAATCTGTTTGCAATAACTCCATCAGTATCACCAGCAAAGCAGCTTCATTATTATCCCATTAAAGAAGAAGAGAATTGTGCGGCGCATTTCCAGATTTCATAATTTGCAGCGTCACCGATGTTAATTCTCCAAACGCAAGTTTACAAGACCGACCGCTTCCGGCTCGTCCTCGCTTCCGCGCGTGCGTGTTTGTACTTCGGACTTTTGTCCGACGGACTTGTGTACACCCGCTCGGAAAATCCCGACAACAGACATTCGCCCGCGGAAAATTTTAAAACCTGCCATCCAACATTTGTCCGTGGAAAATCCGACAACGATGGAGCGTACACACGGTCGGATTTGCCTGACAGACAACAATTCCCGGTGGAAAATCCGATCATGTGTATGAGACTTTACATTGAGACTGGGATGCTGTTAAATTTTATGTGTGTGTGTACAGGCAGGCGTCCCAATACTTTTGGTAATATAGTGTATACATGTATATATTTGCACTGATAATTGATGAAAATTTCCTTTTATGAAATGCCCATTAATCCTCACCCCCTAGCCCCCCTGTAGAACAATCCCTGTGAGTAATTTCAAAACCAGAGACTATAAATAAACCAAACAGGGCAATATTGTCCCTGGCAGTGACCAAACACTGGTCCTATTCACGGGGCGGACAGAAGAATGGTTGACACGCTGCAGCCTCTGCTGCGTAGAGTTGCGGCTCTCATAGGCCATGCGGCGTGCCTTGTTTCCATAGGGAAAAAATCTTTACACACCAGACTTTGTAAATTGATCCAGCCAGAGCTTAACACAGATAACTGAATAATGCCTCTCTGATCCACTCTAAGCGAGGAATTCCCTCGGCGGAATATATTAGGCCGGGAAAAGGCCGGCAGTGTCCCCATCCGCAGCCTTTGTAGAGGACAGAGATCCTCCAGCAGACTGAATATCACATCAGGTGGATTTGCTACTGTGAGCTGCAGCAATGAAGGATTAAATCGCATTGTGTGTGAAGACTAGTATGCTGATTAATTAAGCTGCCTTGTATGAAATATTTATTAGTACAACAGTACAAGGGCTTATAATGGGAAAGAAGGCACTCACATAGCCACATCCATAAATTAGAGGGGAAGAAAAAGAAAAAGGGATACTCGCTAAGTATCCCTGGGTCGGACTTTAGAGGCATAAGAAACAATAGCGAAGTATGAAAAAATAACAATGCTTATTAGGAAAATACAATACATGAAAAGAGCATTCAAGAGTTAAAAATCATCTATAATGATACAAAGTATAGTGTGTCAACGCGTTTCACCTTTAGGCTTCTTCAGGACACCTTCAAGGTTTCAAAGATAGCAAAAAAAAGAGGAGAAAAGAGAAGCGTCCACGCGTTTCACCTTTAGGCTTCTTCAGGACACCTTCAAGGTTTCAAAGATAGCAACAAAAAGAGAACGGATCTCACTGTCTTACAGAAGGATGAGCCTCATATGTGAGTGTCCAAATAAAAAGGATATTCAGCAATATAATTTCATTTAGGGCGGCACAGTGGTGTAGTTGTTAGCACTTTCGTCTAGTGGTAAAAAGGGTCTCTAGTTTGAATCCCAACCACAACTCTACCTGCATGGGGTTTGCATGTTCTCCCTGTGCCTGTGTGGGTTTCCTCCGGGTACTCCGGTTTCCTCCCACACTCCAAAGAAATGCTGGTAGGTTAATTGGCTTCTGTCCAAAATTGGCCCTAGTATATGAATGGGGACCTTGGATTGGGGGCTCCTTGAGGGTAGGGACCGCTGTGAGTGTGCAATATACAGGGATGGGGACAATTGTAGACACTCACTCAGGTTGAACTGGATGGACCGGAGTCTTTATTCAACCTTACTATGTAATCCTTGTGACCAGCGGAAGGCTGTCTCCCAGGGGCCATTTGATTTTTGTCTTTTTTCTCAAATCACCCTATAGGGACTATACTACCTGTCTAGGTACAGGACATATTGCGGGGTAGTCATTAGGATATCTTGGCCGTGGTGCCTTAGTATCCTCCAGCGTGGCTACCGGTCCAGGATCTTTTCCTATGGCATTGCTTTGCCCCTGCCTGGGAATTATTTGGCCCCTGTGGTCTCTTATCTACTTATATTAGCAGATCTGTTTGTCTCCAATCATCTGCAATACAGACTATTTGAAGTAGCCCCTCCCTCTGGATTACATTGCTGAATATCCTTTTTATTTGGATACTCACTTGAGGCTCATCCTTCTGTAAGACAGTGAGATCCGTTCTCTTTTCTGCTATCTTTGAAACCTTGAATGAGTCCTGAAGAAGCCCAGCGGTGAAACGCGCTGACGCGCAAGGGCTCACTGTATACTTTGTATCATTATATATAATTTTTAACTCTGGAATGCTCTATTCATGTATTGTATTTTCTTAATAAACATTGTTATTTTTTCATACTTCGCTGTTGTTTCTTATGCCTCTAAAGTCCCACCCAGGGATACTTAGTAAAGTATCCCTTTTTCTTTTGGTTCCCCTCTAATTTACGGATGTGGCTTTTCTTTTTGTTCCAGTACAAGGCCTTACTCACACTTACTTCGGTCTCTGAAGAGCGATCCTCTTTTTGGATCACCTGCCCACTGCCTGCTTTATACCCTTGATCCCGCCACAACTATGTTTATTTCGCCGTGGTTGCGGGATGCTCGCAGAGCGCTCCTATTCATTTGAATGGGTCGTTTCTGGTGGGCACTACGCCCTCTGAAAGCAACAGTGGGTATATTTATATAATGGAGAAGTTCCCTTATGGGTTTTTTTTTTTTTATCAGCCAAAGGGTAATTCAAGGATTTTTAATAAAAATTCTTTACTGTATCAAAAAGCACTTTGACAGTAACATGAGAGTTGTAAAAAATGATGCTCTGGCATTCACATGAAAATGACAAAACCCCCAATGATGATGAAATAACATATTCTATGAGATTTTAATAAAATTGCATGGGAATAATCTTCCACATAGAGCTCCTACGCGTTTCGACCCTTCTAATTTTGGTCTTCTTCAAGGGGGTATTTTACTCTACGCAGAGAGAGATGGAAATATTTTACATTTAATAATCATTTCATTTATTTGGCCATGTATCTAATCACACAAAAAAAATATATTTACCAATCAAGAGGATGGAAGAGAAAAAAAAAACATGTCCTATAGCCAGAGATTTCCTTTAAAAGCAGCTAATTCCAGCAATCCCAAAACCATTGGTGACATGGACCCTGCCCTCAAGGAACTTACAGGAGACTATTTGTTTGGACCCCCGGAGGAGGAGGGGGTGTATCATATTAAACTTATTATTTTTATATTAAATTCAATAAATGATAATAACAGAGATTTCGAAGTATTAGATTAAATATTTGAATCATTAATTATATTGATATATAGATTGTATTTTTTACTTATTATTTATGGCAATAAGGAGGATCCATAGAAGTGCCATGTGACTAAAAATGTGAAGGTGATATATTACATTGATCAAAAATGTATAAATTAATTACATTTAATTAATGTGACATAAAGTAAAGTGAATTGGACGTGAATAGTGGGTATATTATTATTAGCCACAGCATGTGTGCACCCCCCCTCCCCCCAGTCACTGCCTGTGCAGCTAAAGGGAGAGGTTGGGGGACAGTAAAAATGCGGCTCAGCCACTAGTGTGAATGAGCCCTGAGGGCTGTATTTTATAAAAGTCTGTAGAGCTATTTGTCTTGTGAAATTACATGTGCATTTGTTCCAGGGTCGGGGCAAAGGGTGAACTCATGTGAGGGAGGGAAGGGGAGCGCCACATGGTTAGTTCCCACCCTTGTAGCATTCTAGGTCTGTAAATTTCAGGGAGGCATGGGGGATTGTACTGGGGGGCACAATTATGGGGGAGGCATGACTGGATTGGTGGTAGGAGGGGGATTAGACAAAGGAGTTTGACAGGCAGTGATAAGGCGATTTATGCTAGGAGGGGGATTTGGGGAGGGGATCGAATTTATTCTAGGACGGGGGATTTGGGGAGGGAAAAAAATTTGTACTAGGGGGTGGGATTTGGGGAGGGGACAGAATTTGTACTAGGAGGAGGGATTTGGAAAGGGGATAGAATTTATTCTAGGAGGGGGTTTTTGGGGAGGGGATAAAATCTGTGCTAGGAGGGGGGTATTTGGGGAGGGGATAGAATTTGTGTTAGGAGGGGGGATTCAGGAGGGGATAGAATTTATTCTAGGAGGGAGGATTTGGGGAGGGGAAAGAATTTGTGCTAGGAGGGGGGATTTGGGGAGGGGATAGAATTTGTGTTAGGAGGGGGGATTCAGGAGGGGATAGAATTTATTCTAGGAGGGAGGATTTGGGGAGGGGAAAGAATTTGTGCTAGGAGGGGGGATTTGGGGGAGGGGATATAATTTGTGCTGGGGGGGGGATTTGGGGAGGGGAAAGAATTTGTGCTAGGAGGGGGATTTGGGGAGGGGATATAATTTGTGCTGGGGGGGGATTTGGGGAGGGGAAAGGATTTGTGCTAAGAGGGGGGGGGTTTAGGAAGGGATAGAATTTATGCTAGGAGGGGGAAAGAATTTGTGCTAGGAGGGGGTATTTGGGGAGGGCAAAAAATGTATGCTAGGAGGGGTACTTGAGTAGGGGATAGAATTAGCTAGCTAGGAGGGGGGATTTTTGGGGGGGGGGATTTGTGCTAGGAGGGGGGGATTTGGGGAGGGGAAAGAATTTGTGTTGGGGGCGGATTTGGGGAGGGGATAGAATTTGTGCTAGAAGGGGGGATTTGGGGAGGGGAAATAATTCATGCTAGGGGAGGGGGCATTTGAGGAGGGGATAGAATTTGAGCTAGGAGGGGGGATTTGGGGGGGGATTTTGTTCTAGGAGGGGGGATTTGGGGAGGGGAAATAATTTGTGCTAGGAAGGGGGATTTGAGGGGGGGATAGAATTTATGCTGGGGGGGGTTTGTGCTTGAAGGGGAAATTTGGAGGAGAGGATTTGTGCTAGGACTGAATTTTTGGAGGGGGGGTGGAATTTGTGCTAAGAGGGGGGAATTTGAATTGGGAGGAGGGGGAATTTTTAATCTTAATTTGGAGAATATTGGCTTGCAGATAATGGGCAAACGTGCAGATCAGTGCTGGATTTTTTTGGGCGTGGGAAGAGAGGGGATTTTCACACATGGGGGGGGGGGGGGTTGTGCACTTTGTCACCTTCATCCTGAGCACTAGATTTGTTCTGTGAGAATATATTAGCTTCTTCCTGGAAGGGTGGACACATTTCCTGGCGCCTCCATCGCTCTACATAATGCTGTCAGTCTAATAGTAGCCACACACGGATCAGTGCGATCGTTCAATCGATCATTCAATGACAATAAACTCATCAAAATGAATGAATACTGGAAGCCAAAGATGCTCCTTTTGATCGATTAGATGAGTTCTTCAGCGATTTCCTCCAGGTCATGAATGTTGCCGATCACTTCTATTCTTTTCCAAGGCTGATCACTTCCGATCATTTAAATATTTGCGTGAGATTCAGAAAACTGATTGTAATTCAGATCGATTAAAACAACAGCTTTTGAAGCATCATTTTGTTTTACGATTTGTAGATCATTTTTTTGATCTGTGTTTTTAGCTAATCGATCTCTCTATACAGCGATCTCTTGTACCTGGATCAATCACTAATCGTTAAGCGTATGGCCACCATAGCACTGTAGACGCGGTTATGGGAGAGCGAGGGATGACATCATCTCTGCAGCGTCTTTATTGTCCAATCTGCAGACTTATGAAAGCAGACGAGCGAGAAAAACAATCGCATATGGATACAATGTAGCTGAAAGTAAGGCAAGCCATACATGGAGCTGAGATCCCCAGATTAGGGTAGCACTGATAAAATAAAAAAAAATTTTATCGGCGAGTACCGATACTTTAGGTCAAGTACTCATTGATTACCGAGTACCATTTGCGTCACTACAAGACAAATTTGCGTCACTCTGCATTCCAGTCTGTGATCCATTTTCACCCGCTTTTGGCTGACGTCATAGAGCCGATCCAAGCTGGTGGGAAAGATCGCGACCGTATAGTCAGGATCCACCCGGGAGCCTTGACCGTCACCTGGTTCAGCTTCTGTGCGAGGCAACTTCCGCCCCCTCCACAGCCACCACAGGGGGGCAGCACTGACAGTCACGGCTCTCTGATCAGAGCTGCAGGGAGAACTGAGCGATCAGCGGTGTTTGATCATTCAGTTTTCAGCTTTAGAGCCAGTGGGGACAGTTGCAGCATCGGATCGATGCTACATCCACCTAGGTAAGTATGATTTTAAAAAAATAATTACAATTCTTCACTTTTACCCGCTTTCCGGCCATGCTATAACTGAAAGACGGCTACAGAACGGGCTTACTTTGCAGGGAGGGTGGATGTCTTCCCATGCTCATGCTGCGGCGGGTGGGCAGCATGCCAAATCGGAGTGAAGGGCCAATCACAGCGGCCCTTTACCACATGATCAGCTGTGTCCAATGACATCTGATGACGGATGTAGACATAAGTTGGTTAATGTTTTTTCTTTGGAGAAGAGAGCCGATAACTGGCTTGTGTTTAAGGGACATCGACGCTGACAATCAGGGCACTGATTATTAGTGCTGTCCCAACAGTGCTGCCAATCAGTGCTCATCAGTGCCGCCAAGCAGTGCCTCCTTAGTCAGTGCCTCCTCATTAGTGCCCACCTATCAGTGCCGCCTACTAGTGCCTCCTCATTAGTTGCACTATCAGTGCTGCCTACTGGTGCCCATCAGTGCCACCATTCCCTTCTCATCAGTGCCGCCTACCATTCCCGTCTCATCAGTGCCACCAATCAGTGCCGCCTACCATTCCTGTCTGCTGCCTAATAGTGCACAACAGTGCAACCATTGCTGTCTCATCAGTGCCACCAATCAGTGCCGCCTACCATTCCTGTCTCATCAGTGCCGCCTACTAGTGCCCAGCAATGTCACCTTTTTTTTTTCCCCCCAAAATGTTTGGTCTTCTATCGTTTGTTTAGCAAAAAAAAAAAACAGTGGAGATTAAATAAAACACCAAAATAAAGCTCTATTTGTGTGGAAAAAAATGATAAAAATGTCATTTGTGTACAGTGTTACATGACCACGCAATTGTCATTCAAGGTGTGACAGCGCTGAAAATTGGCCTGGGCAGAAAGAGGGAAAAAGTGGCCAGTAGCACGTGGAGCGTGGGAAAAATATACCACATTCAGCCACTAGGTGGCGCTAAGTGTCATAGAAATTTTCAGCGATACTTACCGCCATCTAGTGGGCAAATTCAGTATTTTTCTGGTTTAAATCAATGAAAAACAAACAAGAATTATCTGGTTTTGGAAAGGCATCTGATGAGCATTTGATGATCTCTATTCCTACAGCGGAAATATATGGAAATTAAAGTTTTTGTACACAGAGTTCAGCTTTGATAAAGTGTAACCGTTTACTTTAGAGAGAGACCCAACTATGGTACTTCTAGGACTTGCTGGATGTCACATTGGCCAAACTTGTTTCAAGCAAGCGGGCACCATCCAAGCCAGGCCTCCCAGCACAAACCACCCCTTTCATGTACCCCCCCTGGCAAATGTGAGCATGCCATTGCGCTTACAGTTTGCCATTCCTTCTCTGCTTCCCCGAAAAACAAGGAACACAAAACATCTTTCAGAAGGCAAACCCTATTTGGGTTATAATTAAAATAATTCCACTGCAGCTTCAGTCCCTGCAGAGACGCTGAATCGATTCTTCTGTTCATTGTTGATCGGCAAGAAAAAGGCAATTTTTTCCCATACGGGTGAAGGGCAAGAGCCGGGCTTCATATCAGGCAAGAATTTTTGCATTTGCATAAACACGAGCATCGGAACACTGCGGAGTCTTGTAAAATAAGACATTAATTTACATTAAACATCTCCCGCCTCAGTCGGAGGCCAAGAATTTTGTTTTTGAACAAGTGACATACTCCAAGTGGACGCGGCTAAATCTGACAGATGGGTTACAGCTCAACCCCGCCATAAGCCAATATTGTCTAAATACAAGAGGCATGTGTGCTCTGGAATCTTCCAGATCTGTGCAGTCATCCAGCCTGAGACTTTCCCTTCCTGTAAAAAATAAATAAATAAAGAAAAAATAAAGAATTTTTTTTTAAAAAAAAGGATCGCTCACTGCTGCTCTCTCTCCTTGTGCAGGATGACTAGTCTGGTCTCCGCCCCCTAAAGTAGTGGGTGGAGCCTGTTAGGTCCCTCCCACAGCTCTGTGCTCTATCCTTGTGCAGGATGACTGGTCTTGTCTCAGCCCCCCTCCTTATAGTTTTCTATAGGCAGCCTGTAGTGGGTGGAGCCTGTTAGGTCCCTCCCACAGATCTGCTCTCTCTCCTTGTGCAGGAGGGAAAGGACTGGTCTCCGCCCCCTCCTGTAGCTTTCTATAGGCAGCTTGTAGTGGGTGGAGCCTGTTAGGTCCCTCCCACAGCTCTTCTCTCTCTATTTGTGCAGGGTGACTGGTCACGTCTCCGGCCGCTCCATGGTTTTCTACAGGGAGCCTGTAGTGGGTGGAGCCTGTTAGGTCCCTCCCACAGATCTGCTCTCTCTCCTTGTGCAGGGGGGAACTGGTCTGGTCTCTGCCCCTTCCGTAGCTCTACAAGTATTTGTTGCATCAGATACAAAGAAAATAAATAATAAAATGCAAAAAAATAAAACTAAAGAGCTGCTAACACTACATTGCTTGGTTTAATTAAAGAAAATAGAAAAGGAAGTGTAGCGCTTAAAAAACAAAACAAAAAAACAATCGATCGCATAGAGCAATAGCTTGGACCCTTTTTTTTTTACATTTTATTTAAACATATATATTCTTAACAGTTATTGGTGTCTGTGCTACTGTCTTACTGACACACTGGAACTGGTTTGGAGAAGCTACACAAACGCTTTAACATTACAGACCACATCAAGTTGAATCCGACAACTACCAACAGCGCCACACCCTGGATAAAAGGAGAACCTTCCGACATACCGGCAATCATTTTGTGGCGCATAACATGAAACTGGTGCAGGAATGTTTTTGGCACTCATTGGAACTGAAATGGAGAAGTTACGAATGACCTTCAGCATTACAAATCCATCTAAACGCGACCAACGACTACATGACCTGGAGCAGCATTTCTCAACTCCAGTCCTCCAAAGCCCGCCAACAGGTCAGGTTTTCAGCCTTTACATTATTTTGCACAGGTGACTTTATCAGTTTCACTGCCTTAGACCCCTTTCAGACTGGGGTGGTGCAGGTGTTAGCGGCAGGGGCGGACTGACCAGTCGGTCACTCGGACGGCGCCTGAGGCCATTAGGGGCCCGGACTCGGCCAGACGAGAGGCCACTTGCATCGGCTGTATCACATACCGTGATGTCGATAATAATACTGCTAACAGCACACTGCTCCCCACCGGCCCTCCTTCCCTCCCAGGTACTTGTGTACTTTATGCATCATGACATCAAGTGACCTGGGACAGACGGGAAGAGTGGAGGGGCCGGTGGGGAGCAGCACACCGTTAGAAGTATTGTTATCGGCAGTCACCGGTGGGGAAGCTGCAATACCAGGGCCGCCACATGTGTGAGGGGGATGCACACGTATGGGTCCAGGTCCCCCCCATCCCACCCCACCCCAGTGTCCTCCTGTGTGCATGTCCCTCTGTGAGTGAGTGTGTGTCTGTGTGCTCCCCCCCACAGTGTCCCCCATTGTGCTCTCCCCCCTCCAGTGTCCCCCTGTGTGTGTGCAGGTTCTCTCTCCAGTGTCCCCCTGTGTGTGTGCGCGCGTGTTCTCCCTCCAGTGTCCCCCTGTGTGCTCTCCCTCCCCCTGTGTCTCCCTGTGCAGGTGTGGCTTGAGTGTGGGAACCAATGGGGCCCCATGAGTTGTCAGTCCACCCCTGGTTAGCGGTAAAGCACTGCTAGTCTTAGTGACGCTTTTTGTCCACTAAGGGGGTGATTTTAACCCCTGCTAGCAGCCAAAGAAAGGGGGTTAATAGCACCCGTGCTGCAGCACTGCCCATTCAGGTCAATGGGCAGGGCAGTTTGGGAGCGGTGCATACAGAGCCCCCCCCCCCCCCCCATTTTGCAAGCCCACCGCTTTAGTGTGAATGCACTCGGGCAGTGTGAAAGGAGGTCTTAGTAATTACCACAGCCGTTTCATCTGAGGGGAAATCCTGAAAACATGACCTGTGGGGGGGGGGGGGCTTAGGGGGAAGATACCTTGAGGACCGGAGTTAAGATACACAGACCTGGATAGAGAAGAACCTTCAGCGACCAATTGTCAATCAATGTTGGAGCATATACCCCGATATTAGACCTGAAGAAGCAGCTTAGCTATAATAAAAAACCTAAACAGTAACCTATGATATGTTTTACACCCCCTTCATTACCAGACCACTTTTTGCTATTCAGCACTACACTACTTTTAATTGGCAATTGCGCAGCCATACAACACTGTACACAAATTAAATGCATCTTTTTTCCCCTCACACACAAAGAGCTTTTTGTTTATTTGATTACCACCGGGTTTCTATTAACTAGTTGCCGTCCACCCATCAAATTTACAGCAAGGTGGGGCAGCTCTCATTCTGAGCCAATGCCATATAACTGCATCCCAGAACAGCCGCTCTCACGCAGGTGTGCCATGGTGCTAGGACACAGCTCGGCTCTTTACATGTGACCGGCTGTGATTGGACACAGCCGATCACATGGTTAAAGATGCAGGTAATCAGCGCTCCTCGCAGGAAACGTCTACACATGTAAGCAGGGCACTGATCATCAGTGCCCCGATTACAATAGCGACACCAGTGCCAAAAACTTGTTTACTAAAAAAAAAAAAAACACCCCAGCAGTGATTAAATACCACCAAAAGAAAGCTCTATTTGTGTGAAGAAAATGAAAAGAAATTCATCTGGGTACAGTGTAGCACGACCGCGCAATTGTCATTCAAAGTGCGACAGCTCTGAAGGCTGGAAAATGGCCTGGGCAGCAAGTGCCATGTAGGCAAGTGGTTAAACAAAAAATAAGATGGCAAAAATTCTTCATAAATTTTGGCCGAAATGTATTCTGCTACAGGCTTTTGGTTAAAAAATAAATATGTATGTTAATTGGTTTGTAGGAAAGGTATAGTGTCTACAAACTACGATAGAGATATCTCCACCTCATACACATACACACGATTTACTGATGGCCCGTCTCATTTCTTGAGGCCCTAAAATGAAAAGACTCCCCAAATTATCACTTTTTGGAAAGTATACTGTGGTACTTCGTAAAAAGCATGGCAAGTTTTTTGAAGTTGTAAACTGTTACAAAATGTTAGTAAAATGAATTGAAAAAAAATAAAACTTCAATTTTATTTCCCCTCCACATACCGTCACCAATACTTTACAGCGTTATATGACTGGTGTGGTGCTGATCAGGGATACTGACTGCTGACCGTATGTATAAAAAAAAAAAAAGAAAAAACATTTCAAGGTTTATTTTATATACATCCCGTCAGTTTACTGATCAGAGATTTTTTTTAAAAACTTTTACACTATTATTGCTTATAACAGTGATGATTACTATTATAAGCAAAAGTTTTAGCTGTCACACATCTTTTAATTAATAACAGCTTGTGATCTGCGATTGGCTACTGCTAATCACATGGTACAGGGTGTTGCATTTGGCCCAGGTACCATGTGATAGCTGTGGGCCAATCACAGCATCGCAATAGTAAGCAAAACAGTCATGAATGGAAGCCATTCATAACCATTTTGTTTACATTGTAATCATACAGTATGATGAATCGTAGCGATCATATGAGACCATGCCTGCTCACAGCGGTTGTCTCCCGAACACTGATCCACTGTATCACGGGATTGCACCAATGTCTCCCTGAGTGTGCACAGCGATATACTGGTACATCACTGGGCATGCACCTGCTACCCAGTTGCAGTGCAATTACTGTGAGCAGATCGGCAAGTGGTTAAACAAGTGCAGTTTATGTGACCAACTACTCATAAAAATACATCTTGACCTGCATATATGAAACCTTCAGACATATTGACAATCATATTGGGGGTGTATATCCTGAAACTGGTGAAGGTACGTTGCTGAAACTCTGTGGAATTTAAGAAGTAGCTTGGATGAGCTAAAAAGTCCAGTTTAAGGGGACCACTACTAGATACACCATGACCTGGATAGAGGAGAACCTTCACAGATATATTGGCAATCATACCGGGGTGTATATACCCTAAAGCTAAAGCGGGAATGTTCCCGACACCGGTTAGAATCAAAGTGGCTTGAACAAGCTTCAAAACCTCAACATTAGTAGTAGGCCACATTCAACTGGACGATTTCTGTAATGTTGATGTTTTGAAGCTTGTTCAAGCCACTTTGAATCTAACCGGTGTTGGGAACATTCCTGCTTTAGCTTCAGGGTATATACACCCCGGTATGATTGCCAATATATCTGTGAAGTTTCTTATCCATCCAGGTCATGTAGTATCTAGTAGTAGGCCACATTCAACTGGACTATTTCTGTAGATATACCGTGACCTGGATGGATAAGAAACTTCACAGACATATATGGGCAATCATACCGGGGTGTATATACCCTGAAGCTAAAGCGGGAATGTTCCCGACACCGGTTAGAATCGAAGTGGCTTGAACAAGCTTCAAAACATCAACATTACAGAAATAGTCCAGTTGAATGTGGCCTACTACTAGATATACCATGACCTGGATGGATGAGAACCTTCACAGATATATTGGCAATCATACCGGGGTGTATATACCCTGAGGCTAAAGCGGGAATGTTCCGGACACCGGTTAGAATCGAAGTGGCTTGAACAAGCTTCAAAACATCAACATTACAGAAATAGTCCAGTTGAATGTGGTCTACTACTAGATATACCGTGACCTGGATGGATGAGAACCTTCATAGATATATTGGCAATCATACCAGGGTGTATATACCCTTAAGCTAAAGCAGGAATGTTCCCAACACCGGTTAGAATCAAAACATCAACATTACAGAAATAGTCCAGTTGAATGTGGCCTACTACTAGATTTTACTATGACCTGGATGGATGAGAACCTTCAGACATATTGACGGAGATTTTGGTGTATACCGTGAAACTGGTGAGGGAACATTTCTGAAACTCATTGGAACTGAAGTGGCTTGGATGAGCTATGGAAGGTCTTCAACATCACAGAAAAAGTCCAGTTGAATGTGACTGACTACTACCAGATACACCATGACCTGGACTGACGCAAACATTCACAGGAATGCTGTATTGGGGTGTTTAACCTGAAACTGGTGCGGGAATGTTTCCAACACTCAACTGAAGAGGCTTGGATGAGCCAAGATGTGTCTTCAACATTACAGGACAAGTCCAGCTGAATGGGACTGACTATTCGCTTTGTTGCGCTGCCCCCCAAAAACAGGGCAGCAACTCATCCCCCAGAAGAATATGAATTTTCATATTGAATTTAAAAATACATAGAAATCATAAACCTCTAAATCCACCTTGTGATTTATTCTTCTGTAGCCATCAAACCTGAATTTCAAATATCACAAAATATGTCAAAAATGTACAATGATGAAGCTTTAACTTTCACTATTTTAGATACAAAAACTCAAAGCTCACATGAGCCTTCCAAAAAGCACAAACTCTGGTGTAACCACCTTCCAAAGATCTGCTTTCTTAAAATAGTGATTTTTTTTTTTTTTAAAGAGGTCTAAAAACATTAAAATTTTAATTTAAAAAACAGATTGTAAAAACAAACAAACAAAAAAAAAAAACAATGAATAATAACAGTCTAGTGTTGTAGGATTTGCAGTTGGACAGACTATAGAGGACCGCCAGGAATGAGGAAAACTTTTACAGCAAGACAAACTCCTCTGCACTGTAGCTATTTAATCTCGTCTTGTCCTCCTCCATGAAAAGGTCAGACTGCTCGAACAGCGGCGAGCAAGCGAAATCAAAGTCTTGAGCGTGTCCATTGACAAAGGTAAATAATGGATAGTTCTGTTTGCTGGAAGAATTTAGAACCTGAAAGAAGGAAAAAAAAAAAAGGAGAGACATGTCCTAAGTACTGCGTGATGGAAAAGTTAAACAAAAACCACTAAGGGCCCCCATTTACATTTTCAGTGTTTATATTCATTGCGTTAGGAGCACATTGAAAGTAATAAGCGCCCAAAACACCTGTGCGTTGCGTTACGGCAAGGATAGGCAACCTTGGCCCTCCCAATTGTAAAACTACAGATACCATTTGTAGTTTTGAGTGCCGAGGTTGCCTGCCCTTGCCTTAATGCATTGAGGTGCCATTCAAATGGAAGGGCACAACAATGCACATTACCAAAATGGAGATATCTAAACGGGACCTAAAACATTGTGTGCTAGGTTGGTGGTACACTCCGAAAATTCTATCTATACCAGACCCATATCACGAGAAAGCAGACTGGAAAGGTGGAGGGGACAGACGTGAGAGTGCCCCCCTTTGAACCCTACCAGGCTCAACAGCACCTCGTCTCCATGTTGATGAGGACAAGGGCCTCTTCCCCACAACCTTGGCTGGCGGTTGTGGGGGTCTGCGAGCAGGGGGGAGGGGGCTTATCGAAATCTGGTAACCCATGTGAATAAGTATGGGGAACAATGTATCCCCCTCCCTACTCATTTACCAAAAAGTGTTAAAAATATAAACAGGCAGTCCTTTGTTTGTTTGTTTTTTGTTTTTTTTAAATAATCTCCCTGAAGTAAAGACAGTCACGATTGCTGCAGCCGACCCGTAAAAAAGCTGTTCAACGCCAGGAGGCCGTGGATCTGTCAGACAGCGGCAGGCGGAGTCGGGTAACGAACCAAATTTTTTTTTTTCTTTTTTTGGGTCAGTGGCAGCATTCATCGCGATTGACGAGGGATTTACTTCAGGGGGGCGTAATTTTTGTTTATTTAAATAAAGGACTTGTGAATAGTGTTTTTTTTTTTTGTTTTTTAACACTGTTTTGGTGAATGAGTAGGGCTACAATGTACCCCATACTCATTCAGATTGGGAGGGGCAGGATCTGGGGGCTCCCCCTTTTCAAAGGGAGCTTCCAGATTCTGATAAGCCCCCACCCGTAGACCCCCCCCCCCCATAGCCACCAGCCATGGTTGTGGGAAAGAGGCCCTTGTCCCCATCATTCAGAAGCATTCCCATATAAGGCCATGTGCCTGGAATTCACAGCTGAACGGCAGCGCTAAGAAAAAAATGCACAGGACTCTTCAAATTCGCACTACGGGTGAACCGCAGACATCTAAAACCGCTTCAATGGAAAACTAGGCTTCACCTGTCATGCAGAATCAGATGCGGTTCAAAACGCAATCAATTTTCATATATATGTGAACCGAGCCTTACAAGCCTTACTTATACAAGCCATAGCAACAACCCACAATAAATAAGGCAAATGCAAGAAAATCTGCTTTAGACTGCTATAACATCAACTATATTTTACCTCTAATTTCATTACCACAACTGTAATCCCGACATTATTCTGGAATTTGTCCAAACACTTCCATCCACATCATAATCTATACAAGATTAGGGTATGGAAACGGAAATATCTTCCATTGTATTGATAAGGGGGGTGGGGGAATTTACTCTACAGTGTACACACATTGTACAGTGGGTAAGAATTCACCAATTCAATGGCGCCACCTACTGGAAGTAAAAATCCAAGTTTAAAAATTAAACTTCTAGCAGCTAAACAAACCTGCCCCCCAAAAAAACAAAAAAAAAAAAAAAAAAAAAAACGCACACCTTTAAAGGAGAAACAGCGGCTGACTGCACATGGCAGTAACCCATAGCTGCCACATTTCAGTCCACTTATCAACCAAGCAAAATAAATCTCTAACGATTTTTTATTTTTTTTGCTCAGTATTTAAGATTTTTACATAAAGATTTTTTATTTACTGGTATCTGAGCTTTTTTTGGGTACGATTTGGGTAAAGTCGCTTTGAACTTTTTATTCCACTTTTTTTTACAGTTTGTAAAAAAACAAACAAAAAAAAAAAAAACAAGAATGTAAAATGGAGTATACAGATGGGCAGTTTTTGAACACAAGAACAGGTCCAGGATAGGTAAACAAAAAAAAAAAAAAAAAAAAAAAAAACACACAACCCCTTCTGAATCCCTAGGAGGCCACTTAAACTCCACTGCTTCTTCATAGACACCTTAAACGTGCATCAATCCAAAACTTTGCTTGGGGTTTAGATTAGGGAACAGTGACATGCAATTCAATCCATCGCTGAGCAAGCAACTTTCTTTAACAACTTCAGCTCTGGAAAGTTTAACCCCCCCCCTTCGTAACCAGGCCATTTTTTGCAATACAGCAATACAGTTACTTTAACTGCGCAGTTGTGCGGCGCTGTACCCAAATAAAATGTAATTCTTCCCCCCCCCCCCCCTACAAATAGAGCTCTCTTGATGGTATTTGATCACCCCTGTGTTTTTTATTTTTTGCACTATAAACAAAAAAACCCTGACAATTTTTAAAGAAAAAAAAAATTGATTTTAGAAGTAAAAGTAAAAACACAAACATACATCAATTTAGGCCAATATGTATTCTGCTACATATTTTTGGTAAAACCAAAAAAATCCCAAACGTATATTGATTGGTTTACACAAAAGTTATCGCGTCTACCAAATAGGGGGTAGATTTACAGATTAATTTTTTTTTTTTTACTAATAATGGCGCCCATCAGCCACTTATAGCAGGACTGCGACATTGCGGCGGACAAATAGGACACCAAAGTGACACTTTTTTTGGGGGGCCAGTGACCAATACAGTGATAGTGTCAGTACAGTGACCAGTGCTAAAAATATGCACTGGCGGGGGGGGGGGGGGGGGGGAAGAGGTGCTAGACACACACTTTACTTCACTTCCTGTACCTTTGTGAGCTCCTCCTCAACCTTCTTAAAGTCCTGAGTGTTTTTGCAAAAAAATCCAATTGTGCAACTCGGATCCATTTTTCGGAATGGCATTTTCTTTGGTGAGGGGCAGTGGAATGACTACAAGAGAAAAAAAAAAAAAACACACACACACAAAGATGAAACGTCAAAATTACAACCAAAGATTTGAGGATCACACACAAAACTTACAGCAGTGTGAATAGAAGTCAGGCCGTCCGGCAAGATTTTAAAAGGATTGCGTTAAAGTGGAACTCTTACACACACTAATTATATATATATATATATATATTATATATATATATATATATATATATATATATATATATATATATATATATTTTAATGTTCCTCTGTTTAACCCCTTATTAACCCTAAATTAATTTACTTACGCTAATCAGCATTAATTAACACCCTATTCTCCATTCAATTACTTTGCGCCTATTTTTTGGTACACTTATATTTTATAAACTATTAATAATTAAAAAAAGACTTTGTTTGCTTTGTTCATTAATATTTTTACACTTTTAACATATTCACATTGGGAAAAAATAAAAACAAAAAAGCAAAAAACAAAAAACACAAAACCAACAAAACAAAACCAAAAAACAAAAATGACAAAAAAAAAAAAAAAAGCCATAAAATTCCCATTTGTAAATAACTTTCCAATGCTTTGTACCATTGCTGACAGCTGAAATGTCAAAACAGTTGCAGTAGGTGTTGGTATTGGCAAGTACTTAAAAAATAAAAATAAAAAAGGTATTGTACTCAAAAAAAAAAAAAAAAAAAGGCATTGGTGCATCCCTAGTGTAAATTTAGTCACTGAAATTAACACTGGGGGAACAAGAGTTAAATATGAACAAATATAACAAAATAAAATAAAATAAAAAAGGAGGAGGTTTTAACTTGTCGGGTAGCTTTAAATGACATGATACATGGATCAAACTTCATGCCTTTGATCAGAGGCCTACAAACTAGTCCAACCCAATACAAGACTCTATTCAGCCCGCAGGTGGAGTTAGTGGTGTATCCTCAGACTCTGTGCAGACTGAGGATTCAGATCAGTTGGTGTGCTTCTGATGGGGAACTCTGATACGATTGATTTCTAAAATACATTTATAAAGAATCATTTATTTATAAAAGAATTTCATTTCTAAAAAACAGATTTATTTTGCCACACAAATATTTATAAAATACAAACCAATAAACTTTATTATTTGTTGATTGAATTTTTATATTTTATAAATGTGGCCCTCACAGTGAAAAGTTTGGAGACCCCTGCCTTGATTAACAGCTGAATGAAACAAAAAAAATAAAAATAAAAAAATAAAAATAAATAAAAAACACAACAATGTTACTTTGTATCCATGGCACATATGAACAATGTTTATAACCACTGACCGAGGTTTGACAGCACCAGCTTCTGTACCCACTTTACACAGCAACGCCCGGCTGTCATTTTGACGGTCTGGAATTGCCAGCAAGTTTGGGCATTACTAAGAAAAAAAGAAAAAAAAAAAAAAAAAATAAGCGCCGCTCAGAGCCCTGCCATGTTCAACTCAGAGATTCCAAACACCGCCTGGTGCGGACTTTTATAGCATCAGGCAAAACGGGCACTTGTAAAGAGATAAAAAAAAATTGCAAGTGTACACCGGGAAGCCGCCATGTTCCAAATACATCAGACAGGCTTCTGCTACACCTTCTCCCAAGCCATTCCCTCCAACACCTTTCACCTGCACATGGGGTTAATCATAGGAGGTCCCCAATGTGTATTGGGGTCCTAGAAATACACACTTTCTAATGCTAGGCTTGTGTGTGAACCTGGCCCAACTGAAAAAAGTGATTATCCAACATTAGGAGCCCTACAGAGCGAACCTTCAACCCTTTATTGGTGAGAAGGGCAGGTTTGTATGTCTATAGGCCCATCCACACAACTCCTCACCAACAAGTTGGGGGTTGCCGGTTTATAGTCAACCTGAG
This sequence comes from Lithobates pipiens, assembly GCF_037356315.1. Taxonomy (NCBI): domain Eukaryota; kingdom Metazoa; phylum Chordata; class Amphibia; order Anura; family Ranidae; genus Lithobates; species Lithobates pipiens. The sequence goes on from NW_027507785.1 coordinate 316,713,962, forward strand.
GTTCAGCTTGTAGAACAGTAGTGACTACATCAAGCTTTTACCATGCATTGCAAAGCTTTTAGGAAGGTTCAAGAAACATTGTTAAATTGAATTGCAATATTCAGCTCCGGTTTGGGGAATTTAAAACAGAGCATTATGGAGGTTGTGGCTGTCACTTTAAACAAGGAACTTGACTACTTTCTCCATGTTTTGGGAATGATCTGTGATTAACATCCTCAGCTCAAAGCCTGCATAGCCTAAATGGTGAGACAGCAATACGATTCGGTGCAGCCCAATTTTGGAAAAAGTGTCCCCCCCCCCCCCCCCATTCCTCGCACATAGGGCAGCACATTGAACTGAGCGGTCCCTACACATGACGCATGGCAATGTGCAGAAACATGAGCAGTCTCACTTGCATGGGACCAACCTAAACCAAGGACTGGTAAGCTGCAATATTTAAAAAAAATGACACTGTTCAATCTTTTACTTTCCGCTGTTGGAAAAAGCCAACAGGCGCTAACCCCCCCCCCCCCGTAAATCCTGGAAATGGTTTATTTTGTCTAATGCTCGCATTTGGCGTCTGTTTTAGACATTCTCGTGCAAGTCATATTTCAAAGTGTTGTCTGAGACAAAATGCCTCGACTCCGCCACACCCTCCCGCAGATTAAAGAAAATAATTTCATTTAAACTCCTTACCCGGCATAATATCGTCTGGAAAGCAATGTTTAAATGGGATAATGTGTGTGATTTTACCTAATTAGATTTGCAAATCTAAGTGCGTAGACTCAGAGCTGTAGTGAAACGTACACGACTCCGCTGGGTTCAATCCGTCAATGTCAGGGATCGTTTTGATGAGCCTAGAATCGGAGCGCCAAGGTTTATGGAAAGTACCAGCTCGGATGTATAAAATTAAAGGGGCCAAGATTTAAAGGGGGCCAAAGGATGGGAGGATAAAGGGGCCAAGATTTAAAAGGAGAAGTACAGCTAAAGCTTGTTTAGCTGTACTCCACCTGTGGATCACAGGAGTGCAGTTTGTTTGAATTCCCGTGACCGGTTTTCAGCAGACTGAGGACCGCTGTCGGCTGATGTCACAGAGCCGGTCCAGGCAAGATCATGGCGCGTCAGGATCCACCCACATGCCTGGACCGGCACCCGGTTCATCCTCTCCGCAAGTCGCTGAAAGCCTGAGTTGGCCGCTCCTGCCCCCTGCGCCAGCTCTCTGCTTAGGGAGTCCTGAGACCCAAACGATCGGTGTTTGATCGCTTGGTTATCAGTGTTAGAGCTGGCGGGGGACAGATTTAGCATCCACCTAGGCAAGTATGATTCTACAGAAAAAAATAAATTAAAAAAAGCCCACACTTTTCTTCTAAAGGGGCCAAAGCGAATGGAGCTGGGAAGAGGAAGGGGCCAAAGCGAATGGAGATGGGAAGAGGATGGGTGCAAAGCGAATGGAGATGGGGAGAGGAAGGGCCAAAGCGAATGGAGCTGGGAAGAGGAAGGGGCCAAAGCGAATGGAGATGGGAAGAGGAAGGGTCCAAAGCGAATGGAGATGGGAAGAGGAAGGGTCCAAAGCGAATGGAGATGGGAAGAGGAAGGGTCCAAAGCGAATGGAGATGTGAAGAGGAAGGGTCCAAAGCGAATGGAGATGGGAAGAGGATGGGTGCAAAGCGAATGGAGATGGGGAGAGGATGGGTCCAAGAAGGATGGGGAGAGGATGGGTCCAAGAAGGATGGGGAGAGGATGGGTCCAAGAAGGATGGGGAGAGGATGGGTCCAAGAAGGATGGGGAGGTGCCAAAGAGAATGGGGATGGGGAGAGGATGGGTCCAAGAAGCTAAGATTGAAAGGGGTCAAGTGGCTGGGAGGAGAAGGGGCCAAAGGGGCCAAGATTTAAAGGGCTTTATTAACACCTTTATGACCACCTAACAAGTGCAGCGGAAAAAAGGGTGGCCTTTAAATGCCTACACATTTCACTGTGGTGCTGGGTGGCCGATGTTTGTGTCGAGAGCACGTTCCCATCACAAAAACCAAGCTGTCAAACAGCTCTCGGACTAGACTAAAATAGTGGTAGCCGGCGGGACCGGCTTCCAATTATGTGACCACTGTGACAATGGTCACATAACCAATGCTTCTCACCCTCACAGATGTTCAGAACTGTTTAAAGGGTGGTACGTGCAGGCAGGAAAGGGTTAACATTCGTGGACCACTACATAAAAAAAAAAAAAAAAAAAAAAAGTTTCAAGGGATTATCTCATTCCGATGGCCGATGGCACTGGTACTGCATGAATGAGGCCTTTGAATTTGGGCATGCATCCAATCCGAGCTTCATGCAGGCAGCCTATGGAAGCTAATGCAGGTGCAGCAGCTGCATGGACAGCCATTTGTTGATATTTGGCAGGAGCGAGGCCACAGCCCACAACACCCGTGTTCAGGACAGACGGGATTCGCTCCAGCAAGTCTGCAAAATTGTGACATGTAGCTGTGTGCACACAACTGCTGCATTTGCATTTGCTTCCATAGACTGCATGCAGGCAGCTTGGGGCAGATACAGGCGCAAAAAAGTCTTGTATTCAGGGGCTTTAAAAACGCCCATTTAAGCAGGAACCGGTCAACTTTCAGTACAGCGGTCTGTTCTACAGAAGTCGGTCAAATGAAAAAACACAAGTCCCCCTATCAGAACACCAAGGCACAGTGAGGGAGATCCCTACACTAACATCACTCGTGTTAGTACGCCGATCTCTGTTTGTTTCTTTGTTCGGCCTGCCAAGTTTAATGAAAAAAAATAAAAATCTTTTAGTGTGTACCAGGCTTAATGTCTCATTCACGCAGTACAGGTGCCAGTGCCTGTATCAATGGAGCCTAATTTTTATTCATTCTTTTCTAAGGCCAATGTTGCTGGGACTTAAAATCATAGAGGTCTATAATAAAGCCCTGGTAGGGCAGAGTGAAGAAATGCATTAGGGGTGTGGCTTGGAAAATCAAGGCCCTTTAATATACATTCCTCTCCACCTGATGAGTTATGCCCCGTACACACGAGAGGGATTAAGTCTGACAGACCTCCAAAGGAGTTCCGCCGGAGTTCCGCTGGAGTTCCGACGGAGTTCTGGCGGACTTTTCGACCGAACGGACTTGGACACACACCATCACACCAAACTCCGACGGAGTCGAACGTGATGACGTACGACGGGATTCGACGTAGGAAGTTCATAGACAGTAGCCAATAGCTGCCCTAGCGTCGGTTTTAGTCCGTCGGAGTAGCACACACACGAGCGAACTTTTCGAAGGGGACCGGGTCCGGCGGAGTTCCGTCGGGAAAATTTGGAAGCATGCTTCATTTCTAAAGTCCGTCAGACTTTAGCGAAGCTAAAGTCCGTTGCAGCCCACACACGATCGGATAGTCCGCCGGACTCAGTCCGTCGGAGTTTGGATGACGAAAAGTCCGCTCGTGTGTACGGGGCTTTAGTAGTGTGCAGTGTTTCTCATCCCCCCCCCCCCCCCCATTAAAGTCTTAGAATGTCTCAGATTGACAGCTTTATAAATGTGCATACATACACTCACCACTTTATTAGGTACACCTGTTCAATTGCTTGGTAAAACAGCCAACTAATCAGCCAATCACATGACAGCAACTCAATGCATTTAGGCATCTAGACATGGGGAAGATGACTTGCTAAAGTTCAAACCGAGCATCAGAATGGGGAAGAAAGGTGATATAAGTGACCTTGAACGTGGCATGGTTGTTGGTGCCAGACGGGATGGTCTGAGCATTTCAAAAACTGCTGGTCTACTGGGATTTTCACATACAACCATCTCTCGGGTTTACAGAGAATGGTGGGGAAAATAAAAATATCCAGTGAGCGGCAGTTGCATGGAGGAAAAGGCCTTGTTGATGTCAGAGGTCAAAGAAGAATGGGCAGACGATAGATGATAGAAAGGCAACAGTGACTCAAATAACCACTCATTACAACCAAGGTATGTAGAATACCATCTCTGAACAAACCCCACATCCAACCGTGAAGCAGATGGGCTACAGCATCAGAAGACCACACCAGTTGCCACTCCAGGAAATTGAGGCTACAATTGGCACAGGATCACCACAATTGGACAATAGAAGATTGGAAAAACGTTGCCTGGTCAGATGAGTCTGGATTTCAGCTGCGACATTCAGATGGTCGGGTCAGAATTTGGCGTAAACAACAAAAGCATGGATCCCTCCCACCTTGTATCACTGGTTCAGCCTGGTGGTGGGGGTGTAATGGTGTGGGGGGGGGGGGGAATATTTCTTTGGCACACTTTGGGCCCCTTAGTACCAATTGAGCATCGTTTAAACACCACGGCCTACCTGAGTATTGTTGCTGACCATGTCCATCCCTTTATGACTACAGTGTCCCCATCTTCTGATGGCTCCTTCCAGCAGGATAATGCTCCATGTCACAAAGCTCCAATCATCTCACCACTGGACAATGAGGTCCCTGTCCTCCAATGGTCTCCACACTCACCACATCTCATCCAATAGAGCACCTTTGGGATGTGGTGGAATGGCAGATTACCATCATGCATATGCAGCCGACAAATCTGCAGCAACTGTGTGAGAAAGGTTTCCAATACCTTGTTGTATCTCTGCCACCAAGAATGAAGGCAGTTCTGAAGGTAAAAGGGGGTCCAACGTGGTACAAGCAAGGTGTACCCAATATAGTGGCCGGTCTATCTACATACACACCCCAAATTTTGGCTTGTCAACAGAACAGGAACATAGGGAAAGTCTTCTAAAGGGGAGACTAGTTCTGGTGATAACCAAGGATTGCCCAACTGTGGAGAGATTTTGTCGTTTCCCGTTTTGGCTATGGGACAGGAAGTGAAGAGTAATCTCTCTAACGGAACATAGATGCAAAAAAATAAATAAATAATTGATCCAAAAAAGAAAAAACCAAATGGTTTTGCCTTTAGTTCTCCTTTAACCTCACTGCAGCACTAAATTAAATACCCAAAATTGTACAATTTCCCTATTACACCCCCCCCCCCCCAAAACCCAACAAACATCTTGGGAGCCAAAAGCTCTTGGACCAACATGGCCACACCAAGCCCAAATTCGGCCCCCGGCGGCAACGACCATTTTTTTTTCATCTTCCAACATTCTCTATAAAATGGAGATTCTTACTAAGATGCATAAAGAACATTGCATAATTTCAGCTCATAATTAGCGTGTAAATCAAAGAGTCTGAACAATCAGTGCCAACCCACCGCCACGGCGGCCTCACCTCGAGAGGGAAATCCTTTTTGCTGACATCTACAAAAGATTGGCAGTAATGAGGATCCATGTATATCAAACTGTCATCTGCAAGGACAAAACAAAAGACAAGTAATTCAAAATACACTCCATTATCGGGCCGCCTCGCAATTCAATTTTCTATACAGAGAAGAAAAGCCGGCAGACAATGCCCTCTTTGCCAATGCCACGCCGGCGGCTGACGGGTTTTTTTTTTTTTTAATACGTGGGACAGATTAACTCTCGACTCATCAATATGCTTGTATAAGCAGGTTTTTTCTGTGCGGCGATGAGTCTGTCACTTAATTTTTGGTGATGAAATTACTTTCACAAACACACAATTATATCGCGGTGAAAAATGGAGCGGCGGAGAGGCTCCGACAAGCAGGACATATTGCTTGTCATCCCAACGTCAACTTGCCCGGCTTAAAAAACGGCACGAATGTAAATATGTAAATAAAAATCTGCCAAAGGAAGCAGAGGAAGGCTCTTAAACTTTCATTAGTCGCAGTTTAAAATATGCCTTGTTTATGCAGCGAGAGGAATTAAAAAACGGGAGCTTTGCGGGGGAAAAACCAATTACAATGGAGGCCCAATGACAAATGAGTGGACCTTAGTAGGTGCTGATGAATTAATAGCGGACATTCAGCGCTATGGTAATTATTCCGTGCGGGAATGGTCATTTATGTACTAGAGTTTTTTTTTTTGTTTTTTGTTTTTTAGGGCGTGGGAGGTAGAGGAATAGCATTACACATATTCAACAGAAACACAAATGCACCCACCTTGAAATCCTACAAAGTAATAGGACTGTTTTGGCCGCCCACCAATTATTCCTATGCAGTATTCAAGGCTTAGAATACCCTGGATAGAAAAAAATTTTTTTTTTTTCATATATGATCAATATAAAATTAATATATTTTTTTATTTCACAAACTATATAAATATTTAAATTCTATTAAATACAGTGGATATAAAAAAAAAAAAGGGGAATAAAACAAACAACATCTATACACCCCTGTTAAAATGTCAGGTTTCTGTGATGCAAAAAGAAAAGAAAAAAAATGAGACAAAGAAACCATTTCAGAACTTTTTCCACCCTTAATATGACCTACAGCGAGGGGGAAAAAATAAAAATAAATTTTATTTGATCCCCTGCTGATTTTGTACGTTTGCCCACTGACAAAGAAATGATCAGTCTATAATTTTATTGGTCAGTTTATTTCAACAGCGAGGCAGGACAAAAATATCTAGGAAAAACGCATTTCAAAAAAGGTATAAAATTGCTTTGCATTTTAAAGAGTGAAATAAATATTTGATCACTTTTCAATCAGCAAGATTTCTGGCTCCAAGGTGTCTTCTATACAGGTAACGAACCGAGATTAGGCCGCCTCCATTGCCACTCTGGGCACCCGGCCGTGACAGCTTACGGCTTCACGGCCGAGCATGCACGCGCGCACATCGTGCTGTGCTCCCGGAGTGGGCAGGTGATCTTCTGGGACCTGTCATGTGTCCCAGGAGATCGCCTAGAGAGAGGGGCCACCTAAGGAGGAGTCGCCTTGGTGGTCCCTGGGTGAAAGGAGGAAGAGGAGCAGGAAGTCCCCCACCTTACGAAGCCCCCACTCCCCCCCCCCCCCCAAAAAAAAAATTGACAGGTAAGGGGGCAAAAGATTAAAGCAGAAGTTCCATTTTTGGGTGGAGCTCCGCTTTAACTGTGTTCTCTGGGTGTGTTCTAACTGTGGGCTCACTAGAACATGACAGATGACTGAGCAGTAGATCCCAGTCAGGTCACAAGGCAGACCAGGAAAAGGCCTTGTTTACATATTCATTTCCCCGTTACGATCGAGGGCCACCGGCACCTGCTAGCCATCTTTGAAGGGATGTACGGGTACGCCCATTTGCCCACCCGTGCCATTCTGCCGATGTATATCGGCGTGCACCAGTCGGGAAGTGGTTGGGGTTCTGCACACTTAGGCAACCATATTAATTTTAGTTTATTTTTATTTCCCTCCAGCTAAAATATTTCAATCTGTTGTACAGTTTATTGGGTTACATTAAAAAAAAAGGTGGAAAAAGTTCTGAACCGATTTATCTGTCTCTTTTTTTTTATATCACAGAAAACTGACATTGTAATAGAGGTGTGTAGACTTTATCCCACTGTACAGAATATTTTTTTTCTATACTTTTTTTATTGATATGTACAACCAAACCGATTTAGTTCTCACCCATGTTATAGGTCTTAAACGGTAATGCCGCGTACAAACGACCGGACCATTCCGGCAGAAAAGGTCCGACGTCTTCCCAACCGAGTTCCCGAACGGACTTGCCCACCCACAAACGGACTAAAGTCCGTTCGTTTCTATCGTGATGACGTACGACGGGACTAGAAAAGGAAGTTCAATAGCCAGTAGCCAATAGCTGCCCTTGCGTCGTATTTGGTCCGTCGGACCGGCACACAGACAAAAGTTTTTCCCTGACAGGAATTGAGTCCGTCGGAAAGATTTGAAACATGTTATATTTCTAGGTCCGTCTGATTTTTTTATTTTTTATTTTTTAAAGAAAAACGATCGGATTAGCCCACACACGATCGGATTGTCCGACGGAATGATTCCATCAGATCTAGTCTGCCGGAAAGTCTGGTCGTGTGTACTCTATGTTCACCGTCGGCCCGCTATGTAAACAAGGCATTGACATGACAGGGATCTACTACTTCCTGTCATCGGGGAGCGGTGATCCCCGTCATGTCCTAGGTAGCCCATCCACCCCCCCCTGCAGTTAGAACATGCTGAGGGAACACATTTAACCCCTTTATTGCCCCCCCTAGTGTTTAAAGAGGGAGTCCGCGTTTTTTTTTTTTTTTAAAAGCCAGCAGCTACAAATACTGCAGCTGCTGACTTTTAAAATAGTGACACTTACCTGTCCAGCGCGCCCGCGATGTCGGCACCCGAAGCCGATCTCTCGATCGTCTCTCGGGTGCTGCCGCCGCCATCTTGGGTATGGGAATCAGGAAGTGGAGCCTTTACGGCTTCATTTCCCGGTTCCCTACTGCGCATGCGCCAGTCGCGCTGCGCAATAAGGATGGACCCGGCTGTCTCTGGGATCTGTGTGTTTCCCAGCAGGCAGCGGGGGACTTTTGGAAAGGGGCGTAGAGAGCGATCCCGGAAGTGGGTGCAGATACCTGTACTGTACAGGTACCTGCACCCCCCTCCCCCCTGAAAGGTGCCAATTGTGGCGCCGGAGGGGGGGGGGGGGGAGGGTTCCAATGAGCGGAAGGTCCACTTTAGGGTGGACCTCCGCTTTAACCCCTTCCCTGCCAGTGACATTTACACAGTAATCAGTGGCTATTTTTAGCTTTGATCGCTGTAGACATGTCAATGGTCCCAAAATAGTGGGAAATCTGTTCGCCGCAATTTCACAGCCCGATAAAATAAAATGATGAAAAAATGCCATAAATCTATCCCCCATTTTGTAGATGCTATAACTTTTGCGCAAACCAATCGATATACACTTATTGCGATTTTCTTTACCAAAAATATGTAGAAGGACACATAATCAGAAAGAAATTTTTATATATATATATATTTTTTTTTTGGGGGGGGGGGGTATCAGTACACCCCAGTGCACGGTTACATTGAATACAAGGGCCGTCACTACTAAAAAACCATCGTTGCTGCATCTCCCACCTTTACAAACTCAAAGTACTCCATGTTGGTCCTCTCTCCGCCCAGCCTCACAGGAACCAGAATCAGGATGGATTTTTCACAGTCCGAGCCGTTCTGCTGGTCGTACACGTCTCCGCTGTAAACTGTTCACATTAAACAGGCAAACATTGCATGAGAAGATGAACTCTTACATATCGCTGTAATCTACCTCCTGCAATCACCATCGCCTCCAATCTTTCAAAAGCTTTATATGCAGAACGTACGCGCACAGTATTTGTTTTTATACATGGGCACTGACGAAAAATGTGTTTGTTTTCATTATTTTCTTTTTTGGAAATTAGAACATTTCAAAATTCAAAATTCTAAAATTCAGTCATTGAAAAATTTTGAAATTTGAATTTACAAAAAAAAATAATAATTTGTTCCTTTTTGTTTATATTTTAAATGGTCTTATATTTTAAACGAACACTTTGTTTTTATTTTTTCGGAAATTCGAATTTTCAAATTCTAAAATTCAGAAATTAGAATTTTCGAAAAAGTGAAATAAAATTCATTAGTTGGATTCAGTTTTGTTTTCAGAAATGCGAAAATTCGAATTTTCAACTTTCCGAATTTTGAAAATTTGAAATGTCTTCGAAATAACATTTTTTCGAACTTCCGGAAATCCAAAAATCTGGAATAAATAAAAAAAACAGTAAAATTCGAAATGGCTAATAACTATTAAAATTACAGGTATTGGAATTTCCTTTCAAATTTGGCTGTTAGTGAACGTAACGAATACAAATTGATCTGAAATAACGAATGCCGTATCTAAACAAATGGAATGGAACAAATTAATAATAAAAAGGTTTTACTATTATTCATTTTATATTAGATCATTACGTTCCATTCATTTAGATGTGGCATTTGTTATGTCAGATAATTTGTAACTTCGGATAAATGCGTACTCGCTACGTTCACTAAATTTGAAAGGAAATTCCAATACCTATAATTTAATATTATTAGTCATTTCCAATTTATGAACTTCCAAAATTTGAAAAACTCTGAATTAACGAATTTGTCAAAATTGAATAAAAAACCAAATTTGGAACTAAACAAATTGCACATGTCTATAGACATGCATGCTCATCCCTGCTGGGTACTGCAGACTTCAGCTGTGCAACCTGCTGATCAATTACTCGATTACAAATCAAGCAACTGATCAGCAGATTGCACAGCAAAAGTCTGCCCCATCCAATCTGCCGATCAGTTGCTTGATTCGTAATCAATGCTAAAGTCTGTCCCACCCAATGATCAGCAGAAAGGAGCATGCACATCTAAAAAAACGGATGCCAGGAATGTGTTCTATACAATGCTGGATGGTAGAGAAACCCAAAGCTGTAAAAGGTGGGCAGTGACAGATAGACAGAAAGAGAGGGGGTTAATGATGGATTTTGTTCAGACAAGAGATTGACAGCTAAATTAAGAACTTGGCCCCGTCCCCCGCATCACAGCTGCCCCCCCACCTACCATGGGCCAAGGTGCCATGCCGGCGCAGCCTCAAAACCTCCCACCCCTCCCCGCGGGCCAAGGTGCCGCCGCGGCCTCCCCCCCCCCACCCCACGGGCCAAGGTGCCGCCGCGGCCTCCCCCACCCACCCCACGGGCCAAGGTGCCGCCGCGGCCTCCCCCACCCACCCCACGGGCCAAGGTGCCGCCGCCGCGGCCTCCCCCCGCCCCACGAGCCAAGGTGCCGCCGCGGCCTCCCCCCCCCGCCCCACGGGCCAAGGTGCCGCCGCGGCCTCCCCCCCCCGCCCCACGGGCCAAGGTGCCGCCGCGGCCTCCCCCCCCCGCCCCACGGGCCAAGGTGCCGCCGCGGCCTCCCCCCCCGCCCCACGGGCCAAGGTGCCGCCGCGGCCTCCCCCCCCGCCCCACGGGCCAAGGTGCCGCCGCGGCCTCCCCCCCCGCCCCACGGGCCAAGGTGCCGCCGCGGCCTCCCCCCCCCGCCCCACGGGCCAAGGTGCCGCCGCGGCCTCCCCCCCCCGCCCCACGGGCCAAGGTGCCGCCGCGGCCTCCCCCCCCCGCCCCACGGGTCAAGGTGCCGCCGCGGTCTCTCCCCCCCGCCCCAAGGTGCCGCCGCGGCCTCCCCCCCGCCCCACGGGTCAAGGTGCCGCCGCGGCCTCCCCCCGCCCCACGGGTCAAGGTGCCGCCGCACGGGCCAAGGTGCCGCCGCGGCCTCCCCCCCCCGCCCCACGGGCCAAGGTGCCGCCGCGGCCTCCCCCCCCCCGCCCCGCGGGCCAAGGTGCCGCCGCGGCCTCCCCCCCCCGCCCCACGGGCCAAGGTGCCGCCGCGGCCTCCCCCCCCGCCCCACGGGCCAAGGTGCCGCCGCGGCCTCCCCCCCCGCCCCACGGGCCAAGGTGCCGCCGCGGCCTCCCCCCCCCGCCCCACGGGCCAAGGTGCCGCCGCGGCCTCCCCCCCCCGCCCCACGGGCCAAGGTGCCGCCGCGGCCTCCCCCCCGCCCCACGGGCCAAGGTGCTGGCACAGTTCAACCTAAATACAAAAGTACTATAGTTTCCATTCAAACAGATACGTTTTTTTATGGGAATCACTTACTTGTACAGTCCTGAGCAACATAAATGGTGATCCCTCGCAGCTCTGGGTCTACAGACTCCTCAATTGCTTTTCTAGGGAAAAAAAAAAATAAAAAAAAAACAGATAACTTTGTACAGTCCATCTTGTGATCCACCCCCCCCCCCCCCGCTGAACATTACAGCTTGGTCCCACACTCAGACTTCTCTGCAGAAGACATTGCAGTTAAGCCCTTTATCCTGGTCTCAAACCCGCCCCAAGCCTGTGATTGGACAAGGAGCAGTGCCATAAGGATGACATCCGTCCTATGACCTTTTCTCCTATGGAACTAAGGGGCCAAGTCAAACCCACACCATAATCCTGACCTCAACCTGATAGAACTATGGGATGAATTAGAGTGGAGACTGTGAGCCAGGCCTTCTCGCCCACATCCGTGCCTGACCTCACAAATGCGCTTCTGGAAGAATGGTCAAACATTCCCATAGACACACTCCTAAACCTTGTGGACGGCCTTCCCAGAAGAGTTGAAGCTGTTCTAGCTGCAACGGGCGGGCCGACTCAATATTGAACCCAACGGACCAAGACTGGCCATACACTATGCAAAGAAAACCGTTCAAACCCATTTTCGAAAAACATTCAGCCGTGAGAGCAAAAACGATCGTACCGTCATGTCATGACCGATAAATTGTTCAATGGACCTAAATTAATCAATTTTTTGTTCGCTTTTTCACATATACCTAGTGCAAACAATTTAGATGGGAAACACAATAACCTTCCAAATTATCGTTTGGCAGAAAATTTCCAAACTCATCCTTCGTTCCCCCGCATCGCTGGACCCTGGGACAGGCAAGTGTCCGTTTTTAAAAAAAAGTCAGTTTTTTTGAGGCTTCGGTGGGGATTGTTTTGAAGCTTTAATGACGCTTGGCTGCAATTTCTTCAAAACAAAGTGAAGCTAAAGCTGAATTAAAGCCTCTCAAAAAGCTGCAGGTGCTTCAAGCCAGCCTGGTCAGACTTATACGGAGGCTTTGGAGACACTTTGAACCACCACTGAAGCGACATGTATAATTTTTGAAGGGAAGCCAAAGCTTTGCTTCAAATGTTATACCCCAATGTCACTTTAGTGGTGCTTTAAAGCTTCCATAGAAGTCTATGACAACACTCCGCTTGAAGCACCTGCAGCTTTTGAGAGGCTTTAACTTCTTTGTTTTGGAGGTATTGCAGGTATGAGAACACACACACACAGGACATCTGCCAAGCTTCATTAACCGCTTTAGCCCTGGAAGATTTTACCCCCTTCCTGACCAGAGCACTTTTTGCGATTCGGCACTGCGTCGCTTTAACCGACAATTACGGTCGTGCGACGTGGCTCCCAAACAAAACTATTTTTTTGCGTTATATACAAAAAAAATGTAAAAAAATGTAAAAAAAAATGTAAAAAAATAAAAAAGCATTTTTACATTTTTCTAGAATAAATATCCCCCAAAAATATCTAAAAACATTTTTCTTCCTCAGTTTAGGCCGATATGTATTCTTGGAAAAAAAAATTTTTATTATTTTTTTTAACAAATATTGCAATAAGCAATGGTTTGCGCAAAAGTTATAGCGTTTACAATATAGGGGATAGTTATGGCATTTTTATTCATTTTTTTTACTAGTAATGGCGGCGATCAGCGATTTTTTATCGTGACTGCAACATTATGGCGGACACAGAAATTTTTGGGACCATTGTCATTTATACAGCGATCAGTGCTATACAAATGCACCGATTCCTGCGTTAATGACACTGGCAGTGAAGGGGTGAACCACTGGGGCAAGGTAAGGGTTAAGTGTGTCCTAGGGGCGTGGCTACGTGTGACATGTCACTGATCACAGGGAGCAGAGATCAGCGACACTGTCACTAGGCAGAACGGGAAGATGCTTATTTACATTAGCAGCTCCCCGTTCTTCCTCCCCGTGAGACGATCGAGGGTATCCCCACGGCGATAGAGTCCGCGGGAGCCGCGTCCCGACTCACGGAGGTCCTGGCCGGAGCCGCGATGACGTCACTCCCGTGCATGCGCACAGGAGCAGACACGAGCGGCATATCACCGCGATCTGCGGCCTGCCCAGTGCGCCGCTATCTTCGGGGTAAATATCTCCTAAACCGTGTAGGTTTAGGAGATATTTCTTGGACCTACAGGTAAGCCTTAATCTAGGCTCAGCTGTAGGTCAAAGTTGGTTGTAAGGGTTTACAACCACTTTAAATACATCTCGCATCTGCCATGACTGGGATTTGTGACACACGGCCTTCCATCAAGCCCCAAAAAAAATAAAAAATAAGCACCACCAAAAAAGCATGTTGAAGCAGTAGGCACTTTAATGTGTGTTGAAGTCAAAGTGTAAACCAGTCCTTACAGTCCCAAAGGGTGAGAGGTCACTGGACTCCCAAAGAGATACAAGAATGGGGTGACAATTCACCAGACTGTCGACTTCTATCCCCAAGATCTCATTAGCACAGTCACATTCAAGACTTAAAATCTTACCTCAAGAGGTGAGACACAATGGCTGGTCCATACCAATCACCGGCAGCTTTGCCAGAGCTCTTGCCAAGCTTGATCAGCCGATGTATACCAAAGTCACCCGAGGGGTGGTCCACAAACCAAGAGACTATCTTCCTATGGTAGAACTCAGCTTGGTTATTCTCATCATAGTCTTTGATGTGTAATGGTTTGCTAGAGGTGGTTCCATAGTTCATATGGTCAACATACGACGCCTCGATTGGAGCAAGCTTTCTTGCGCTGTTGACAGACCAGAAGTCGGCTTCCGATCTGTAAATGTCTAGGGCATTGGGCCATAACCAGTCTTTTGTAGCGAAGGGGGGGAGAGAAAAAAAACAAAACACATTACATGTGATAGATAAATCTAAAAGAAAAAAAGAAATAAATATGAAAAGAAATAAAGAAAAAAAAAGAAAAAATACACAAAGACATATGTGGAATGCATGTAGCGGATTTAAACAAGTTACTTTGCGCTTCAATTATGAGCATTGTGGAAGAGCATGGCGAATCCTTAAAGTGGTTGTAAACCCTTACAAACCACTTTGACCAACAGGTAAGCCTAGATTAAGGCTTACCTGTAGGTCCAAGAAATATCTCCTAAACCTATATGGTTTAGGAGATATTTACCTGAAGACAGCCACCGCTGTCTACGGCGCACTGGGTAAGCCGCAGATCGCGGCGATATGCCGCGAGTGTCGGCTCCCGTGCGCATGCGCGGGAGTGACGTCATCGCTGCTCCAGCGAATCACACCAAGAAGATGGACGCTCGGAACTACAGGGGACAGCGGCGACTTCGCTGGCTCCTGTGTCAGGTAAGTGACACAATGGACTACTATGCGATGCACAGTAGTCCATTATGCTTTACCTTTGCAGGGAATGAAAGAGGAAGTAAACCCATCAGAGTTTACTTCCTCTTTAAATAGGGAAAAGGTGAGAATGTTATTACGAGATATGCGAATGCAAATTATTAAGATTGCCAAAGGCCATTGTATTTTGATGGTTGTGTATGTCCCACACTTTAAAGGAGAACTTGCGGTAAAATACAAGGTGCGCCTAGTAGTTTCGACTCCCCTTTTCCACAATCGCTGTCCTGTTGTACTAGAACTAGTTAACCCATAAGTATATACTTACCTCACCCTTTCTTCTGCGTTGCAGAGTGATGTTGAAATCCTTTCCGCAAGATTTTAGGAGAAGGACCCATCCCTCAACAGTAGATCCTTCTGCGCAACAATTGATGACCCACAACAATAGATTCTCCAGTACACCTCAAGACCCTTGCCATTAAATGCATTCCCACTGAAAAAAAGCCCTGGTGGTCAATAGGAAAAATGCCCCTTACATGGGTAGGTCTCGGGGGGGGCGGTGGGGGAGCCGTCTCCTTGCAGTGGTGGTCAGAATACCACCCTTACAGGCAACTAAAAAGCTCATTGGTGTCAGGCTGATGGCTCTGCTAAGTGGTGTTGGCCCTGGAACTATGCAAGCACCATCAAATTGGAGGACAATCAGCCACAGCTCAAGGAACCCCTACCAACATCTAGAGGGAGTCTGGGTAAGAACTGCCAATTTTGACTATGCTACATCTCTTCTGTATGCTTAACCTAGACATTGCCATTTATGAACTTTATAAAGAACATGATTGATAGAAACCCACATAAAACAGAAGCAATCTCATCACACCTACCTCGTCCAATAAAATGAACTAATAGTCCCTGAGCCAGAAGCATTTGTCCAGTCCGCAAAGTGCAGCCCCAACCACAGTCTGTCGTCCAGGTTGACCCCTCCAACTGGGGGAACTCCTCTCTGTACGAGAGCCATATCCGGGATATAAAGTCCTTTCGGAACTCCTCCACTGTACCGCATGCATCTCCATTGGCCTCCGTCTTGGTCTCCAAGTCATCAGGAAAGACCTCACTTGAGCCTGTAAAACAAAGCATCATTGGTCAAGGAACTTGGGTTTAGATTGCCCAGCAAAACAACTTGGACAACTTGAAAGAATCCTCTAGACAGGTACAGATCATCCACACAGGTTTCCGAGTAGCTAGTCTTTGGTAGCGCCCTGGAATCTTAATAGGCTTTTAACACTCCGCAGGCATGCCTAGACACAACTTCTAGTTGACTAACCATGAACCAAAGTCACACCAAAATCAATTCGCTCACCAAACACAAGGTACCTGCTGGTGCTTACCCTAAGGGGGTTGGTACTCATTGAAACCAACTAAGGCCTGACATTCTTTACCCATTAAGCAGTCTTAACAAACCTTCATAGTCGCAGCCACAATGGAAAGCTTCTCAGTTTTACTTTCACCCATCTCTCTGTAGCTGGTCTCCCCCCTCCCAGCAGTGACTCGGCAGCCTGCCAGCCTTCTCATTTTCAATGCAAGCACAGGAGACTGGACTTGATGGGCTTCACTGTTTTGTTTGGAAAATTTGAGAACAAATTGCTCCACAGCTTCTGCAACTAGAGGGGTCAGTGAGGACTTGTTTAAAGTTTTTTTTTTGGGGGGGGGGGGGGGGGGGGATTGTGCGTTTTATCAAGATCTAAAAACGTTTGTACCCTGACGTATTCTACATTAAAAGTTAGAAGTTAAAAGTTAGTAATAAATCGGCAAAGAAACCCTTTTAATAACATAAAATTATGAAACCAATAGTTTGTTGAAACCAGCTAAGCCCTGCCACCTCCTAAATGTCACTGTTGGTCCATAACTACGATGGGTGGCCGAATGACCAATAATGAGGCATAGGGAGAACAGAAAAGAGATAAGAGGTTGTAAGCTGAAGTCCATATTTGCAGAGCACACCATGTTCACGGTCCCAAGGCTTTATTCAAGGTGCCTGCATTCCATTCATAGAACAAAGGTTGGGTGGTTAACATTACTGACTTTTATGCTGAAGCTTAACGCCAATCAGTGACCAGATTGCTAATGGCGCCGCTCAAAGTGGAGGTGAAAGCATATCCCTGTGTCCCAGAACATGGGGTGAACGCTTGGCCTGATACTAATCCAAGGGTTAGTAAAGAGTAACCCTCCCTCCCGCCGCCCCCCACCCCCCGGGGTTAACCACCTGCAGACCATCCGCCGTTATTCTACTGTGGCAGGTCGGCTCGTTTCCGCAAAATCGCCACACATCAGTCCCTTTAACAGCTATAGCAGGCGCACGCCCGCTGCACGGTGGGAGAGCTGATGCGCATGGCCGGCGGCCAAAATTTTACGCCGGCCACCCGCAATCGCTCCACAGAGAGCCAGAATGTGGATCTGTCAGTGTTATACAAGCAGATCCCCGTTCTGACAGGGGAATACAGCGTGATAGTCTGTTCCTAGTGATTGGGAACAGCGATCTCTTCCTACTCCCAGTCAGTCTCCTCATCCCACAGCTAGAATCACCTCCCTAAAGACATTTAACACCTTGATCACCACTAGTGTTAACCCCTTCCCTGCCAGTGTCATTTATACAGTAATCAGTGCATTTTAAAGCACTGATCGCTGTATACGTGTCACTGGTCACAAGTCAAGTGTCCGATCTGTCCGCTGCAATTTTGAGATTAGAGATTAGAGATTAGAGATTAGAGATTAGAGATTAGAGATATATATAGATATATAGATATATAGATATACATCATAAATCCCTTATTTTGTAGATGCTATAACTTTTGTGCAAACCAGTCAAACGCTTATTACGATTTATTTATTTTTTACCAAAAATATGTAGAACACATATTGGCCTAAACTGATGAAGAAATTTGTTTCTTTTTTTGTGGATACTATAGCAAAAAGTAAAAAATATATATATATATTTTTTTTCCCCAAAACTGTCGGTCTTTATTCGTTTCTAGCGCAAAAATAAAAAAACAGCAATTGTCAGTTAAAGTGACGCAGTGCCGTATCGCAAAAAAATGGCCTAGTCATTAAGGGGGAGAATCTTCCAGGGCTGAAGTGGTTTTTAATCACAGGGACGCCTGCGGTTCCTTAATGGGAGGGTGTGAGGTTTGGTGGAGACATGTAGGCCGAGGCTTTTTATCGCTTATTCACCTGGACTGGTTGGGAGCAGTGGCGACACTTTCCTCTTTACACTTCCAATTACCGTAATCAGCAACAGTGCTGCCAGTCTAAAGCTGGCCACATACATGGCTTGATTTATCGTGTTCAGTCTATGGAAGAGATAAAAAGACTGCTCTATCCACGATCATCTCTAATGCAGGTAGCCACAGCAGCAGTGGCTGAATGAATACCCAAACAGTTACTGTATCTGATAAGATGCAGCTACTGTTTTTTCGATAGTCTCCCACCCAGCTCAATCGATTTTTAAATCTACTTTGCCGAGCTGGTCTGTGCTTGCAGGGTTCGAATTTAGGCAGATTCAACCGAAATTGGACAAGATTCCAGCCATGTTTTGCCAGCTTAGCATTAAACAGGTGGGGAGAGCATAGGGGTGACCTCAGTGTGCAGCTACAACTCCTTTGACCATTTTATCAGAAAAAAAAAAAAACTGCCAGTACTAAAACTTACACAAGAAGTACAACCTCAGTTACTTGGTGGAGCAGACACATACCATTACATGGCTTCAGAACGACCCCTGAAGCCCAGGATTCCCATTGAACTATTTTGCAAATTTTGACAGTTTCCGATTAGGGTCAAGACGTGATGTGCAGCCTTCCACAACTTCCTGTTGGTCCATTACAATAGGTGGTCTAACTGACCAACAGGAAAATGTGGGAGGGAGGACAGCAGGCCTAAAAAAGAAGGACATCTTACCGTGTGCAGGCACCAGATGCAGCCAGTTGAGATTCTGAGTACCATTACTGTATGAACAGGTTTATGCCAAACACACCCAAAATGCAATTCAAGAGAATTTTCCACCATTGGTGACCCAAAGACGAAGATGTGGTGTCCCCATTTGTATATTGGAGATTTGTGTGATTTTTTTGGGTGCATTAAATCAAGAGGAATTTTTTTTTTTTAACGACTTTCAGACCGGACCATTTTGCTGGTCAAAGACCAGACCACTTTTTGCAATTCGGCACTGCGTCGCTTTAACTGACAATTGCGCGGTCGTGCGACGTGGCTTCCAAACAAAATGGACGTCCTTTTTTTCCCCCACAAATAGAGATTTCTTTTGGTGGTATTTGATCACCCCTGCGTTTTTTATTTTTTGCGCTATAAACAAAAATAGAGCGACAATTTTGAAAAAAAACTCATAATTTTTTACTTTTTGTTATAATAAATATCCCCCAAAAATATATATAAAAAAAACTTTTTTCCCTCAGTTTAGGCAGATACGTATTCTTCTACATATTTTTGGTTAAAAAAAAAAAAAAAAAAAAAAAAAAAAAAAAAAAAAAATCGCAATCAGCGATTTTTATTGTGACTGCGACATTGTGGAGGACCCATCGGACATTTTTGACACATTTTTGGGACCATTGTCATTTATACCGTAATCACTGCTATATAAATGCAGTGATTCCTGTGAAAATGACACTGGCAGTCAAGGGGCTAACCAGTGGGTGGCAGTGTAGGGGTTAAGTGTTCCTAGGGGTGTGGCTTTCATTTAGTGAACACTGATCTCTGCTCCAATCACATGGAGCAGAGATCAGCGTCACTAGTTGCTAGGCAGAATGGAGAAATGCTGTTTACAACGGCATTTCTTCATTCGGTTGCTCCGCGAGACGATCGCGGGTATGCCCGCGGCGATCGAGTCCGCGGGTCCCGCGACCGGACTCACGGGGGTCCCGACCAGCGCGGGAGCGCGCTGCTGGCGGCGCCCTCCCGATGGCAGGGCGGCAAATTTAAAGGGACGTAAATGTACGCCCATTTGCCTGCCCGTGCCATTCTGTCGACGTACATCGTCGTGCGCTGGTCGGCAAGTGGTTAAAGTATAAAAATGTAAATACATAAAAAACCGCAGTTGCATTAGAAAAGACTCATACAGTACAGTCCTCAAAAAGGTACAGCACGATGGTTTGGTTCCCAACTTGTTTCGCCCTAAAATGAGGCTTCCTCAGGGGACGCTCTCCAGATGAATATCAGAGCCTTCCCAAAATATATTCGAATAGTTCAGGGGGGCAAGCAGACACGATAAGACCAAAAACCTGACTGCAGGCAATCACAGGAGGCATTAAAGGACCAGAGAGTCTAGTTTGCAAAAAAAGTGAACACAAGAATGGGAAACTCCTATTTGGGGACACTCAGCACATGATCTGAGGTCCTGTAAGGAGCACGGGTCTCTCCTCGTGGTTTGCAGCCAGTTAACCCAGTGGTGTGGTGTGGTGTCCCCAGTTAACCCAGAGCACATCTTAAGATTCTTTGAATGGCATAATGTAGCCTTCCAATTGTTGGTACAGATGTAATGGAATACATCTTGTGTGTTGTGCTGTCCCCCCTCTACATTGTAAAGCACTGCGTAAACTGTTGGCGCTATATAAATCATGTATAATATAATAATGGAATATAATGAGCAATACAAATACAAGTCAAAACTCATGATTTCATTGTCCTATACACCTTCAAACATAAGAGCCGACGTTCATCTAAAGCCATTTTTAATGGAGGGCTGCACCAAAGTAATACAAAAAAGTTGGCATAACTTTTTTGTAAGCGTAAAGTCTAAATTTGGCTACTTTTCTTGGTGTGCCACCACAGGAAGATGCTTTCTATGGTGGCACTGGCACACCTGTGATTGGACAAGCTGATGACATGGTAAAGAGCCTATGTCAGACTCTTTACCGTGATTAGAGACGCGGTGTGTCCACCTGCCCGGTGTTCTGGCAGATGGTGTCCTGCCATCATATAGCGTCCGCTAGTACAGGGCAGAAGACGATTCGGAAAATTTCCGAAGCTGAACGGCGCCTGCGCCGTGAGTGGAGGTGGTAGCCCCACCATCCAAGCGGACATAGGGGTGTGAAAATTACACGGCCCCTCGCGGGTCGAGCTTTGCTCGCCACGCTTCGGGGGGTCGGCTCTTTTTTATTCCTACTCTATGCCCACTTGGATGGTGGGGATAGAACCTGGACTCATGGCGCAGGCGCCGTTCATCCTCGGCTATTTTCGGAATCTGTGTCGGACACTATCTGATGGGGGACCTTATATGATGGGACACCGGCATTTTGCTATATAGGCCGGGCGGGACGTGGTTAAGCTTTAATCTGAGCAGCACAGTACTTACTGGGCTTGTCCTTAAGGAACATGCAATGCATTTAATGGTTGACAGTTTTATGGTGCTGGAAAATGCCTAATCAGAAAATTACTCCTAAAACTATCCATAATGTATAGTTGTAAATCACTTATATCTCAGAAACATTCCATACTTCCCCTTTTACAAAGTTCACAGCGCCGACAGCATCTCATGTGACTTACCTTCAAGTTTGAAGTGGTAACATTTTCCGAGTAAAAACACTGGGGAATTCCGCCTAAAATATGTTCTTGTCCTGAGGACCCAGCCTTAAAGAACAAAAAGGAAAAAAAAAAAAAATTTCAATTGTTGAAACATTTTTCTTCTCTGCGTGAGAGGTGCGAATCTGTTCGGATACACAAATAGAATGCCCAAATAAGTTTCTGAATTCCAAAGATTGCTAGAACTGGTACTACTTTAATAGCAGTCTACTGCGATGCCCTAATGCAGGGATATGCAATTAGTGGACCTCCAGCTGTTGCAAAACTACAAGTCCCATCATGCATCTGCCTCCCGGTGTCATGCTTGTGGATGTCAAAGTCTTGCTATGCCTCATGGGACTTGTAGTTCTGCAACAGCTGGAGGTCCGCTAATTGCATATCCCTGCCCTAATGGGATCCCTAAGAACCTAGGCTAAACTAAGACAGAGTTATGCCCCATACACAGAGTCGGACATTCCGACCACAAATCCGATTTTTTTCTGACGGATTTTGGCCGAAACTTGTCTTGCATACACACGGCCGCACAAAGTGGTCGGAAAATCCAATCGTTCAGAACGAGGCAACGTACGACTGGACTACGCAGAGGCCAGTAGCCAATAGCTTTCGTCTCCAAATTTTTTTCTGAGCATGCGTGTGCCACTTTGTGAGTCGGAATTCTCTACACGCGATCGGAAAAAAGTCAGATCGGATTTTGTTGTTGGAAAATTTTAGCTTCAGCTCTCAAACTTTTTCCGTCGGAAATGCCGACAGCCCACACATAAATCGGATTTTCCGATAACATAATAATTCGATCGGACTTTTTCCGTCTGAATTTCCGACTGTGTGTATGGGGGCACAAGTTATGTATGGGTCAGACGAGAAATAGGGGTAGACCGGTCTATTGTAGGCAAGACACTACAATTAACCACTTCAGCCCCAAGCTTATTTTTCAAACTTGTTGAATAAAAAAAAAAAAAAAATTTATTTACATATATACACACATACACATACACACACACACAAATTTAGCCCAATTTTTTTTTTTTATATTGTGAAAGATAAAGTTACACCAAGTAAATTGATACCCAACGTGTCACGCTTCAAAGTTGCGACCGCTCGTGGAATGGCGACAAACTTACCCTTAAAAATCTCCATAGGCAACGTTTAAAAATAAAAAAATTCTACAGGTTGCACGTTTTGAGTTACAGAGGAGGTCTAGGGCTACAATTATCGCTCTTGCTCCAACGATCGCGGCGATACCTCACACGAATATGCGTTAGCTTCTGCATGCGAACTCGGTGGGGCAGGGGCACGTTTATAAAAAAAAAAATTGACAGGACCTCTTAAATATGAGATGTGGGGTCAAAAAGACAAAAACCACAAAAGACAAGTCATATTTACACAAAAATGCAATAAAAAAAAGACAAAAAAAAAAAAAACGCAATAAGTGTATAGAGATTGGTTCGCGCAAAAGTTATAGCACCTTCAAAATAGGGGGTAGATTTATATAATTTTTTTTACTAGTAATGGCGGCCATCTGCTATTTTTATCCTGACTGCGACATTATGGCCGACACATCGGACACTTGACACATTATTGGGACCACTGGCATTTATACAGCGATCAGTGCTTTATATATGTTATATAGATTTAGATTTTAAAGTGACCCTGTCACGAGAGAAGTTGCTGGCCTGCTAAAAATACTTGCTGCCTGATTTAATTGCTCAACAAAAAAAAAAACTTAGTCTGGAAATACTAAAATTTCTTGTGCTGAGGCCTTGTATAAATTCTGTACAGAGGGGAAGGACTTCTGTAAATTTTCACCGCTAAATGATGGAGCGACAGCAATCTGGGCTCAGAATTCACAGCTAACATGTGCCGGGCTCACAACACAGTTAAAGTGGTTGTAAACCCTTACAAACCACTTTGATTTACAGGTAAGCCTAGATTAAGGCTTATCTGTAGGTCCAAGAAATATCTCCTAAACCTACACAGTTTAGGAGATATTTGCAAAAAGACAGCCACCGCTGTCGATGGCGTTTGCACCATAGACAGCGGCGCGCAGGCGCACTGAGCCTGCCGCTGCCAACGGCGATATGTCGTTAGTGGCGGCTCCGGTGCGCGGGAGTGATGTCATCGCTGCTCCGGTCACTCACAGCGCCAGAGCAGCGATATCCGGAAGGAAGATGGACGCTTTGTGCTACAGGGGACAGCGGCGACATCGCTGGCTCCTGTGTCAGGTAAGTGACACATAATGGACTATGCGATGCATTGTAGTCCACTATGCTTTATCTTTGCAGGGAATGAAAGAGGAAGTAACACCCATCAGGGTTTATTTCCTCTTTAACTCCATATTAATAATCTGTAAAGGCTTTTAAAGTGTTGCCCATGGACAACTTTGGGTCATCATACTATTATGCGATTTCACGTGCCATGGCGTCTTAAGGCTTGACATGTTTGGTATCCATTTACTCGTCGCAACCTCATCTATTTTATTTTGCCGAAGAATTGGGTATTTTATTACATTTGTCTACTCAGAAATAATTTTGTGTATTTTATTCCTGAATATATGTGCACAGTTGTGTAAACATGCAACTGCAACCATTTCACTCTACAGGGCCTCTGCATTCAGAAACCAATTGGAGGTTTAAAAACATTTCCAGCAATAAATAATAAAAACAATTTTTTATTAGATTCCTTTTGAAACTAAAACTCCTACATGTAATTTGTAATACGCCATGCTATGTTTTGTATTTGTTTTATCTTTACAATAAACTTTATTGTGAAACAAAAAAACAAACACACCAACACCACACACACACACCCCAACCACACCACACACACCCCCCACACACACACCAACCACACACACACACCAACCACACACACACACCAACCAACCACACACCAACCACACACACACCAACCACACACACACCAACCACACACACACCAACCACACACACACCAACCACACACACACACACACTTCGTCATGCATGTAAAAAAATAAAAAAGTTGCCCTGGTAGAAAAGTCCTTAAAGTAGAACTAAAGCAATTTTTCCCACCCGTTTTAGGTAAGAGAGAGGGCGGGTTATAACCTCTGTCATGCTTTTTGCGATCTGTGTCCCATTGCCCTTCACTTGCTAATTTTTTATTTATTTTTGGAAAAAGCCTATGGTGTGCAAAACACACCCAAATACTTCCACCCGGTGCCAAAAAAAGTGGACACACATCAAGAGTGACACACAAAAACGTGCAACAGGTGTCTGCTGTCCTCCACAAGGAAGGACCTTACCCTGATCCCCCGGGGCATTAGGCTCCAGATGGGGACTGAGGTACCATAACATGGCCCATCCAGCCGAAGCCGGACGACCGCCTTTCTCCGGAAGGTCTGCCGAAACAGACCCACCCAGGTACTAGGGTAGGGGCTCCCCCGAAGAGAGACCCCCCAAAGAGAGGGCGAACCAAGCCAGAAGGCCTATGTCCACCCTCCCACAAGACGTTCAGGGTTGGCCCGACGACCGACACCCTACTAATCAAACATGCAAGTGACGTGACACACAACACAAATAAAATAAATAAAGTGGGTAAGGGATAGTGAAGAGGAAGAGTGAAAGAAGTGGCCATTGTGTAAACACAATGACCAGGCCCTCCGGCCAGGAATCAAAAATTCCTCTGGTCCTAGCCAAAAGGCCCGGCCCTAGAGGCAGGTGTGAAAAGTGTGTATACGTTGAAGTGACCACGGTGCCAGACTTCAAAGTGATAAATCACAGTGAGAGTAAGGCACCCCTGAACTGCCACTTCAGGGGCACATCACCATAGGCTTTTCAACAGAAGCATCCTTGACCCCCAGCCCAGACCACAGCACCCCCCACCCCAGCCAGAAAGGCATGGAGATCCAGGAGCTTAGTAAGAGCCCTTTGCCATCAGGCCTCACCCTCGCATCACTCCTACTTAATTACATTCGGGAAGTACTGGCCGTTCCCCCGGTGGGAGAAAGGGGAACCAACGTTCCCTCCCGAAAAACTGACTAGAGCTAGAGCTGCCCCAATCCAGGCCAGAAGGCCAGGGTCCCCTCCCCTGGCACCGACCAGTGGTTCTCCATCCTCATCAGAAGGCTTCCCTTTTGGCTACGAACCGCTCCGGGTTACCTTCACACCAGCAGGTTTTGCATAGCAAGCGCCACCCCTGCTCCACCTCGCCGTAGAACAGGGACGGAAGCAAGCGCCACCTCCTGGTAACTGATAAGAACAGATACTACACTTGATCTTAGCAAAAAGGCTTCACTTACTATTCCATAGCCAAATAGGAAACGAGAGGAAATCTCTTGGTGTCCCCCCAGGTCACCAGAACCAGTGTTCTCCATTGGAAGATTTCCCCTCATTCCTGTTATGGTGACAACCCAAAATGTGGGATTTTCTTTCATTCACTCTCAGTGATAATGGTAAAAAAAAAAAAAAAAAAAAAAAAAAAAAAAAAAACTTTTGCCAATAATTATACTGCAATCCATCAGGAATGGAAGCAGAATCTTATAATTCTTCAGTTTTATGCAAAATATATTTTTTGGGCTGGATCCTCCAAACATGTGCCGGATTTAAAGAACTGACTCACTATACTTCATATTATGCCACGCAGATAAAAACCGCGACTTCAGTTTATCCACATCATCTGAGGCACTGGCTTCCATATTCGCCACTTGAAAATAAACCCATGCTCTGCCGAGTTCAGAGAGGCAATTACCTAAAAGAAAAAATAGAAAAAAAAAAAAAAAAAAACAACTCAGAATTTCTGCCATGATTTGGACACAAAGTACAAAATATTTGCTGCTTCACTAATGTGGTTGTAAGGCAATAAATGTCATAGTATTCAGATTTATAGTAGATCCAAACCCAATTCATAAAATCACAAAACACAGCAACATGTTAAATGTAATTTCATCCCATTTTTAATTATATAGATTTTTAAAACCATCCCGGTGATTCTGCTATGGAGGTCCTTGTTCAGGCACTTCCTGTGATGGGGTGACAACGGTTTCCCAACTGTGACCCCTTCCCACCATCTTAGATTCCCCAGATATCCTCAAGTCCTCTCCCCACCAACTCCAACCCCCCCCCATCCATACTCTCTCCACCATCTCAACCCCCCCCCCCCATCCATACTCTCTCCACCATCTCAACCCCCCCATCCATACTCTCTCCACCATCTCAACCCCCCCATCCTCTCTCCATCATCTCAACCCCCCCATCCTCTCTCCATCATCTCAACCTCCCCATACTCTCTCCACCATCTCAACCTCCCCATACTCTCTCCACCATCTCAACCCCCCCATCCATACTCTCTCCACCATCTCAACCCCCCATCCATACTCTCTCCACCATCTCAACCCCCCCATCCATACTCTCTCCACCATCTCAACCCCCGCCCATACTCTCTCCATCATCTCAACCTCCCCATACTCTCTCCACCATCTCAACCCCACCCCCATACTCTCTCCATCATCTCAACCCCCCTAAACATTTTCTCCCCACCTTCTCCAACCCCCCCAATACTCTTCCCACCATCTCCGATTCCCACCATCTCCGATGCTCCCCACCATACTCTCCCCACCATCTCGACACCTCCCCAATATTTTTTCTCCCCACCATCTACGACCTGCCCCATACTCTCCCCACCATCTAACCCCCCCTATACTCACCACCATCTCCGACTACCCCAATACACTCCCCACCATCTCCGACCCTGCCAACATACTCTCTCCACCATCTCAACCCCCCACCAAACATTTTCTCCCCACCTTCTCCAACCCTCCCCATCTCGACCCCCCCTCAAACATTTTCTCCCCACCATCTCCGACTGTTCCCGCCCCGCCCCCATATCCTCTCCCCACCATCTGTGGCTCTCTCCACCATCTCCAACCCCTCTCCCCCACCCAAGCCTCTCCCTTACTGTCTCCAATCCCCAGATCTTTCTCCACACCACTACCTGATTTCACCCCCAATCCCCTCTGTCCACTTCCCCTTGTCACCAATTCCCCCCCCCCAACCTTCTCTTCCCACCTCCGTCTTAAATCCCCCCCCCATTCCCTCTTCCCCTTGCCTCCAATCCAGTCTCCCCACTTCCCCTTGACTGCAATCGCCTCAATCCACGCTGTCTGGAAGACCCCAAACGTATCTTCTACATACTCCATTACTCTTCTAGTCTATATTTGTTTATAACCTTACACCTGGAGAAGTATTTGGCCTGTGGGTGTTTAAAAATACCAAGTGCTCCTCCTTCCCTTCCATACAAGGAAATATTCACCATTCCTGTATTATACCATAAAATGTACATTTACAATGATACACCTTGTTGTGATAAACGTCTTACATTATACTCCAATGTCCAGTCCCATTCAGCACTTCTCTTTAACCTGATTGCTAGGATCCTGAAGTGTGCTGGTTTATGACTCTTTTCTTTATTAACCACTTCAGCCCTGGAAGGATTTAACCCCTTTCTGACCAGGGTGTTTTTGCGATACAGCACTGCGTCGCTTTAACTGACAATTGCGCGGCCGTGCGATGTGCCTCCCAAACAAAATTTACTTTTTTTTCCCCCACAAATAGAGCTTTCTTTTGGTGGTATTTGATCACCACTGCGTTTTTTTATTTTTTGCGCTATAAACAAAAAAAAAGCAACAATTTTGAAAAAAAAAAAAGGATGCATTATTTTTTACTATAATAAATATCCCCCAAAAATAAAATAAAAATTTTTCCTCACTTTAGGCCGATACGTATTCATCTACATATTTTACATCGGCATCTCCTTGTTCTTGAGTTCCGTGACACGATCGCGGGTATCCCCGCGGCGACCTGCGGGCACGGAGCTTGCGGCAGGCATGCGAGCGCACGGCGGGAAATTCAAAGTAACGTAGGGGTACGTTACATTGCCCAGCCGTGCCATCCTGCCGACGTATAAGTACAGGAGCCAATCGGGAACCGGTTAAAAATTATAATAAAAACGTTCTACAGATCTGAGATTCTGCGACAGTCTCTCGTTACCACAATCGTTTGTGAACAGTGGCAATTCGGCATTTTCCAGCTCGATGGGTCTAATTGGCCAATGCCCCGTACACACAATCGGAAATCCCGCCAGCAAAAAGTCCGATGAGAGCTTTTGGTCGGAAATTCCGACTGCGTGTATGCTCCATCGGACTTTTGCTGGTGGAAATTTCCACCAGCAAAAGATTGAGAGCAGGTTCTCTATTAATCGGTCGGGAAAAAAGTTCTGATCGGAAATTCCGATCATCTGTAGCAATTCCGACTCGCAAAATTCCTATGTATGCTCGGAAGCATTGAAATTGGCTTGTCAGTGTTGTACGTCACCGCATTCTTGACGGACGAAAGTTCCGAGAACTTATGTGTATGAGAGCCAAGCTTGAGCGGAATTCCGTCGGAAAAATCATCCAAGATTTTTCAGACGAAAACGCAGATCGTGTGTACGCGGCATTACAGTGGCTGCAAATTCCACAATCACAAGATAGAATGTCCCTTTTACCTTCCACTTCCAAAAAAAAAAAAAAAGTGCTTGTGCCGCTGCTGGCAACATTACAATGGTTTATTATGTTGGCTACAACTTAAAAAAATGCACAAAAATGGAAAAAAAAAAAAAAAAATCAAAACTTCTTGTTCTTTATGAGTAAATAGGGAAGTGATTTTCACCCTTGCAGCAGAATGCGAGGTCAGCGAACGTATAACATGTAGCTGGATCAGACATGAGATTACACAGAAAGTCACAGGAGTTTATTACGGTCACAGAGTCACTTGGCCCATTAAGGAAATGAAAACGCGTGATCTCACACCATCCCGGGAACACGATCGTCTGCTGTACAAAAAACACAACATGTGCTGATCATCCTGACCTACAATACACAACGAAGAGCCAACAAGACATGCCCCGAATCCTCAGCAGGTTCAAAAGTCTTCTAGACGAAGGAAAGGATACAGATTTGGTGGGATGTCACCACCTTAGGTCAGAGGGAGTGTCAATGCTGTGTGCAGGGCTGGGCCCACAAGGGGTAGGCAGAAGAGGCAGCTGCCTTGGGCAGTCCCATCCCATCCCCCCCCCCCGTCCCCCCCTCCACCTCCTCTCAGCTCAGTCAATTTTCAAAACAGACTTGTCAAGCCAGGCGGTGCTTTCAGAGCCTCCCATGGCTTGAAGTTTGGCTGATCCAGCAGGGATTGGCCGATATTCTAGACATCTATGGCCAGCAATCATTAGGTTAATATTTTAGAGCAGAAGTGTAAGACCCCTGTCACAATGGAGGCGCTTTTCAGGCGTTTTAGCGCTAAAAATGGTGCCTGTAGAGCGCCTCTCATGCCACCCGAGTGTGAAAGTCTGTGTGCTTTCACACTGGGGCGGTGCGCTTGCAGGACGGGGGAAAAAAAATAAAAAATAAATAAAAAGTCAGCAAGCAGCATCTTTGGGGCGGTGTGGGAGCAGTGTATACAGTGTTCCCAAACCGCCCCACTCCATTGAAATGAACAGGCAGTGCCACAACACTGGCACTTGTAACCCTTTTTTTGGCCATCAGCGGGGGGTTAAAAGCGCCCGCTAACAGCCAATATGAGCCGCAAACGCACTCCTGCCCCAGTGTGAAAGTCCCCTTAAACACAATTTCATTGCAGGCGCATTAGAATTACGGTTGCGTCCATAAATAAGAGCACCCCCCCCCCCCACCCCCGCCCCTTACAGATGCCAAGAGCCCCCCCCCGTCACAATCAGAAGTCAGAGTTGTAAACCGACAAGGTTTTTCACCTTAATACATTCTATGCAATAAGGTGAAAAGCCTTCAAATCCAGTGACACGGGAGCCGGCGGGGCCGAGTCCTGCTGTCTGTGTCAATGGAATGTGGCTCTCCGTGGGGGCACTCGAGAAAAGGAGGCGGAGCCAGGAATGATACAGGGGGGGGGGGGGGACCTCAGAAAAGAAGGATCGAGGACACTCCGTGCAACACCCTTCCACAGCGGAGACAAGTATGACAATTATTTTTATTTTTTTAAATAACAAACCCTTTACAAATCACTTCAAGAGTACCCCACTCTTGCAGGTGTGGGGTACAGGTACAGCCCCTTACTTTGTGTTGCTGCCAAGAAGCTGGGGGCGGAGCTAAAAAAGCAGAAAGTGCAGGGTCTGGAGGAGGACCAGAGGAGGGCTGGAGTCTGCCAAATGCTGAGAATAGGAGGAGAGGCAGAGAGAAAAAGGGGAACTGCCACTGCACAGAGAGGCACAGGATCTGTAGGAGGAGTTCTGTCTTCCTCTCTGCTGCCAACTGCTGGTGGGAGCAGATACAAGCCTCTCCATGGAAAAGCACAGGATCTGGTGGAGGAGTTCTGTCCCCATCTCTGCTGCCGAGATAAGGCGGGGGCAACAATAAGGGGGTTGCCCCAAGTGCAAGAGGCACATTAATTGGCCTGGATTCGGCCCCCGGACCTTGTGCGACACATGTGCTTTAGGCCTCATGTACACTGCTGCTGGTAAACGGATGTTTAGGACCAGTTGGGCATTTTTTTCCGATAGAGATATACACTTTTTTTTTTTTAGGTGGCAAAACTGACGTTTTAAACATGGGTTACTGTCAAGTTAAATTGTTCAGGAGAGGTTGTAAAAACGTCCCGTGTACATTAAGCCTTAGAGCAGTGATTCTCAACCAGGGTTCCTCCAGAGGTTGTAGGGGTTCCTTCAGCGTTGGGCCATTTCTGCCTCTCAGATAAGTTCCCACTGACACCATTGATCTTTTCAGCTATCTGTAAGGAGGTAATTCTTCCCAATGACCACAAGTGTAAGGACCATTCTTCCCTCTGACCATCACACTAATGTATCATGAGTTGTAGAGTTCTAATTTTTATCAGGGGTTCCCTGAGACCGGAGAACTATTTCAAGGGTTCCTCTGTGTTGAAAAGGTTGAGAAAGGCTGCCTTAGGCCCCTTTCACACATGCGGACGATATGTCCGTATTTCATCCATCCGTTTGCGGATGAAATACGGACATACATGCATCCCTATGGGACAGCGGGTGTCTGCGGATGAATATCCGCAGACACCCGCTATTGTCCGCCTCCGCAAAAGTCCGATTCTGCAGACGGAGGAAAGTCCTTTTTTTCTATCCGTCTGCAGAGCGGATCGGATGCACACGGACAGACGGTCCGTGCTCATCCGATCCCCATAGAGGATAGCGGAGAGCTGACAGGGCGGTCCCCGCACAGTGTGCGGAGACCGTCCTGTCCACAGCCGGCTCAGCGGGGACAACGGAGCGATCCCCGCTGAGCAAGCGGATCTTCACGGGGCGGATCATTACTGATCCGCCCCGTGTGAAAGGGGCCTTAGAGGCTTGTAACAGACCAGCTAAAAGGTAATAAAAAACAAACAGATAAACAAAACAAAAACAAAGGAAAAAAAATAAACACTGGATAAGAATTAGAAATCTAAAAACATAACAAAAACAAAGAACACAACTGACAATCATATCAGGAGGTTAAAGAGGAAGTAAAGGCCATTTAAAAAAAAAAATGCAACCTGCAAGGCAAAGGCATAATGAGGTAGTATGCATAGCATACTAGCGCATTATGAATAACTTACCTGAGAACGAAGCCCCCGAACCGGTCCTTCGTCTTCATCTTCGCCGCTGCCATGTATCCTGGAGCGACTTCCGGGTCTCGCTGCTTCGGCGCTGTGATTCGCCGGAGCCGCGATGACGTCACTCCCGCGCATGCGCACGGGAGCCGACACGAGTGGCATATCGCCACGATCTGCGGCCTGCTCAGTGCGCCGTAGACAGCGGTGCCTGTCTTTTTGTACATATCTCCTAAACCGTGTAGGTTTAGGAGATATTTCTTGGACCTACAGGTAAGCCTTAATCTAGACTTACCTGTAGGTCAAAGTGGTCTGTAAGGGTTTACAACCACTTTAACAGAGGGACAAGTATTTACTTAAACACGGAACGCAGTTTGTGTGTACAAAACAGAAGATTAGTTACAAGTGCGAGAGGGAAACCGCCGGATGACAATGGCGCTTTTCCAAGAGCGGAGAGTTCAAATTCTACAATGATCACCCCTCCCCCGATGTATATTGTATGTGCTCCAACACAGCCGAGTACTGCCCATGATCCCCCCCATTTATCAATTCCACTTCCAGTGGAAGCTCAGAGGGTCCGGTTCCTCTTCTTCCCGCCCCACGTAGGCCCCTTTTCACATGGACGTTCCAATCGGGGGTCCGCCGGTCATGTTTTTCAGGTGGACCCTCCATTCTTATCTACATCCACGATGTCTGCTGGCCACCCACGATCGCTCCACAGAGAGCCAGAATGGGGATCTGTCAATGTAAACAGACAGACAGACAGATCCCCGTTCCGTCAGGGAAGTAGCGAGGTCTGCTGTTCCTAGTGATCAGGAACAGCGATTTCTCTCTACTCCCAGGCAACCCCCCCCCCCCCCCCCCCAGCTAGAAACACCTCCCTAGAGAACACTTAAAGAGGAAGTAAACCCTGATGGGTTTACTTCCTCTTTTTTTCCCTGCAAAGGTAAAGCATAATGGACTACAATGCATCGCATAGTAGCTCATTATGCGCCACTTACCTGACACAGGAGCCAGCGAAGTCGCCGCTGATCCCTGTAGTCCGCCGCATCCATCTTGCTGGTGGCGTCTCGCAGCTCCGACCAATGACAGCGGCGAAGCCGCGATGACGTCACTCCCGCGCATGCGCACGGGAGTCGACAAATTAGGCAAATCCATTCTTGGATTTGCCGCATTTAGTGCGCCTGCGCGTCGCTGTCTACGGCGCATGCGCCGTAGACAGCGGTGCCCATTTTCGGGCAAATATCTCCTAAACCATATAGGTTTAGGAGATATTGCTTGGACCTACAGGTAAGCCTTAATCTAGGCTTACCTGTAGGTCAAAGTGGTTTGAAGGGGTTTACTTCCTCTTTAACCTCTTGATTACCCCCATAGTGTTAACCCCTTCCCTGCCAGTGTCATTCATACAGTAATCAGTGAATTGTTATAGCATTGATTCCCCCCCCCCAAAAAAAAAAAAAAAATGTGTCAAGTGTCCAACTAGTCTGCCACAATCCTGCAAAAATAAATAAATAAATCGCTGATCACCGCCATTACTAGCATTAAAAAAATAAAAATTTATATAAATTATATATAATGCCATATATCCCCTATTTAGTAGACGCGATAATTCTTGCGCAAACCAATCAATATAAGCTTATTATGATTATTTTACCAAAAACATGTAGACTATATTGGCCTAAACTGATGAAGAAATTTGTTTTTTCACATTTTTTTGGGGGATATTTATTATAGTAAAATGTAAAAAATATTTTTCAAAAAAAATGTGTTGCTTTTTTTGTTTTATAGCACAAAAACAAAAAAACACAGAGGTGATCAAATACCACCAAAAGCAAGCTCTATATGTGGGGGGGGGGGGAGGACATCAATTTTGTTTGGGTACAACGCACAACCGCGCAATTGTCAGTTAAAGCGACGCCGTGGCGCAATAAAAAAAAACGGCCGGGTAAAGAAGGGGGAAAATCTTCCGGGGTTGGAGTGGTTAACAGATCTCAAGGCAAGTCACACAGAAATAGTGCAGGAACCTTTTTCGAAGCCGCTGCGACTCGAGTCGCACCTACAGTTCCATTGCTGCAAACGGGGTGCGACTTGACTGAACTGTCAAGTCGCACTGGTGTGAACCTGGACTTAGGCATTGTATACACACAACACCCACTACATCATACACTGTACAACGCTCTGAGTAATATGCAAGCACACCAGATTGCTCCCAATACTCATCAATCCCTCCCCTCCAAAGCTCCTACAGCACCAGATCTTTGTAATGGGAGATCAGTGCCTGCACAGACACAGATCATCAGAGAAGGGAAAAGTAACAAAGTAACACATGACTCACCGCCTGCAACTTCCTCACTGGGCTGCTGATCCTTCCCAGCAGAGGATCTCCCACACTACATACCCAGCATGCTACTGGAGGAAGAGGGATGCTGGGAAATGCAGTGCAGAACTGTCAGGCAGCAGAATACTCGCAGCTGTGCGTCTTCCACGCAACAGCAGGGGGCGCTCTTTTGCAACACCATAGCCAGCTGCATAGAGCTGAATGCGTGACTAATGAATACGTCGAATCACCTTCTAGCCAGCAGAGGGCGCCGTGAGCTGATAATGAAGCAGTTTGAGAAGAGTATCAGTGTGGACATTGCTCCAGGTTGGAGGAAGAATTTCCAATGTGGAGCTCAAGAAAAGTCCAAGCATAAACTTTTTTTTTTTTTTGTTAAACAAGGAGGTATAAAGAAATAATTTTTCTAAAGGTAAAAGAATGAAGGTGTTTGAACTATTATTGCGCATTTATGAATGTTTTGAAAGTTTTTTATATTGTTAATTTTGTTTGGGTGTATGTATGCATGTGTGCATGTGTGCATGTGTGCATGTGTGCATGTGTGCATGTGTGCATGTGTGCATGTGTGCATGTGTGCATGTGTGCATGTGTGCATGTGTGCATGTGTGCTTAGATTATTGGCAATTAATATATTATGTTTGAATTCTTAATTCTTGTATGACTTTATAGTGATGGGACATTGAATAGGTTATTAATTGCTTGCCGCCGGCCCGCCCACTGTCAAATGATGGAGGAACAGTGCGGCTCTCGTTCTGGGTGGACGTCATGGCGGTGCACCTGTGCGGCGTGTTGCTAGGACACGGCGAGACCCCAATCTCTGTAAAGAGCCGCGGCTTTTTAACCATGTGATCGGCTGTGTCCAATCACAGCCGGTCATGTATAAACATGGAAATGCGGGTAATCGGCTCTCGTCGCCTCACACTGACAGAGTGTGGTGAGGCGACGCAGGGGACATCGAGACATGTAATCAGGACACTGATTACAATAAAGTGCCCACCAATGCCAGCAAACAGTGCCCATCAATGCCACCTATCCATGCATACCACTGCCAGCAATCAGTGCTCATTAATGATGCCAGTCAGTGCTGCCCATCAATGCCCAGTGCCAGCAATCAGTGCCCATTAATGATGCCAGTCAGTGCTGCCCATCATTGTTGCCCATCAATGCCACCTATCCATGCCAGCAATCAGTGCCCATTAATGATGTCAGTCAGTGCTGGCCATCAGTGCCGCCCATCAATGGCACCTATCCGTGCCAACCAGGCAGCATATTCGTGCCTCCTCATCAGTGCCACCTCATCAGTGAAGGAGAAAAATTACTTATTTACAAAAGTTTACTGACAGAAACCAAAAAAAAAAAATATATATATACACATTTTTCCAAAATGTTCTGTCTTTTTTTTAGTAAAAAAAAAAAAAAACAGCAGCGATTAAATACCACCAAAAGAACGCTCCATTTGTGTGAAGAAAATGATAAAAATGTCACATGGTTACAGTGTAGCACAACCGCGCAATTGTCACTCAAAGTGCGACAGCGCTGAAAGCTGAAAATTGGCCTGGACAGGAAGGGGGTGAAAGTGCCCAGTTGGCAAGTGGTTAATTATGGAGAAGGGGTGGGATTAGATACGTTTGTACTTCTTCCCATTTCTTTTCGGATATGTATGCTACATTTATCATTTTTTTTTTTTTTGGTCATCTTTTGTAACCAATTTTGTGATCTACTACTGAATATTTTATTTTGTGTTTTTTTTTTATTTTTTTACATGTTCGAAAAAAAGTTAAACGAACTAATCAGTGCATGCAGATTAGCTGATCATAAAGAGAATGGTATCAGAGTAGGACACAGGTGAGCCAATCGCAGCTCAGCCAGCAGTCCAGAGATTACAATAAATCAGTATGGCTTCATTATGTTAATGTGTCCCCAAAGCCAGCAGAGGGCGCCGTTCTCCCTGAGAGAACCATAGGAAGTCGGGAAGGATTCAATATTGATACAATGTATAAGTGTGTGTGCCCCAAAGCCAGCAGGGGGCGCCGTTCTTCCCATAGAATAGGGCTGTATGGAACTGAGAACGATTCAAAATTAAAGTTTACATAAAACTTCCATCTCTTGCTTTTACCTATAAGCCCATAATAAGGCTTACCTATAGGTAGTGCAAATACCTCCTAAACCTGCACCGCTTAGGAGAGATTTCCTGTATATGAAGCCAGTGATATCCCTGACACAGAGGCCCCCTAAGGAACAGCCACCCGTGCCGTGTCTTCAGGGCTCTGTGCCTGTGAACGGCGGCACCCACGTCATCGCAACTCCGGCCAATCACAGAGCCGGAGTCCGCAAACCCAGGGCAAGACGGGCGAAGATTGGGAGCGCCTGCACTACTGACATCTTGGGATTTGTTTTAAGAAAGTTAAACATAATGTGCTAGTATGCCATGCATACTAGCACATTATGACATTACCTTGCAGGTACAAAGAAAAAAAAAAAAGGAAAAAAAAAAGTCCAGCGGTATACAACCGCTTTTAAAGTGTAACTAAAGACAAAACTTTTTAAGCTCTGGAGAGAGTGAAGAGGAACTGGAATGTATTGGGGTCTGTACCCCCCTCGGGGGGATTCACAGACTATTTGTCAGGTTCTCCGTTATCATTGGAAGTAAAAACCCAAATTTTGAGTTGTCCCCAGAAAAGTAATAGAGGGGAAATCTTCCAAAGTAAATCCCTTAAATTGCAGGGATTTCCTCTCACTTCCTGTTTTGGCTATGGGACAGGAAGTGAAATCTCTCCATTGGGACAAATTGGAAAAATAAAAAATCTGATGTGGGTTATAACAAATCCAAACTTTATCCAAAATGGAAAAACGTTTTTTGCCCATAGTTCCACTTCAGGGTAGGGAGTTTGTTCCTGCAGAGCCATCAGAAGGGGGAGGGGTTGACCCTGCAGAGCCATCGGAAAGGGGGGAGGTGACCCTGCAGAGCCATCAGAGGGGGGGGGGGGGGGGGGGGGGAGTGCCCCTGCAGAGCCATCAGAGGGGGGGGGGGAGTGCCCCTGCAGAGCCATCAGAGGGGGGGGGGGGGGGGGGGGGGAGTGCCCCTGCAGAGCCATCAGAAGGGGGGGGGGGGGGGAGTGCCCCTGCAGAGCCATCAGAAGGGGGGGTGCGCCCCTGCAGAGCCATCAGAAGGGGGGGTGCGCCCCTGCAGAGCCATCAGAAGGGGGGGGTGCGCCCCTGCAGAGCCATCAGAAGGGGGGGGTGCGCCCCTGCAGAGCCATCAGAAGGGGGGGGTGCGCCCCTGCAGAGCCATCAGAAGGGGGGGTGCGCCCCTGCAGAGCCATCAGAAGGGGGGTGCGCCCCTGCAGAGCCATCAGAAGGGGGGGTGCGCCCCTGCAGAGCCATCAGAAGGGGGGGAGTGCCCCTGCAGAGCCATCAGAAGGGGGGGGGGAGTGCCCCTGCAGAGCCATCGGGGGGGGGGGGGAGTGCCCCTGCAGAGCCATCAGAAGGGGGGGGGGGAGTGCCCCTGCAGAGCCATCAGAAGGGGGGGGGGGGGAGTGCCCCTGCAGAGCCATCAGAAGGGGGGGGGGGAGTGCCCCTGCAGAGCCATCAGAAGGGGGGGGGGGAGTGCCCCTGCAGAGCCATCAGAAGGGGGGGGGGAGTGCCCCTGCAGAGCCAT
This sequence comes from Lithobates pipiens, assembly GCF_037356315.1. Lineage (NCBI taxonomy): Eukaryota > Metazoa > Chordata > Amphibia > Anura > Ranidae > Lithobates > Lithobates pipiens. Next base: position 316,751,932 of record NW_027507785.1, read on the forward strand.
CAGAAGGGGGGGGGGAGTGCCCCTGCAGAGCCATCAGAAGGGGGGGGGGAGTGCCCCTGCAGAGCCATCAGAAGGGGGGGGGGGAGTGCCCCTGCAGAGCCATCAGAAGGGGGGGGGGGGAGTGCCCCTGCAGAGCCATCAGAAGGGGGGGGGGGGAGTGCCCCTGCAGAGCCATCAGAAGGGGGGGGGGGAGTGCCCTGCAGAGCCATCAGAAGGGGGGGGGGGGGAGTGCCCCTGCAGAGCCATCAGAAGGGGGGGGGGGGAGTGCCCCTGCAGAGCCATCAGAAGGGGGGGGGGAGTGCCCCTGCAGAGCCATCAGAAGGGGGGGGGGGGAGTGCCCCTGCAGAGCCATCAGAAGGGGGGGGGGGAGTGCCCCTGCAGAGCCATCAGAAGGGGGGGGGGTGCCCTGCAGAGCCATCAGAAGGGGGGGGGAGTGCCCCTGCAGAGCCATCAGAAGGGGGGGGGGGGAGTGCCCCTGCAGAGCCATCAGAGGGGGGGGGGGAGTGTCCCTGCAGAGCCATCAGAGGGGGGGGGGGGGAGTGCCCCTGCAGAGCCATCAGGGGGGGGGGGAGTGCCCCTGCAGAGCCATCAGAGGGGGGGGGAGTGCCCCTGCAGAGCCATCAGAAGGGGGGGGGGGAGTGCCCCTGCAGAGCCATCAGAAGGGGGGGGGGGGGAGTGCCCCTGCAGAGCCATCAGAAGGGGGGGGGAGTGCCCCTGCAGAGCCATCAGAAGGGGGGGGGGAGTGCCCCTGCAGAGCCATCAGAAGGGGGGGGGGGGGAGTGCCCCTGCAGAGCCATCAGAAGGGGGGGGGAGTGCCCCTGCAGAGCCATCAGAAGGGGGGGGGGGAGTGCCCCTGCAGAGCCATCAGAAGGGGGGGGGGGGGGAGTGCCCCTGCAGAGCCATCAGAAGGGGGGGGGAGTGCCCCTGCAGAGCCATCAGAAGGGGGGGGGGAGTGCCCCTGCAGAGCCATCAGAAGGGGGGGGGGAGTGCCCCTGCAGAGCCATCAGAAGGGGGGGGGAGTGCCCCTGCAGAGCCATCAGAAGGGGGGGGGGGAGTGCCCCTGCAGAGCCATCAGAAGGGGGGGGGGGAGTGCCCCTGCAGAGCCATCAGAAGGGGGGGGGGGGAGTGCCCCTGCAGAGCCATCAGAAGGGGGGGGAGTGCCCCTGCAGAGCCATCAGAAGGGGGGGGGAGTGCCCCTGCAGAGCCATCAGAGGGGGGGGGGGGGGGAGTGTCCCTGCAGAGCCATCAGAGGGGGGGGGGGAGTGCCCCTGCAGAGCCATCAGGGGGGGGGGGGGGATTGCCCCTGCAGAGCCATCAGAGGGGGGGGGGAGTGCCCCTGCAGAGCCATCAGAAGGGGGGGTGCGCCCCTGCAGAGCCATCAGAAGGGGGGGTGGCCCCTGCAGAGCCATCAGAAGGGGGGGGTGCGCCCCTGCAGAGCCATCAGAAGGGGGGGGGAGCGCCCCTGCAGAGCCATCAGAAGGGGGGGAGCGCCCCTGCAGAGCCATCAGAAGGGGGGGAGTGCCCCTGCAGAGCCATCAGAAGGGGGGGAGTGCCCCTGCAGAGCCATCAGAAGGGGGGGGGGTGCCCCTGCAGAGCCATCAGAAGGGGGGGGAGTGCCCCTGCAGAGCCATCAGAAGGGGGGGGGGAGTGCCCTGCAGAGCCATCAGAAGGGGGGGGGAGTGCCCCTGCAGAGCCATCAGAAGGGGGGGGGGGGAGTGCCCCTGCAGAGCCATCAGAAGGGGGGGGGGGAGTGCCCCTGCAGAGCCATCAGAAGGGGGGGGGGAGTGCCCCTGCAGAGCCATCAGAAGGGGGGGAGTGCCCCTGCAGAGCCATCAGAAGGGGGGGGGGAGTGCCCCTGCAGAGCCATCAGAAGGGGGGGGGGGAGTGCCCCTGCAGAGCCATCAGAAGGGGGGGGGGAGTGCCCCTGCAGAGCCATCAGAAGGGGGGGGGGGAGTGCCCCTGCAGAGCCATCAGAAGGGGGGGGGGGAGTGCCCTGCAGAGCCATCAGAAGGGGGGGGGGTGCCCCTGCAGAGCCATCAGAAGGGGGGGGGGGGGGGAGTGCCCCTGCAGAGCCATCAGAAGGGGGGGGGGGAGTGCCCCTGCAGAGCCATCAGAAGGGGGGGGGGGGGAGTGCCCCTGCAGAGCCATCAGAGGGGGGGGGGGGGGGGGAGTGCCCTGCAGAGCCATCAGGGGGGGGGGGGGAGTGCCCCTGCAGAGCCATCAGGGGGGGGGGGGAGTGCCCCTGCAGAGCCATCAGGGGGGGGGGGGGAGTGCCCCTGCAGAGCCATCAGAAGGGGGGGGGGGGGAGTGCCCCTGCAGAGCCATCAGAAGGGGGGGGGGGAGTGCCCCTGCAGAGCCATCAGAAGGGGGGGGTGCCCCTGCAGAGCCATCAGAAGGGGGGGGGAGTGCCCCTGCAGAGCCATCAGAAGGGGGGGGGGGGGGGAGTGCCCCTGCAGAGCCATCAGAAGGGGGGGGGGGAGTGCCCCTGCAGAGCCATCAGAAGGGGGGGGGGGGAGTGCCCCTGCAGAGCCATCAGAGGGGGGGGGGGGAGTGCCCCTGCAGAGCCATCAGAAGGGGGGGGGAGTGCCCCTGCAGAGCCATCAGAAGGGGGGGGGGGAGTGCCCCTGCAGAGCCATCAGAAGGGGGGGGGGGGGAGTGCCCCTGCAGAGCCATCAGAAGGGGGGGGGGGTGCCCCTGCAGAGCCATCAGAAGGGGGGGGGGAGTGCCCCTGCAGAGCCATCAGAAGGGGGGGGGGGGAGTGCCCCTGCAGAGCCATCAGAGGGGGGGGGGAGTGTCCCTGCAGAGCCATCAGAGGGGGGGGGGGGGGAGTGCCCCTGCAGAGCCATCAGAGGGGGGGGGGGGGGAGTGCCCCTGCAGAGCCATCAGAGGGGGGGGAGTGCCCCTGCAGAGCCATCAGAAGGGGGGGGGAGTGCCCCTGCAGAGCCATCAGAAGGGGGGGGGGAGTGCCCCTGCAGAGCCATCAGAAGGGGGGGGGGAGTGCCCCTGCAGAGCCATCAGAAGGGGGGGGAGTGCCCCTGCAGAGCCATCAGAAGGGGGGGGGGAGTGCCCCTGCAGAGCCATCAGAAGGGGGGGGGAGTGCCCTGCAGAGCCATCAGAAGGGGGGGGGGAGTGCCCCTGCAGAGCCATCAGAAGGGGGGGGGGGGGAGTGCCCCTGCAGAGCCATCAGAGGGGGGGGGAGTGCCCCTGCAGAGCCATCAGAAGGGGGGGGGGAGTGCCCCTGCAGAGCCATCAGAAGGGGGGGGGGAGTGCCCCTGCAGAGCCATCAGAAGGGGGGGGAGTGCCCCTGCAGAGCCATCAGAAGGGGGGGGGGGAGTGCCCCTGCAGAGCCATCAGAAGGGGGGGGGGGGGGGAGTGCCCCTGCAGAGCCATCAGAAGGGGGGGGAGTGCCCCTGCAGAGCCATCAGAGGGGGGGGGGGGGGAGTGTCCCTGCAGAGCCATCAGAGGGGGGGGGGAGTGCCCCTGCAGAGCCATCAAGGGGGGGGGGGGGATTGCCCCTGCAGAGCCATCAGAGGGGGGGGGAGTGCCCCTGCAGAGCCATCAGAAGGGGGGGGTGCGCCCCTGCAGAGCCATCAGAAGGGGGGGTGCGCCCCTGCAGAGCCATCAGAAGGGGGGGTGGCCCCTGCAGAGCCATCAGAAGGGGGGGAGGCCCCTGCAGAGCCATCAGAAGGGGGGGGAGGCCCCTGCAGAGCCATCAGAAGGGGGGGAGTGCCCCTGGCAGAGCCATCAGAAGGGGGGGAGTGCCCCTGCAGAGCCATCAGAAGGGGGGGGAGTGCCCCTGCAGAGCCATCAGAAGGGGGGGGGAGTGCCCCTGCAGAGCCATCAGAAGGGGGGGGGGAGTGCCCCCTGCAGAGCCATCAGAAGGGGGGGGGGGAGTGCCCCTGCAGAGCCATCAGAGGGGGGGGGGGGGGAGTGCCCCTGCAGAGCCATCAGAAGGGGGGGGGGAGTGCCCCTGCAGAGCCATCAGAAGGGGGGGGGGAGTGCCCTGCAGAGCCATCAGAAGGGGGGGGAGTGCCCCTGCAGAGCCATCAGAAGGGGGGGGGGGAGTGCCCCTGCAGAGCCATCAGAAGGGGGGGGGGGGAGTGCCCCTGCAGAGCCATCAGAAGGGGGGGGGGAGTGCCCCTGCAGAGTCATCAGAAGGGGGGGGGGGAGTGCCCCTGCAGAGCCATCAGAAGGGGGGGGGGGAGTGCCCCTGCAGAGCCATCAGAAGGGGGGGGGAGTGCCCCTGCAGAGCATCAGAAGGGGGGGGGAGTGCCCCTGCAGAGCCATCAGAAGGGGGGGGGGGAGTGCCCCTGCAGAGCCATCAGAAGGGGGGGGGGGAGTGCCCCTGCAGAGCCATCAGAGGGGGGGGGGGGGAGTGCCCCTGCAGAGCCATCAGAGGGGGGGGGGGGGAGTGCCCCTGCAGAGCCATCAGGGGGGGGGGGGAGTGCCCCTGCAGAGCCATCAGAGGGGGGGGGGGGAGTGCCCCTGCAGAGCCATCAGAAGGGGGGGGGGGAGTGCCCCTGCAGAGCCATCAGAAGGGGGGGGGGAGTGCCCCTGCAGAGCCATCAGAAGGGGGGGGGGGAGTGCCCCTGCAGAGCCATCAGAAGGGGGGGGGAGTGCCCCTGCAGAGCCATCAGAAGGGGGGGGGGGGGGAG